>NC_079310.1:9627809-9945621 GCF_023638135.1 Falco biarmicus | reverse complement strand
TTCAAATAACTCATTTACATATGCATGAGATTTCCTGGAACTCATTAACATATGCAAATGTCTGGTCTACATGCGCAGTCATCTTCCCTGGTGGTCTTTGGGTGGTCGTCCAGATTTTCAGATGAATGCTTCTAGTCTTCTTCACTGCACCTGCTGATTGACCTTTACTTCTGCACAAACTCAGTTCTGGGATCAGTAGACCATATCCTTCGAGGCTATTGTTGCCATTCTCTTGTAACTTTCTTATCTCTGTTCTCAAGATTGAGTTGTCTACCATGAGATTTTCCTGGTCCCCCCTTGTTTTACACCCATCCCTTATCTTACAACCATCTTTTGTTGAACTAAATATCTAAGGTACTCACAACATCTTCCTTGGTTTCTGGGCCTTAACCCTTTCATGCATCTACTCCCTTGCCATGTTAATCAAAACAGATTGACTACTTGAAGATTCTTCCCCCTTAAGGAATTACACAAAGACATTCTACCAGAACCCTCTGACAACAACTACTTTAGTCTGCAACTGTTAGGAAACAAAATCTCAACATTCAATTAATCTGTCTAATATATGGGATATGGATAAGCAGTCATGGTGTATCCTTGCTTAGGGTCTGATCCTGCTGAAGTCTGTGGTATTTACTTCAGTGGGAGAAGGAAGAGACCTGTAGAAATAAACACTCTTCTGCCCACAGCTTGGGTATGTGCAGTGTACAAAACAGCTGTCATCAGAACACTATGTTAATCTTGCTATTGTTGCAGTTCCAATTTCAAATGTGAAGTCCCAGGAATTAAGGGAGAATGTGGGATCTACTAGCTACACATTTTTGTCAGAAGAGAATTTCAACAGAACAATTCATTGAGATGTAAGAAAAAAAATTCTAGGTACTTCTGAATACAGAATTTACCTTACAGGACAAGATCCCTTGCTTTACCAGGTTTAATGTTACAGGAGATGCTTTCTCATTCCTGCAGTGATGCCAGCTTTACTCAGTCTAAACTCTGAGGAAGTGATGGAGATCCCACAACAAAAAATGTCAACAATTAAGGGGAAATTACAAAGTAATTATGCTACCTTCAAGCAGTTGGAAAGCTTTGGCTGGCTTGAAATAATTTTTCTTCTATAACCAGGAGCTCTCCCAGGCTGTTCAGTACTCACCACCTTGTTGTTGCTTACCCTCCCACCCATCCACTACTCCCTCTTGGCAAAATATCAGAAAGCTCACTTCGATATTTTTTAAAACACAGAAGCTCTGGACTGTAGAACGAGCTGCAACAGAAGTCCAGACATGGTTGTAAATGTAATGCTTCAGAGCACTGCAAAGCACTCTCATCGATGGCCACACATTTTCCTGCAGATCTGGGTTGCTGGAGTGGTGGCCCAAAGAGAGTGAGTTGCCACGCTGCTGTTGGCTAAATGTATACTGTCCATATGTTGGATGCATCATTTGTCAGGGACCCAGGAAAAGCTGTGGTGGCTGCATCTTCCTTTCTCTCCCATCGAGGAAGTATCAGTGGGTGCCAAATTAAAGAAGAGGATAAACAAAGAGATAAGTAGCTGTGCAAAGGTGAAGCCATTTTGGAAACAATGTTGGTAATTCAAAAATTCTTTGGTGATTACTTCAGGCTTCACTTCCCAGACCTTTATTCTAAGCACAGTTTATTCTTTCACATGATAGACTCTGTTAACCATACACACACAAAGGTCTTGTATAATTAACCTGAACCTTCAACTTTAAATGGTCTACTAAGTTCTTTACAAATCCCCTTTTTCTTGAGGCAGAAGATACAGTAATGGAGCAGAACAACAACAATGTAGAAGATTTCTCCTTGAATGTCTTTTCTGTCACTCCTGGGTGCTATTGAAAGGCATTTAAAGAACAATGCAATCATCAGGCACAGTCAACATGGGTTCACAAAGGGAAAGTCCCGTCTAACTACTTTGATATCCTTCTACAATAAGATCACCTGCCTCATGGATGAAGGGAAGGCAGTGGATATAATTTTCCTGGATTTTAGTAAGGCTTTTGATACTGTCCCTCACAGCATCCTTCTGGACAGGTTGTCCAACTCTGAGATGAGCAGGTACATGCTGTGCTGGGTGAAGAACTGGCTGAAGGGCAGGGCTCAAAGGGCTGTAGTGAATAAGGATACATCTGGCTGGCAGCCAGTCACCAGCGGTGTTCCTCAGGGGTCAATTCTAGGGCCAGTTCTGTTCAATATATTTCTCAATGATTTGGATGCAGGAGTTGAATGCACCTTTAGGAAATCTACTGATGACACCAAACTGGGAGGTGCTGTTGACTCTCTTGAGGGACCTTGTGGCAGTGTGCCTCCCCCCCCCCCCCCACCTTTGTTTCCATAACAATGCTCAAGTGATAACCACCAGTGGTGGTGGTGATGGCTGTATCCAACTCAAAGCAAATGCAGGGGACACAGATAACCACATGATAGCCAAGGGCTAATTTGAACAATGCACCCACCCAACCACAGTGCTGGTCAAGGTCCAACTCAAGCCAAGTTTATAAAAACTAACTTCTGTAGTCAGTATGCAAATATGACTATGAGTCAATTATCTTGCTCCATCAATAGTGGACAGTCAAGGGCCCATTGAGCTCTCCTGCATGGCAGCGGGCTGCATGCCAGGATCTCCCCTTGAGTAGGGACGCCTCTCAAGGTTACTCCTCGAGGTTCAGAGATTCCTTGCCACAAGAGATTCTCAGTAAGTGATTAGTAGCATGCTAAACTTTGAAAATCTTAGCTAAGCAGTATGAAGGATTGATTGTGCACATATAATCCTTTAGATATAAACCATTGACCAAGTCTGAGACTAAGTCTGGATCTAGCCACACCTAATCTCCCCTCTGAGGAGGAGTTTAGAATGCAAGGTGGTCCTTTCTGAACCTCATGACTCAACAGGAGGGTCTCCCTGACAGTTTTGTCTGACCCTGTCCTCTGTGCAGTAAATAATCAAGTGTACCTTGATGTCAAATCTTGTTAAACCACTGTCGCATTTCCTATCAAACTTTGTTAAATCGCTGTTTCATACCAATAAACATATTGCTACTTCTCTCTTACAAGTGCAGTGCATCACTCATTCTACAACAGGTGAGAGGCCTTACAGAGATAGATTAGAGCAGGGGTCCTCAAACTACGGCCCGTGGGCTGGATACAGCCCCCCAGGGTCCTCAATCCAGCCCCCGGTATTTACAGAACACCCCTGCCCCCCCCCCCCCCCCGGGGTTTGGGGGGGAGAAACCAAGCAGCCGCAGATGACTGCCTGCCACTTCATCCGCACCGTCCTCCTGTTTAAAAAGTTTGAGGACCCCTGGATTAGAGCATTGGGCAATGATTAACGGGATGAAATTTAACAAGTCCAAATACCGGATTCTGCACATAGGATGGAGTAGCATTGGGCACAAGCCTAAATTGGGAGAGTGGCTGGCAAACAGCCCTGCAGAAAGGGATCTGGGGTGCTGGTTGGCAGCAGGCTCAATTGGAATCAGCAGTGTTCCCTGGCATCCAATAGGGCAAACTGCATTCTGGGGCCCATCAAACACAGCATAAGCAGCCAGCCAAGAGAGGGGATGATCCCACTGTATTTAGTGTTGGTGCAGCCTCACCTTGAGCACTGCTTGCAGTTCTGGGCCCCACAATTTAAGAAGGATGTGAAGGTACTTGAATACGTCCAGAGGAGGGCAACAAAGCTGGTGATAGGACTGGAAGGCATGTCCTATGAGGAGTATCTGAGTACTCTGGGCTCATCTAGCTTGGAGAGAAGGAGGCTGAGGGGCGAGCTCATTGTTCTCTGCAGCTTCCTGAGGAGGGGAAGTGGAGAGGGAGGTGCTGAGCTCTTCTCCCTGGGATCCAGTGACAGGACATGTGGGAACAGTTCAAAGTTGCACCAGGGGAGGTTTAGACTGGACATTAGGAAGCATTTCTTTACCAAGAGGGTGGTCAAACACTGGAACAGGCTTCCTAGAGAGTTGGTCTATGCCCCAAGCCTGTCTAATGTTTAAGAGGCATTTGGACAATGCCCTTAATAACAAGCTTTAACTTTTGTTCAGCCCTGAAGTGGTCAGGCAGTTGGACTAGATGATCATTGTAGGTCCCTTCCAACTGAACTATTCTATTCTGTTATGTTCTATTCCTATTCCATACTATTCTATTCTTATCAGCCAATCAGATCTGATGTCCTGGTGTCAGATGGGGATAAAGCTGGCACCACTTTGCTCTTTTCAGGTGTGTTTTTGGGACTGGTGGGGATCACTTTCACTGTGATGAGATGGATAAAATATAACAGCATTACTCACCTTGAATGGACTCAGTTAACTAGGGCCTATTCTTCTGTCTGTTGGGGTGACTTTTCTGATTCCTGTTTATAAATTTAACATGCTTAAATGCAAGCCCTAGAAAGAAAGAGAGGAAAATACATCAGACCTCGACCAGACTGCAAGTGGACAGTCCTTTGTGTTCACTGGTATTAACCAGCCTATAACTTTTCACAGTGCCACAGTGGTACAGTACATCCTTCCACCATACCCAGCCCAGGAGGGCATTGCTGTGAATCCATGCTGCCTTCACCAGGTGCTCAGCTGCTGCGGTGCCATTTCCTCCAGTGCCTCACCAATTCCCACGCCAGGTTCTGCTCACTTCTGCCCTGCCTAACCCCTGGATAATCCAGTTTTTACCAGAGATTAAAACAATGCTATTTATCTCACAGAGAATACCAGAAATCAGAGGTACATTGAATAATGGGCCATATAAGATTTATTTAAAGAACGATGTGCTCATGTTTATCTGAGGAGACCCTTATTGTTGACTTGAGGATGTACTAAATCCTTAAATGGGTGACATAGGGAGTGTGCTAATTGTCCAGGCACAAGATATGTTAATATTGTTAACTTGAAGATATACTAAATCCTTGAATGGGTGATATGGAGAAATAGTGTGAAATGGGGACAATGGACATCGATTGTGATTGTATATGTCTGCTCAAGGAATGTGGGTATGGTGACTGGTCATGGGTGCGGTGTCTGGTCACATAGGCACACAGCTTTGAGGAGACGCCTACAGTTTTGAGGAGACGCCTGCCCTTCTTCCTCTAACAAAGGGGAGACGGGGAGACGCCTGCCCTTCTTCCTCTAACAAAGGGGCTATTTAAAAAAGAATGAGAAAAGGATGAGAGACATTCCAATGCTATTTAGAGGGAGGGAATGCTAAGTCTCCTTGCTGGAGAAGATCAGATGATCACAAGAACATGAATCACCTACAAACCTGCAAGACCACCACATTCCAGGCAAAGGACTGATAAGCTAATTAACATACGAAGCGGGGTTTAGGTAACGAATATGTATAGGCGTTAATTGAATATTCATTTGTTTTATTGTATAAATGTGAGATGGTTCGTCACTTTGGGCATGCACGCTTGTGGAGGAGTGATCCCCCGTGCATCTGTGCGCAATAAACATACCTACTTTATAACTTTCGAGTTGTAGAGTTTAATTCCGTACGTCATGGGAATGTGCTAATTGTCTAGGCGCAAGATATGTTAATGAGTTCCCGGAAAGTTAATGAATAGACATGAGTCTCTTGTATAAAGAGGGGGCTGAAAAGTCCCCTCGGTGTGCATGACTTTGGTGGAGCGATCCCCCATGCACCCAGCGCTGCCAAATAAAGATAACCTCCGCTCACCTGCATATTGCTGACTGATTCTTCAAATCAATTTGGCAACCGAGATGGGACCTCCTCTGCTCGGCTGCGGGACCCATTGAGAGCAGACACTCCCTAGGGTACCCCCGGGGATTTTCCCGGAGGGGCTCCTCATCTCATCTGGATCACCGCAGGAGCAGACAAGGACTCCATCCTACTGAGCAAAAGGTGTTATCTTTATTCAAATATTGTATTTAGGAATATGTTGGAAGAAGGGTTCGCCGGAGTCAAGAAGATGCTCAATATGAGTTATGCATCTTGCTCAACTTTATTAGTTTCTAACACTACTTATATAGAACCGATACACATGCATATTCGTAAAGCAGAAATATAATTGGTTAGTAGTCTCTAAACGCGCACGGTTCTCACACCCCTAATTATCATGACTAAAATAAGCATTCTATCCATGTAGCTAATTGTGTTGCTGTCCTTCAGCCTTGTAGTTTGTTACTCCCTATTTTCCCATACCGCTCCCTATCTTTCTTGGCCCTGCACCTGCTTTCCCAGCAGCTGTATCTTGTTACAGCCATGGCCTGTTGGCACAACATAATTACTTGGTCTCAGGATTCAAGAATAGCTCAAGGCTACCTTTCTTATTAACTTCAGCACAGCAACTTCAGCCCAATTCTGATTACAGGCCTATTCTAATACCAGGCCTGGATTGTGCAGATCTTCAGAGATTCTAAGGCCACACTTCTGCAGCCATTCTTCTGCATGAATATTACTGTTTTGTATTATCTTTATTCAAATACTGTATTTAGGAATATTGATGTTTTGGATATTTCTGTTTTTGGGGACTGGTCTGTTTGTAAAGCTATCTGTAAGACATAAGATTACTGTATGCTTATGCAGGGTGGCGTATGCCGGGTAGCTAGCACCTCAGGCATACATTTGATTTTGATTTAGTAATTTGTGTTTTAGTCTGGAGACTAAACATTCGATGATTTGGAGTCAATCCGTATGCAGAGGATTGATATTTGATTTTTGATTTAGTGTTTGTTTTGATATTAAGGTAATATCAGAAATTCGTGTTTTAGTTTGGAGACTAAAAATGTTTGGTGATTTGGAGTCAATCCGTATACATGGGATTGATAATTATAGGACTAATATTAATTGTTGTACTTTATGTTGTAAATATAAGAACATTTCTGTATTAGGTGTGAATGTGGGTGTGTGAGTACTGTCTTGAGCAGGGGTCCTCAAACTTTTTAACCAGGGGGCCGGTGCGCGGATGAAGTGGCAGGCAGTCATCTGTGGCTGCTTGGTTTCCCCCCCCAACCCCTGGCGGGGGGGGTCTGTAAATACCAGGGGCCGGATTGAGGATACTGGGGGCCGTATCCGGCCCGCGGGCCGTAGTTTGAGGACCACTGGTCTTGCGCATCTGAGGCGTGAGTGTAAACCTATATATGTTTTAAAGTGCATATAGTGTAAAGAATTATTGAGTATGTGGTGGGGGTTGCTGCTTAAAGACAAAATTCGTCTCTGAGCAGTTACTCTGTGGTGTTTTGGCATCAATTTGATGCAGCCTCCGACTGCATCTTCTGTCGGCAAGAGTCCCCTACCCCTTGGCTTCTCACACAGGTGGACAAGGACTTCTGCACAACATAAAAGGTATTTATATTTATTCTTTGTTTTGAATATTTGATTGTCTTAAGATTTAGTTTTACCCCATAAGATGAAAGACAGGACACTGTCTGACAGGGTTGAGAAGAAGGGATGCCTTCTGAAAAGGGTAATAGCCCTATTTGATTGTCTTAAGATTTGGGAAGCTAAAAACTTCCTTTAGTTTGTCTTAAGATTTGGGGAATTCCTAGAACATAACAACTGAAATAGCGCTCTGTGTCTTGTTTGTTCTGTGTTGTCTTGTTACATGTTCAAAATTGGAGTTACGAAATGTATGTTAAAAAAAATAATAATATTCTGGTAATTCTAGGCAAATAGCTGAAAAATTAACATTCTGCTTAAGGCCAGAAAAAATTAGAATCTGTTTTTTGGCAGTTATTCATTGAAATGCGTACTTTATGTGATAACGTGAACTGTCAGTGTTCCTAGAGTTGTATGTAAGTGCACGGTACCGTGTAACATACTGCCTGTGTGACTGAGGGCTGCCCAGAGAGTGTGATGTGTGTGAGAGATGCGGTGTCACTGCGAAGCGAATGGGGAGTCCCGATCTGCATGTCTGTGTTCCCCACGAGGGGCCAGCCAGAGACAGACGGAGCGATTGAAAAATCAATTTATGAAGTGTTGAAATGCATAATTAGAAATTAGAGCGGGAGACTGTGGACAAAACATTAGAACTAACATCATTTGGAAAAAGCACGAATTAACCTCTGCCCTTAGTGTCGTAGGTGCTGTCTGTATACTTGAGCAAAGGGTGGCAATTGTCTAAGATATATTATCTCCTCGCAAAAAAAATTAAAAAAATAATAATAAGAAGAAAAATAATGATACCAAGAAATAAGGCTAAATAGAGGTCTTGAACTGTGGTGTGTGTTCTGAAATAAGTATGGTACCTCCAGTAATAACTAATACGTTTTAGACAAATACCGGACTTATTAAGAAGATGGGGGGCAGATCGAGCCAAGAAATAAATACCGAAACACCCCTGGGATATATTTTGAAGCACTGGAAAGAATTTGGCAGAATTCCCAGTGGAAATTTGAACAAAAAGACATTTTTAAAATATTGTCAGAATTGTGGCCTTTCTATACATTAGGTGACGATGAAAGATGGCCACTCAAAGGAAGTCATATTACAACACAATTTTACAGCTTATGCTGTTTATTGTAAGTTTTAGGAATAATGTGTGTATTACTTCAATGTTTTGTTTGGTGCTGTCAAAGAATGATCATAAGGCATAATGATTTTTTGTAGTTGCAAAAGAATTTGAAAAAGTTACTGGAAAAGGGGGGAATGAATGATGTACCACTTATCTATAGGATGATGTACTATGTTTATCTAAAAGCTGGGAAACGTCCAAGGACCCTTATTGCTAACATGACGGATGTACTAATTGCTAAGTCCTTGGATTTGTCATCTTTAAAAAGGCTATCTGGTCCTAAGTTCCTGTTGTTTATACAACGTGGCAAAGACAAGGACTTAAATCATGGTCACTAGTTTAGTGAGATATGTGAATGAGTTCCTGGAATTGTAATGAATATGTAAACGATTTCCTGGAAAGTTAATGAATAGGTATGAGTAGCTTGTATAAAGGGGGGACTGAAAAGTCCCCTCGGTGTGCATGACTTTGGTGGAGCGATCCCCCATGCACCCAGCACTGCCGAATAAAGATAACCTCCGCTCACTTGATTCAAAGAGTATGTACCACACCGAAATACCTTGTAGTGGACAAACAGGCTCTTATCCAAAAACTTTCTCTGATGAGGAAAAGCAGTTTTCTATAGCCATCATTTCTCAGAAAGCTTTCCTTGTATTTTTCTGTCTCCTGCACTGTTGATAATTTTGATTCACAAGAATGTCAAGCTTTTAGAAGGTTGTTTTCCTTTCCAAAGGTAAAGCTAAGCATTTCTAACATCATCCAAAGTGGTCAGAGGAGAAGAGACAGTTTTGAAAACATGCATTTATGACTGATACTGTGATAAACATTTGAAGACTTGGCAGCGTATCATCACTGACCTTTACTTGTGAGCACTCATAACTGCAGAGATTAATTAATTAAGTTTTACTAAAATGTTTTGAGGATGTAAGATTCCAGTTACTGTAAGTACAACAGAAAATCTTATATACTGCCTACTTATCTTCAGAACAGTCTGCTTAGGGGAATATGTATGTACAGTAAAATACTGCAAACTGCAGAAGTCGTAGTAACAACATGAGATCTTGGGGCAGGAAGGAAAAGATACAATCAGTATAATATATTTATCTATAGACTCCTATTCAAACATGGCTTTCAGAGACACCAACATAATACATATATTGAATTTGCTTCCACTAGTTTCTAAGGAGTGCTACATGCTACCTGGAGAAAAGTCCATAGTCACTACTCAAAAAAAAGTAGTTTTAAAGTAGTTGGTTTGCAAGCCCACCTGGTTTCATTTTGCTCATTGTAAAAATCTTAGGTTTGCTTGATGTTGCAAGTTAACATGGCAAAATGTTATTGAATTAACCAAATCACAGTACTGGATGAGGAATCTGCTTCAATTTATCTTATTCCCAATTTAGCAGTAAAATTTAAGCATATGTGTAAATCCCATTGAAATCAATAGGGTTTATGCACATAAAGTGCTTTGCTGAATTGGGGCCAGTAAAGAAATATGACTAATCGCACTAATAAAGGAAATAGGAGTTAGTCCAAGTTACTTAATCACAGTCTGTTTATGGGGAAAGAGCTGTGCTTTTTATGTCCTCACTGTCTTACACTTTAAAAAATAAATACAAGCCAGAAAGGGAAATTCAACTTTCTATAACATGATGATGCTATAATTTGTGCAGTAACCCCTTCATGATTGTTCTTTTGCTTATTTGAGCTACTGACATTTCCAACCCCCCATTAAATGTGTTCTTGTTTTGGCAATCCCTTTTAACTGTGTTCTGTTTCTGCTTTCTCCCTCCTCTCTCCCCACCAAATCTGTTCTATTTTGAGTTTGGCAAAATTATACAGATTAGTGCTGAATAACCAACACAAAAAAAAATTGTAATTTGAGAGATTTAGGGCCAAGTTCCTAACTGATGTAAATTCTCACAGCTCCACAGCAGTGACTGAAGCAACATGAGTTGAATGCTGGCTGAGGTTTTAGACCTCAGGGTTCATTTTTTTCCCTCGTAGAATGTCTAGAGTTAAAGCGATTTTCTTAGATTTGCTATTAAGAACTTTTCAGCTATTCAGTTTGTGGTTTTTTCCCTGTGGACTGGAAAAAGCATAAACAATCTTCATAGAATCATAGAATCATTTAAGTTGGAAAAGACCTTTGAGATCATCAAGTCCAACCGTTAACCCAGGACTGCCATGTCTATCACTAAACCATGTCCCTAAGCACCTCATCTGTGTGTTTTTGAAACACCTTCAGAGATGGTGATTCCAGGACCTCCCTGAGCATCCTGTTCCAATGCTTGACCATTCTTTCAGTGAAGAAATTTTTCCAAAAATCTTGATACATCCTACCTAATCTGCAGGTGAGTACTCATGATTTGGCCCTATAAATCATGCAATACATTTTTTGATGTGTGTGAGTGCTCTTCTTGAAAAGTGGTTATTACATGGAAACTCATAAAAATAATTTCTTCAGACCCTGATTCAGAAGTTCACATTCTGTGGAGAGTTAAAAGACTGCAGAAAGCAAATACAAGGAACATGATGTCAAGAAATAAATAGCTCTTTTTTAATTTATTTTTTTTTTTTAGGAAATACCTAGCCTATATGTAATAAAAAACCCAGAAGTTTAAAACACACAGTTCACATATTGTCATTACACACATCCAAAAAAGGTCAATTATTAGATTTGTTATGTGTACAAAATTCCACTCAAATCCCAACAAGATAAGTAAGAGGGAGAAAACAGAAAAGTAGAAAAGTAAGGACATTGCCAAGGAAATAAAAACAGACAATAAAAGGAAAACCTCAGATAGATTGAAAATAATAATTTTAATGGTATGCCAGAAGCAAAATGTACAACAAATATAAAGCCATGTTTCCTCTTAATCTCTACTTGATCTAGACTTATAAATTTTGTGTATCCTAAAATTTACCAAGGAGGTTTATAGGAGCTGAAACTCAAAGCTGCCTATATTCACTTTCAAAATGTGTTGCTTTCCCTTGGTCTTACATTACAAGCCTAGCTAAGAACAGAAGACTGTTTGATTGCTGTTTATTCAGCGTGACCCTCCATGGTTGTTTATATCCTGTAGGCAAAAAAGATTAATACAATAAACTATCACAGTGATATTTTTTTCCATCTATGGAGTTCATTAAAAATCTAATTTATGCTGGGATGCTAGCTGCCCATTTTATTTTTTGTTCTGCCTGTGGTTGCTGTTATACTGTAGGATGCTAGGAATGTAATTGAACATTCTTTCTGTAGCTTTTATGCTTACTAGCTGTTCTTGGAGGACTCTTGGAGAACAAAGCATTAAGCAGGTTATTAAGCAGGACCAACACAGCGAGTCTTTAGTAAACACCTGTTTTTCTGGTGGTGTTTACGTGTGTGAATTTGCCCAAATTAACTGTAGTGCTGCTCACGGCACAAAAAAATTAACCAACTGCTAGCATTTATGTCACAAGCATCCCGTTTCAGAAATCTATAAATTAAGCATAAATTTTTCTCTGAACTGAAATGCACAGGATTAGTTGTTCAAAATGCTGCCCTGCTTAAAAAGAAATGGGCTTAAGCTATGAGTTCCAGATAATATTCAAGAAGTTAAAACTGATGCATATTCAAATTGAGGGATAATTCACACTTTTTGTGCACCTTATTTACCTTTCCCCAGCTCTCCACAAAAGTAAGTGGAGGCAGGATAAACTGCAAATCTGTATGCAGAAATTAAATATATGAAGAGTAACAGAGGAATTGTAGGGGACAAAGACAGTGGGTTGATTGACATTGACAATATGCAGCTGTGGCTTTGCTTTGACAATGTGCAGCTGTGATCCTACAGCAACTCAGTTAAATAGCTCTGAGGAGAAGGGAGGAACCTGGATGAAGCAGAGACAAGGAGGAGTGTGGTCTGGTGTCTGGAGGACAGAGGAAACAGCGTAGACAGTAGAGTTTGGCCAATAATAAAGCTTTTTGCTGCTTACTATTTTATTTGTGTTGTGTTATTTCCTGACCACTGTAACTTAATTGTGACAAAGAACAACTTCTATTCTGGGCAAGCAGCCTCTAATGACAGAAAACCTGTAATTGGTGATGAATAGTCTGAATAATTTTTAATGTTTGGTCATTTCCCTGACCATCTTAAAATTTAAGACTGGGAATGTTCCAGTTGGTGTAACTGTACAGCAGAAGAGAGAGGAGCTAACAGGAGGGGATTCAAGAAATACCATTATTCTTGTTGGGTAGCTATCTGTCTTGTCATGTGCTGTTTAGAGAAGTGAAGTTTTATAGACAAGCAGATGAGCAGAGTTTATCTACAGGTATCATGGTACATTGCATACAAGAACTGGCTGAGTCAAAATAACTTCTCAGAGTGTGTGACTGTGTAGGGACCCTCTAGTACTATGTTTGCTAGAATGGAAAAAAGTTTAGGAAGCTTGGTGTGGTAAGAGTATAAGCCCAGGCTCTAAATATTTTGCAATGTAAACTGTGAAGCAAGTGAAGTTTTTTTCTGAAGTAAAGATGACTGGGTTAATAACTCTTCTAATTCTCTGATTTGTGTCTTTTTCTTCTAATCAGCAATCCATTTTTGTGAAAGTGGTATTGCTGTCTCTGTCATAATTGTTGCAAGTCATTTGTACAATTGTTACAAGTAATTTTTTAACAGAATGATTCTGGCAACAGAATAGCTCTCTTCAAAATCTCCTAAAGACAAGACATTAACTTAAGTCACAAATGATGGGAAAGAAAAAAAGGAGATTAGTGCGGTAAGATCTAAGAGAAGAAGGAGCAGATTAATGCCACCTGTTTGTTCATTCAAATGCCTTTGCTATTGTTTTTCTTTAATATTTGAGGAGAAAAAAAAAAATTGGCAAAGGAGTATTCAATAGGAGTTTCCTTGTAGTGACTGTGCTCCTCTGACCCCTGGAAAAAAATCTGAATATTTCTCCTTTTCCCAGACAGCAAAAAGGAGATAATTCCCACAAGTCAGGTTGGTTCCTCACATGCTTCCCTGATCATTGTCTTCTGGAGGGACAGACTCTTTCAAAGACACGTCAGAGTCCTCTGTCACTATGGGTAGATTAGATATTGAAAGTGTTTATTTTGACAAGGTTTTTGTTATGTTCTTATTCTCTGGAAATTCCTAGATCCCAGTAACTTGGTGCCCAGACAGGCAAGCAGGCACTGGCTCATATTATTAATTCATAAATTCCAAGCACACATACCTGTTTATGAAAAGCCTAAAGGAGGATAATACACAGTGCCCTATCACATTTCTTCCATTTAATCTAATCCAGAGATTAAAAAATAGTCCTCCTGTTCCTGTTAGTGCAAGGGAAATATCTAGCTTCCTCATATTTACCAGAGAAGAGGTAAATAAACTGTGCAGGATTTGTATTTGGACATCCACCCAACTGTTAATCATAGAATCGTTTAGGTAGGAAAAGACCCTTAAGATCATCAAGTCCAACCATTAACCTAACACTACCAAGTCCACCACTAAACCATGACCCTAAGTGCCATATCTACACATCCTTTAAACACCTCCAGGGATGGTGACTCAACCACTTCCCTGGGAAGCCTTTTCCAATACTTCAACACCCTTTCAGTGAAGAATTTTTTTTCTAATATCCAATTTAAACCTCCCCTGGCACAACTTGAGGCTGTTTCATCTTGACCTATCACTTGTTCCTTGGGAAAATAGACCAAAACCCACCTTGCTGCAACATCCTTTCAGGTAGTTGTACAGAGCAATGTGGTCTCCCCTGAGCCTCCTTTTCTCCAGGCTAAGCAACCCCAGTTCTCTCAGTCACTCCTCATAAATCTTGTCCTCTAGACCCTTCACCAGCTTTGTTACTCTCCTTTGGACACACTCCAGCACCTCAACGTCTTTCTTGTAGTAAGGGGCCCCAAACTGAACACTGTATTTGAGGTGTGGCCTCACCAGTGCCACGTACAAAGTTACGATCACCTACCTTGTCCTACTGGCCACACTATTTTGGATGCAAGCCAAGATGTTATTGGCCTTGGCTGCCTGGTTCATATTCAGCTGGCTGTCGACCAACACCCCAAGTCCTTTTTGGCCAGGCAACTTTCCAGCCACTCTTCCCCAAGCCTGTAGTGTTGCATGGGGTTGTTGTGACCCAAGTGCAAGACCCAGCACTTAGCCTTGTTGAACCTCATGCAATTGGCCTCAGCTCATCAATCCAGCCTGTACAGATTCCTCTGTAGGGCCTTTCTACCCTCAAGCAGATCAACACTCCCACCCAATGTGCTGTCATCTGCAAACTTCCTGAGGGTACACTTGATCCCCTCATCCAGATCATTGATAATGATATTAAACAAAACTGAACCCTGGGGAA
This sequence comes from Falco biarmicus, assembly GCF_023638135.1. Classification (NCBI taxonomy): domain Eukaryota; kingdom Metazoa; phylum Chordata; class Aves; order Falconiformes; family Falconidae; genus Falco; species Falco biarmicus. The sequence continues at coordinate 9,930,782 of NC_079310.1, read as the reverse complement.
CACCACTTGTGGCCGGCTGCCAGCTGGATTTGTCTCCATTCACAACAACTCTTTGGGCTCAGCCATCCAGCCATTTTTTACCCTGCACAGATTAAACTCATCCATGCCATGAGCAGCCACTTTGTCCAGGAGAATGATGTGGGAAACAATGTCAAAGGCTTTACTAAAGTCTAGGTAAACAACATCCACAGCCTTTCCTTCATCCACTAGGCAGGTCATCTTGTTGTAGAAGGAGATCAAGTTAGTCAGGCAGGACCTGCCTTTCATAAACCCATGCTGACTTGGCCCTGATCACCTGGTTGTCCTATATGTGCCGTGTGATGGCACTCAAGATGATCTGCTCCATAACCTTCCCCGGCACTGAGGTCAGATTGACAAGCCTGTAGTTCCCCGGGTCCTCCTTCTGGCCCTTCTTGTAGATGAGTGTCACATTTGCAAACCTCCAGTCTTCTGGGACCTCCCCATTTAGCCAGGACTGCTGATTAATGATTGAAAGTGGCTTAGTGAGCACTTCTGCCAGCTCCCTCAGTACCCTTGTGTAGATCCCATACGGCTCCATAGACTTGTGTGTGTCCAAGTGGTGTAGCAGGTCACTAACCATTTCCCTTTGGACTATGAGGGCTTCATTCTACTCCCTGTTCCTGTCTTGCAGATCAGTGGGCTGGGTACCCTGAGAACAAATGGTCTTACTATTAAAGACTGAGGCAAAGGCGTCATTAAGTACCTCAGCCTTTTCCTCATACTTTGTCACTATATTTCCCCCTGCAGCCAATAAAGGATGGAGATTCTCCTTAGCCCTCCTTTTCTTGTTAATGTATTTATAGAAACTTTTTTTATCTTCTTTTATGACAGTAGTCAGATTAAGTTGTAGTTGGGCTTTGGCCCTTCTAATTTCTGCCCTGCATAGCCTCACAACATCTTTGTAGTCCTCCTGAGTTGCCTGCCCCTTCTTTCAAAGGTCATAAACTCTTTTTTTTCCCCACTGAGTTCCAGAAAAATCTCTCTGCTCAGCCAGGCCAATCTTCTTCCCTGTTGGCTCATCTTTCAGCACATAGTGACAGCCTTCTCCTGCACCTTTACAATTTCCTTCTGGAAAAATGTCAAGCCTTCCTGGACTCCTTAGCACTTCAGTGCTGCCTCCCAAGGGGCTATTTCAACCAGGCCCCTTAACAGGCCAAAGTCTGCCCTCTGGAAGTCCAAAGCAGCAGTTCTACTAACCACCCTCCTTACTTTTTCAAGAATCAAAAACTCTGTCATTTAATGATCACTGTGCTCAAGATGACCTCCAACCATCACATAACCCCCAAGTCCTTCTCTGTTTGCAAACAGCAGGTCCAGCAACTTCCTCGATGCCTATGTGAAAAACCAATAATGGATATTAATCAAAGGTCTGTACCAGGGTGGGAAGTTTCCTCATCACATCTTTAACCCAACTGAGAGCTACTTTAAATTACACTGCATCTGAATCTCACGCTATTGCTCCTGGCCCCACCTAGGTGTCCTCAGCTGCCTGTGTATGAGCTGCAGGCTTTTGACCGGTCTCTCCACTCCGCAATTAAATGTGTTAATGAACACATCTAAGTTCTTAAACCTCAAAGGTAACAGCATTTTCCCTTCACACAGTGGGGAATAAATCCTTCCACTCCTGTGTGGTAGACACAGCATGCATCAAATTTGCAGAAATTGGAGTAATTCCAGGAAACTAGTATTTCTTTCAATTTACCTATTCTCTTGCTCTGAAAAACCCCAAACAGAAATTTTACCTTAGTTTGCATCAATTTCCTGACACAACATGACTCTGTCTACTACATTTTCTTCTCTATTTAAAAGCTGAAGGCACCATTTCAGATCTAATAACATGTTCTGGAATATATTCACCTTTCAAAGCTATTTATTACTAAATGTTTCCCAACATCTAAAATTATTAATTTTTATAGCTGTATCTTAATGTCTGTACACATCTGAGATTTTTCATCCCACTGTTTTAATCTTAACTGGCAAATTTAAACACCATAAATTACCACAAACTGCTTCCAAACTGGCAGAACTACAGGAATCAAGTATTACACATGGAACAAGTATGAAAAAATGGCAATAAATTTGGCACAATCTATAGATGATCTTTCACAAGTGAAAGGTACATGCGGACAACTGTCAAACAATGGATTTGAGTGACAAAGCTTGTAGTTTATTAGACAATCATAGGATATTCTAGTACAGTATACAACAACTATCCTTAAATTCCATTTGTCTTAAATAGAATGCAGAGTTTTTGTTGTTTTGTTGGAAAGATTATTCATCAGTCTGTTTTATAGGACACTGCTATAGTACAACAAAGTTAGTTCTTGTATTTGAATATCCTGGGTATGTAAATAATTGTCATTGTTCATGACCATCAGACCACAATACAAACTGGTTTCTGCTGGGATAGAGATAATTTTTTTCTTAGTAGCTGGTACAGTGCTGTGCTGTGGATTTAGTATGAGAATAATGCTGATAACACACTGATGTTTTAGTTGTTGCTAAGTAGTGCTTACTCTAAATCAAGGACTTTTCAGTTTCCCATGTTCTGCCAGTGAGTAGGTGCAGAAGAAACTGGGAGGGAGCATAGCCAGAGCAACTGACCTGAATGAGCCAAAGGGATATTCCATACCATGGAATGTCATGCTCAGTGTATAAACTGGGGGGAGTTGGCTGGGGCCTGCTGTTCGCTGCTTGGAGACTGTCTGGGCACTGGTCAGTGGGTGGTGACAATTATTGTTGATGTTGTTGTTATTATATTTTAATTGTTTTATTATCAATTACAGTACAATTAATATATTTATTTTATTAATATCTGGTGTTATTATATTTTCATTATTATTATATTATTGCATTTTAATTATTATATTGGTGGACAGAAAGCTCAACATGGCCTGACAATGTGGCCCAGAAAGCCAACTGTATCTTGAACTGCATCAAAAGAAGCATGGCCAGCAGGTTGAGGGAGGGGATTCTCCCCCTCTGCTCCAGTCCCATCCGACCCCATCTGGAGTACTGTGTTCAGCTCTGGGGCCTCCAACATAAGAAGGATGTGGACTTGTTGGAATGAGTCCAGAGGAGGTCCACAAAAATTATCAGAAGGATGGAGCACCTCTCCTATGAAGACAGGCTGAGAGAGTTGGGGTTGTTCAGCCTGGAGAAGAAAAGGCTCTGAGGAGACCTTATTGAGGCCTTCCAGTACCTAATGGGAGTTTATAAGAAAGATGGGGACAGACTTTTTATCAGGGCCTGTAGCGATAGGACAAGGGGTAATGGCTTTAAACTGAAAGGGTAGATTTAGATTAGATATTAGGAAAAATCTTTTTACTGTGAGGGTGGTAAGACACTGGAACAGATTGCCCAGAGAAGTTGTGGATGCCCCATCCCTGGAAGTGTTCAAGGCCAGGCTGGATGTGGCTTTGAGCAACCTGGTCTAGTGGAAGGTGTCTCTGCCCATGGCAGAGGGGTTGGAACTAGATGATCTTTAAGGTCCCTTCCAACCCAAGCCATTCTATGATTCTATGATTTTGCTTTACTTCAATTATTAAATTGTTCTTATCTCAACCCATGAGTTTTACCTTTTTCCAATTCTCCTCCCCATCCCACCTGGGGGGGTATGAGGGGAATAAATGAGCAGCTGCATGGTACTTAGTTGCTTGTGGCAATTGAGACACGGACTTTGCGAGGATGGTGAAGCAAAGACCTTTATTGTCAGTTACTGACAGCTTTTATAGGTTTATACTCTACACACGGGCTGCTAAAAGCTTTATTACTGGTCAAGCTCTACTGTCCATGCGCCCAGCCACTGTTTACTATAGGCTACTCTCTGCTGTTCACGCTGTTTCCTTCTAGATCTTCTAGAAGTTAGATCACATCCTTCTTTCATCTCTGTTTCATCCGGGTTTCATCTCATGCTCCCTCAAAGTTGTTTACATCTTTGTTGCAAGATCACAGCTGCATATTGTCAAGGTCAAACCCACTGTTTCTGTCCTCTACAGATGCTGTCTGGAGTTAAACCATGACACTAACAATCAGTGAAAAATTATTGACTTAATTGGTCTCACCAATTGCTCATAGATCAAAATAAGTCACAAGCTGGCCATCAGCTGGAATCTTTTCTCAGTACTAGTCAAGTCCTCCGAAGAGGGTCCCCCGTGGAGAGTCAGCCAAGTCACGACAATCACACCAATATAGCTACATGCCGTGCTCACTTTATTAAACAAACAGGTCATATTTATAACTTAAACCGACCGCTCACATGACCTTACACACAGGTGATTGGATAGAAGTCTCTGGCCACATGGGGGTCCGTGTCGCTGATTGGTGAGCATGCTGCAGGCGCCTTATCAGAGTGTGCTGATAAGTGTGTTGATTTCGCGGTTCCCAGGACTTGCTCTGCACCTGGCTTCTTGTTTGGGCATAGCTTGTTTTCCTTCTCCCACCGCTTGTTCCCAGGACAATTTAAAACTGCTCTGCAGCTTCAACTAACAGGCCTGGGTTGTCCAACCCAGACAATGGTAACATATGTCCTCGGTCCTTTAAAAATCCCTCTACAGTCCTCTTATGCCTTTATAAGATCAAATTCTTATTACTGCAAAAAAATGAAAGAAGCATACATCTATATGTTAACATGGCACAAAATAATCTATCTTGTTAAAAAACAGCTCTAAATTCCTTCCTGTACATTTACCTGTGCAGTAAACCATCACTGAGCTGAACTCATTATAACAACTAAGTATCATTTAAGAACACATTTATTTATTAGGCAGATAGCACTCTTATTTTTTTCAACAAACTAATGAGGCACATCATCTGAGTATTAGCATACTCATACAAATACTTTTTTATTTAACAAGCACAGCAGCAAGAGGCAATATTATTGCTGAAGTTGTTTTTTGACAATCTTTTTTGAAAGCTGTTTCTCATATTAGTGAACAAGAGACTTGAGGTTTATTCGCCTTCCACCCCCAGTCTGACTGTTGAGTATGACTTGGAATACAATAGAACTGCTTTTCCATAAATTTGCTTGTAAGGAATGTGTCCTTGCACGAAGCTTTAAATGGCATTGTAGGTGACAGTGACGTGCGGAATTAGACTCTATAACTCAAAAGTTATAAAGTAGGTATGTTTATTGCGCGCAGATGCACGGGGGATCGCTCCTCCACAAGCGTGCATACCTGAAGTGACGAACCATCTCACATTTATACAATGAACAAATGAATATTCAATTAACGCCTATACATATTCGTTACCTAAACCCCGCTTCGTATGTATGTTAATTAGCTTATCGGTCCATTTCCTGGAATGTGGTGGTCTTGCAGGTTTGTAGGTGATTCATGTCCTTGTGACCACCCGATCTTCTTCAGGTGATTCATGTCCTTGTGACCACCCGATCTTCTTCAGGTGATTGTGACCACCCAATCTTTTCCAGCAAGGAGACTTAGCACTCCCTCCCTCTAGATAGCATTTGAATGTCTCTCATCTTTTCTTATTCTCTTTTAAATAGCCCCTTTGTTAGAGGAAGAAGGGCAGGCGTCTCCCCTTTGTTAGAGGAAGAGGGGCAGGAGTCTCCTCAAAACTGTAGTTGTCACCGCACCCATGACTAGTCACCATACCCACATTCCTTAAGCAGACACATACAATCACAATCCATGTCCATTATCCCCATTTCACATTATTTCTCCATATCAATCCCCCCTTTTCTATTAAATTCAGTAAATTCTTTTACTTAAGCAGCCTTCCTGAATGATATAAAGCATCATACATTTTCCAAACCCACAAATATAACATAATGGTTAGTATTAAGGAAATTCCTAAACTGATCAATAAGATCACAATGGGGTGTACCATAGTGTTAAGAATTCCTGTTGCAGAAGGTGACCAGCCAAAGAGAGTATCCCACCAATTATGGTTTCTATCCTGTTCTACCTTTTTTAAAACTTTCTTGATCCCCTCTACATCATGATGGATCATAAGAAGAGTTTCATGTCCCTTTTCTTTGGTTTCTTCCAGTATACGTTGTAAATCTGCATGTCTTAATAGTTCTTTTATACTGCTTATATTTAGTCCTATGGGGGTAGGAATTATTATCTGTGATAGGGTAAAATTGGATTTTAAGAATTGATGAGACACTACTGGGGCTGAGTAACTAAAATCGCATCCTGTGATAGTAGTAAAATTACAAATACAATAATTTGAATACTGTGCAGTCTCTTTTACCTCCCCATCTATGGTTATTGTGTTACACTTAGTTCTCAAACACGCACATCCCTTCCCTGCATATATAATTACTGTTTTCAAGTTTGCATTTGGTCGGGCCTCGAAATGACATATTTTCTGATCTGTATCTAAACAAGTATCCTGAGCCATTATAGTATTGCTTTCACAGAGGAAGCCCTGCTGTTCTCGCATAATACAAGATTCTAAATCTACTGTTTGCCACTTGTCGCCTATCTTTCTGGCCCATGTTCTATGTTCAAAAGGGTATAGGAGCACCCCATTATGGTTAATTCCAAGGGCTACAATGGGGTGTATGGTAATTATTACTGCATTATGTATGGTTAACACAAAAGCTGTGATGGTGTGTGTGTTGGGGTCATAGGTAAAGTTCACCACATTCCACCATGACTGGAGTTTTCTTTCTACCTCCGTAGCACTGTCCCAAACCATCTTTCGAATTTCTGTAGGAAATATGCCTTCCTCTCCTTCTCTTATTATGGATGCAGCTATTGATTGCATCCACATTTGGGCTTGGATGCAACTTAGAGCCAGGGCGACGTCATCCTGTAAACCACCTAATGCCTTAGTGATGAGTTGATGATCTTCCATGTTTATTTGTTCCCACCTGGGGAGTACCTTCGATATCAACCATTGATGTGCCCCTAATGCCAATAATGAAGATTTTAGTGGTTGTTGTAGTTTTGATAGATCGGCCGTGGTGGCGGCTAGTTTATTCATTATCACCTCTGAGTCTATGGAATTTAATACTCCGAGTCCTGTTCCCAACATTCCAGTTACATCTCTCACTATTCTGTTTCGATAAATATTTCCCCTTTTTCTTAACCAAGTTGTCCATCCCTCATAAGAGGTTCGTAAGAAGGGGGAACAGGATGGCTTAACATCAGAAACATTGACTTGTATTTTTAACTCTATTCTTTTAAGAGACCATTCTGGGTTAAACAACATTTGTTGCTGACCTGTATTTCTGATTACATATGGTCCAATTGTATAAATCTTTGGATCTGGTTTAGTTAATTTAAGATCAAGCGTTAATGGGGTTGTTGTAACTGTGGTGGTGGTAGGAACAGTGGTTAGCATGATTGTTATTTTGATCTTATAAGTCAGAGCTGTTCTTGGGGATTCCTTTCCTAGGCATATTATAAAGATGGGCTCGGTTAAGGTAAAATTGTGCCAACATTCCCGTGAATTAAAGCACATGGTTGTATTTAGAAGGGTAAATTCCTTATCTACCTTTCTGACATTAATCTGGGTGTCTCCCGAAATCTTGGTGTTATCCTTTTCATTATATGTTTGACATCCTACTTTTATCTTATCTCCTAATTTTCCCCATAATCGGTCGACTTTGTGTACATCCTCCCGATCCCATTGATTCCTTTGGTACACCTCATTTTCAGAAAAAACCACCATAGCTAGTTTCGTCTTTGAGTCCACCTTTCCCATTATTCCAGTGTGTTTTTTCTGGGCATGATTCCAAGGCTCTTGGTTGTAGGCAAGAGAGAGGGTACAAAAAAACACAAATGGTTTAAACCCACTATTGATCATTTTAAGAATCTAAAACGTTAAAATCTGTTTTGATCAAAAATATCTTTGTTTGAGTTGGGGCTTACTAATAACAAGTTGGGCAAGACTGGCCACTGGCTCAGTCCCCGACTCTTGTTCTATATTGTTTGTTGTGGTGCCCTTCCCATATGGTGGATCCGCAACCGCTCAGGTTCACTTACTTGCCACCCACATTGTTCCCATTTGTCCGAGTAAATTTGAGTTTCAGTTCTTTTTTATCTGGGGTTACTTTCCAAGAAGTTGCAGGGGCTTTCTTAATCCGGGTATGGTGAATCCAAGAATTCTGTCCCTCAACCTTGATTGCAGTGTAGGTGGTGAGTAGGACTTGAAAAGGTCCGGTCCACTGTGGTTCCAGGGTTTTATCTGCAAAACACTTAACGTATACATAGTCTCCTGGTTGTATATCGTGAACAGGTCCATCCAGACCCCTACTGCGTGTTCCCATCACATGCTTCTCAATTCTTATTAATTGTTTGTTTAGTGCTACCATATAGGAAGTCATTGTTTCTTCACCAATCTGTGAAGACATCCCCTTTTGTACCCCATAGGGTCGTCCATATAAAATTTCAAATGGGCTAAGCCCCTCTTTTGCTCTCGGTCTAGTTTGAATTCGTGTAAGAGCTAATGGCAAAGACTGGGACCAAGTTAGATTTGTTTCTTGACCTAACTTGACAATCTGTTGTTTGATTAGATGATTCATCTTTTCCACCTGGCCACTCGATTGTGGTCGGTATGGGGTATGTAATTGCCAATCTATTCCTAGATGGTGGCTGATCTGTTGTACTATTCTGGACACAAAATGTGGTCCTCTATCCGAGGACATTACCGCTGGGACTCCAAACCTAGGTATTATCTCTTGGAGTAGTATTTTGGTCACTTCCCGGGCTTAAGCAGTTCTGCATGGGAAGGCTTCTGGCCAACCTGAAAAGGTATCCATTAGTACCAATATCGATACCCCCCTTTTCAAGGAAGTTCCGAGAAATCGATCTGCCAATGTTGCCCTAGAACATTCCCTCTGCTAATGTTCCCTAGTTTTATTTTATTTGCTGTATTGGGATTATTGCATAAACACATTTCACATTGCTGAGTCACCTGTTTTATTACAGTATACAAGTTTCGCCCTTTCAATTTCTGATTTAGACTTTTATATAAAGTATCAGCTCCCCAATGCGTCTTATTAATAATAGGGCTGTGGTCCATATTAAATTGGATGGTACCACTATACAACCATCCCTTAAATAAGTCCACTTAATTTTATTTTATAATTCATGTCCTGAATTACCTTTAAGTTTTCTTTAGAATAGTTTGGCTCTTGATCTGTACTTACAGTTTGGATTTTATCATCTGGTATTAAGGATAATTCCTCCTTTCCTACCTCCTCTGTTACTCGTCTGGCCTCATGGTCGGCCAGGCGGTTTCCAATTTCCAAATCAGTGCCTCAGAGTGGGCCATGCCTCACATCAAGGTCTGGCATGGCATACGTCCCCACCGCTCAACGCCTACTGGGTTGCAGCCAACAGCGGAGCTCAAGATTCTTCTTGGTGGCAAACACCGAGGCCAACCCAGTCTTGCCCTTGACTATGGTAGGAGGCACCTGACCAACCTTATTCCTTGTACTTCGTTGTCAATGCAGTTTCATCTGCACATCCCATAACAAGTCACTGTCATGGCAAAACACACAGATTTACATTAGTAGAACTACTACAGAGTGTATTTTATTTCACTTTTTCTGCCAATATCCCCACAGCCTTGCTGACCAAGGGATATTGTTTTTATCTGAACTGGGCAAGCCTCCCCCTTATCATTTTACTGTAACAGGTAAAGCATTTTTCACCTTTCCTGGAATTTATTTTCAGATACACCTGGTTAAAAATTTCTTTTACTTCAGGGAGGTCCCCTTTTCCTCTTTTCTGTTGAATTAAAGATAAGCTCAATATTTCAATTACTTGATCGTATTTAACTTTTAATTTCATTTCCCCTTCTTTAAACGTCTAGATGTTCTAATAAATCTCATCCCAACAAAGATTTTAGTGAATTTGGCCTTCTTATTTGTTTTTTTAGTTTGTACTTTAAAGGTTTCAGGATGTTTTCCTGGTGGCCAGCAGCTCCCACAACTGTAACAAATTTATTTATTTATTTATTTTTACTGAAGTTTAACAAGTAAGTTGGTTTTGTATTCACTAAAATTCCACCTCATACCCATTGCCTGCCCTAAAGGGGCCGTTACCGGTCCTGTTGTACTGCAAAAGCTGCAGCAATTGGGGTGACATTGTCAGGTCCTTCTGCTCAGTTGTCAGCAATAGCAATCCCCTCCTCCTTACCAGCAGAAGGGTTCGGGGCAGGAGATGCTGCTCCTGCTCTGCAGGTTACACAAGCCTGCCTCTGCAGCAGCACTTCTGTTTTAACTCTTTCTTACCCTGAATGCAAATCTGCTACTTGTTGCTTTAAGTCTGTTGTTATTACGTATCATGCCGTTGCAGGCAAACAGAAAACTTCCTGCCATGCATCCCAGCATGATTCAGTCGCACCTTCGAGGGGGTACAGGGGTTTGTACAAACTCACCCCAATACTTCAACACTTTCACAGGGTCTTTGATTCTTCACACACACATGCATGCCTCAGGTTTTACATACATCAGTACAAGTTTTTATATCTTACAACGTGTTTCATTCTGGTTGCTCCACAGAAGGAACCGCAACCTGAGCTTTTTAACACAAAAATTTCAACAAGAACATCTTTCTAGTTTAGGTCTCAGTTTTTTCCTATCCTTTTCTAGAGCCACAATCAAAGATCAGGTGATGTTAATCCCGCACTCTTTCTAGTGCTAGTACCATAGGATCCCGAGGGGGTACTAATCCACAGTCCTTTTGCCACTCAGGTTTGTCCTGGAGGACGAAGAACATGTCTGCATACGATACTTCGTCCCATTTTCCTTCTCTTCTCAGACACAACATTAATTGCAGGAGAGTGTTATAATCTAACGTTCCTCCCTCCTGAAGCCATTTCGCATCACTCTCCAATTTATACAAAGGCCACCACTGATTACAATATTTAACCAATTTCCTTCTATTTTCGGTACCACCATGTCCTACGATATCACTCCAATGTTTTAATATACAACCCAAGGGCGATTTTTCACAGGGCTTACTCCTTCCATTTCCCATTTTGCAATTTTAATTACTTTGTTTTTCTCCGGCCGCCTTAGCCACCCAAGGTCGGAAACGCGGATAGAGGTTCTTACTCGTTTTGCACTCAAACGCCTGTCTCAAGCACTCTTGCACTCACACTTAGTCAAAATAATTAAGCTATACACGGAAAATAAAAATGCGCATCTCAATCACACCATTCACACTCTCCGGGCAGCCCGCAGTCACACAAGCAGTATGTTATACGGTACCGTGCACTTATGTACAAACTCTTAGGAACACTAACAGTTCACAAAGTATGCATTTCAATGAACAATTGCCAATAAACAAACAACAAACAAAAACCAATTTTTCCTGATCTTAAGCAGAGTGTTAAGTTTTCCGCTATTTGCCACAAATTACCAGAATGTTATTATTTTTCAACATACATTTCATAACTCCGAGTTTTGAACATATAACAAGACAACACATAGAACAAACAAGACACAGAGCGCTATTTCAGTTGTTACATTCCAGGAATTCCCCAATTCTTAAGACAACCTAAAGGAAGTTTTTAGCTTCCTCTTTTTCCTACGCAAAAGTTTCCCTTTTACTTTTGCTGTGAGGTCCCTCTTGTTCCTGTGAGATTCCGCCTTATTCCGTCCCGCCCCCCGCTTTCTGTCACGAGGCCTCCGGGCTTTTAGGAATGGCAGTAACCTTGGGTTTGCTCGATCTGCCCTCAAGATCGCTAGCGGCCACCCCTTGGTCAGCAAACCCCCTCCCAAGGTACCTTTCCTCCTGGGGACTACGCTGCGCGCCGGACGTCTCCGTGCGTCTCACCAGCCGCCCCGTTACTAAACATACCGTTTTATCCGTGGATCCAGGGGTTTCTCTTCTGCTCCCGGGTGAACAGCTGAGAAGAGGAGGCTCCTCCGAGGAAATCTCCCGGGGCGCGCCTAGGAGCGTCCGCTCCGCAGCTGGTCCCTCAGCCGAGCAGAAATCCTCCTGGCTGGCTCGCCAAAGTGACGTGCGGAATTAGACTCTATAACTCGAAAGTTATAAAGTAGGTATGTTTATTGCGCGCAGATGCACGGGGGATCGCTCATCCACAAGCGTGCATGCCCGAAGTGACGAACCATCTCACATTTATACAATGAACAAATGAATATTCAATTAACGCCTATACATATTCGTTACCTAAACCCCGCTTCGTATGTTAATTAGCTTATCAGTCCGTTTCCTGGAATGTGGTGGTCTTGCAGGTTTGTAGGTGATTCATGTCCTTGTGACCACCCGATCTTCTTCAGGTGATTCATGTCCTTGTGACCACCCGATCTTCTTCAGGTGATTGTGACCACCCAATCTTTTCCAGCAAGGAGACTTAACACTCCCTCCCTCTAGATAGCATTTGAATGTCTCTCATCTTTTCTTATTCTCTTTTAAATAGCCCCTTTGTTAGAGGAAGAAGGGCAGGCGTCTCCCCTTTGTTAGAGGAAGAGGGGCAGGCGTCTCCCCGTCTCCCCTTTGTTAGAGGAAGAGGGGCAGGCGTCTCCTCAAAACTGTAGTTGTCACCGCACCCATGACTAGTCACCATACCCACATTCCTTAAGCAGACACATACAATCACAATCCATGTCCATTATCCCCATTTCACATTATTTCTCCATATCAACAGTTGTGGTTTTGCTCTCTAACCTTAGACTTACTTTCAGACTGAAGCTTGAGAAAATCAGGGCTATGTAGTATTAAGGCAGAGCTGTTACCTTCCATGTTGTGTAGGAGTTTTAGGGACATAATGGCCATATGGTCATTATTTGACCAAACATTATGCAGCAATGTACGTGAAGCGGTTTGTTCTGATCTGGGAAGTATCAACAGACCACAGACAGAACAGATAGTAAGTCCGAGACTATCAACAAAAATGAAAGGAAATCATAGAAGGAGGAAGAAGCTAATATTTCATCTTCAAAAAAGTGATAATAATTCCCAAAAATTAGACAATTATTCAGCTAATGAATAATCAGGATATTCAAAACAGTGGCGTTTTCTTAGGCAGTTAGGATCACTGGCAACAGCTGCATTAAGCTGACTTCCCATTTAAATCATAGTCATGAGGAGAGGTCCAATAAATTATTTTCTCTGAACCCACATAACACATCTGTTAGGAGCATGAGAGAGAACAAAACACATGATGGCAAGAACAGTGACATTTTGAAGGCTTTTCTAACTATTTGACTTAATTAATTAAATCATGTCTTGAATATAGGAAGTCACAGTGTGACCGGCACCGAGAAGGAATGCAAGCTGGGATACTCTGACTGCTATTATTCCTTGCTTCCAAAAGCATCTGACAGGCATCCATTTTAGAGTGAATACCCACAAGACTTTTATCCTCTCCTAGATAAACGTCTATTTATGCTTATATTTATATAGGATAAATATATGTATATTATGATTATATTTATTCTAATAACCATGTCTGGATTTGGAAGAAGAATTCAAAATGGCATCATTGAACAGAATTTGTGGTATAAGGAGAGACCACAGCTAAAAATACGAATATAATTACTGAGGCAGCTTAAATGCAGATGGGTTGACTGTGAGCAATTTAAACATAACAATGTCATATTCCATTGAAATTTAATTACTTGTGAATTTTTTGGCTTGTCCCACTTCAATCACATATCAGGAATTGAAAGGTCTCTGTCAAGGTTTAACCCAGCCAGTAAATAAGTACCATGCAGCTGCTCACTCACTCCCCCACCTCGCCCCAAGGGATGAGGAGAATTGGGAAGGAATGTAAAACTCGAGGGTAGAGATAAGAATAACTTAATGTAGAAGAATGGCTGCAGAAGCATGGCCTTTGAATCTCTGAAGATCTGCACAATCCAGGCCTGGTATTAGAATAGGCCTGTAATCAGAATTGGGCTGAAGTTGCTGTGCTGAAGATAACAAGAAAGGTAGCCTTGAGCTATTCTTGAATCCTGAGACCAAGTAATTATGTTGTGCCAACAGGCCATGGCTGTAACAAGATACAGCTGCTGGGAAAGCAGGTGCAGGGCCAAGAAAGATAGGGAGTGGTATGGGAAAATAGGGAGTAACAAACTACAAGGCTAAAGCACAGCAACACAATTAGCTACATGGATAGAATGCTTATTTTAGTCATGATAATTAGGGGTGTGAGAACCGTGCGCGTTTAGAGACTACTAGCCAATTATATTTCTGCTTTACGAATATGCATGTGTATCGGTTCTATATAAGTAGTGTTAGAAACTAATAAAGTTGAGCAAGATGCATAACTCATATTGAGCATCTTCTTGACTCCGGCAAACCCTTCTTCCAACAACTTAACAATAAAAATAAAATAGAAAAAAATGGCTATAATAGTAATAATAACAATGACAATAACAGCAATAATATATAAAAAAAAAGGGGGAGGGGAATAAAACCTGAAGAAAAAAGTGGAAAGAAAACAAGTGATGCACAATACAACTGCTCACCACCCACTGACCGATGCCTAGCCAGTCCCCGAGAAACTATCTGCCCGTCCCTGCCCAACCTCCCAGGTATATATACCAGGCATGATGTCCCATGGTATGGAATACCCCTTTGGCTAGTTTGGGTCACCTGACTTGCTTGTGTCCCCTCCAGATTCATGTGCCCCTACAGCCTACTCACTGGCAAGGCCCAAGAAACTGAAAAGTCCTTAAATTAGTATAAGAATTACCTAGCAGCAACTAAAAACATCAGAGTGTTATCAACATTGTTTTCATATCAGAGCAAAAACACAACACTGTACTAGCTACTAAGAAGATAATTAACTCCACCCCAGCCAAAACCAGGACAGTATCCACCCCTTATTCCATACCATTTATGTCACGCTACATTTTCCAATACATCAACATCATCGCCCCTCCTGTCCTTTATATAAAAACACAGATATCATTCCCCTAGTCTATGGACCATCCCTCTAAAATCCATTGAGTTCATTTAATCCATGACGTTGAGCTCCATCTGTTATAACAGTCTTTCTGGGCAGGGAAAATGGTACAAAGAATTGAATTGTTCTGTGTTGAAGTCCGTTCTGATTCTATTACAGCTGCGCTGATCTGGTTTCACCTAAGTCATTCTTCGTTGGTGTGGCAGTTGAAGAGGAGGCAGGTTCAAATCTTCAAATCTAAAATGGTAGAGATGGGTGCCACAAGGTATCCAGTACTAAAAGGAATCTAGTCCCTCTAGGGGTGTGGGTTTGAATCCTAACACTGCCACCAGTGACAATATACAGTATTATGTAACAATTAGCATCACTCAATTTATTGGCTGTTTTAACCCAAAATGAAATCCCCTTGAGGCACGCATCAAACTTCCCCATGCTTCCGGCATTACCCACCAAGTGCACCCAGGCCCCTGAGCAAAAACAATCCCACAAATGGGTTTGCCTTTTCCTGAGGCAGGAATGACCCAGACTGTTTTCCCAAGCATAGTTTTAAGGTGCACTACAGGAACTTTATCCCCCTCTACAGTACGCAAATACTTTGACTGGGCAGGACCAGCTCGGCTAGCAGATCCTCTGGTATTAACCAACCAGGTAGCCTTTGCTAGATGTTTATCCCAATGTTTGAAAGTACCACCATCCACTGCTTTCAGCATAGTCTTTAACAGTCTGTTGCAACGTTCAATTTTCCCAGAGGCTGGTGCATGTTAGGGAATGTGATAGACCCACTCAACACCATGTTCTTTGGCCCAAGTGCCTATGAGACTGTTTCAGAAATGAGTTCCATTGTCTGATTCAATTCTTTCTGGGGTGCCATGTCACCAGAAAACCTGTCTTTCAAGGCCCAGGATAGTGTTCTGGGCAGTGGCATGGGGCACAGGATATGTTTCCAGCCATCCAGTGGTTGCTTCCACCATTGTGTAAGCACATGGCGCTTGCCTTGGCGGATCTGTGGGAGTGTAATATAGTCAATCTGTCAAGCCTCACCATATTTATATTTCAGCCATCGTCCTCCATACCACAGAGGCTTTAATCAGTTGGCTTGTTTAATTGTAGCACATTTCACATTCATGGACTACCTGTGCAACAGTGTCCATGGTTAAGTCCATGCCTTGATCACAAGCCCATCTATATGTTGCATCTCTTCCTTGATGGCCTGAAGTGTCATGGGCCCACCGAGCTATAAATAATTCACCTTTATGTTGCCAATCCAAATCTACTTGAGCCACTTCAGTCTTGGCTGCTTTAGCTACCTGCTGGTTGTTTAAATGTTTCTCAGTGGCCCAACTCTTGGGTACATGAGCATCTACGTGATATACCTGTACAACGAGGTTCTCCACCCAAGCAGCGATATCTTGCTATAATGCAGCAGCCCAGATGGGTTTACCTCTGTGTTGCCAATTACTTTGTTTCCATTGCCGTAACTACCCCCACAGGGCATTGGACACCATCCATGAGTCAGTAGAGAGGTAAAGTATTGGCCATCTTTCTCGTTTAGCAACATCTAAAGCCAGCTGGGTAGCTGTCACATATGCAAACTGACTCGATTCACCTTCTTCACGAGTTTCTGTGACTTGTCATAGGGGACTCCATACAGCCTACTTCCAGCTCCAATGGTTTCCTACAATACGGCAGGACCCATCAGTAAACAAGGCATATTGCTTCTCATGGTACAATGGCTCATTATAGAATGGGGCTTCTTCAGCACGTCACCAATTAATCTGGTGACATCCCAAAATCTTTACCTTCTGACCAGTCCATAATAATTTCCAAAATTCAAAGACAACTGGGATTTCCTATACAGGCTCGTTGTGTGATCAGTGCGACCCACTTAATCCACATAGCATCAGTTGCATGATGTTTAGAGGAAACCCTCCCTTTAAACATCCAGTCCACCACTGGTAACCAGGTCGCCATGAGGAGCTGCGCTTCAGTACCATTCACTTCTGAAGTGGCTCAAACCCTTTCATAAACTGCCAATATCTCTTTTTAAATTGGAGTATAGCAGGCCTCAGATCCTTTATATGCCCAACACCAAAAGCCCAAAGGTCATCCTCAAGTCTTCCCTGGTGCTTTCTGCCAGAGGTTCCAGGTTGGGCCATTCTCCCCAGCTGCAGTGTAGAGCACTTTATTTACATCTTGCCCAGTCCAAATGGGCCCAAGACCTACTGCTTGAACTATCTCTCATTTAATTTGTTCAAAGGCTTGTCGTTGCTCAGGACCCCATTTAAAATCATTCTTTTTCAGGTCACGTGATAAAGAGGGCTTACAATCAAACTGTAATTTGTGCATTCTCCAAAAACTGATGACACCTAAGAAAGCCTGAGTGTCTTTCTTATTAGTTGGTGGAGACATCGCTGCTATTTTGTTGATCACATCCATTGGGATCTCACGACGTCCATCTTGCCATTTTATTCCCAAAACTGGATCTCCTGTGCGGGTCCCTTGACTTTACTCTGTTTTATGGCAAAACCAGCTTTCAGAAGGATTTGGATAATTTTCTCCCCCTTCTCAAAAACTTCTGCTGTATTGCCCCATACAATGATGTCATCAATGTATTGCAGATGTTCTGGAGCTCCACCCTGTTCTAGTGCGGCCTGGATCAGTTCATGGCAGATGGTAGGGCTGTGTTTCCACCCCTGGGGCAGTGGATTCCAGGTGTATTGGACACCTCTCCAAGTGAAGGCAAACCGTGGCCTGCACTCCACAGCCAAAGGGATCGAGAAAAATGCATTTGCAGTATCAATAGCAGCATACCACTTGGCTGCCTTTGATTCCAGTTCATATTGAAGTTCTAGCATGTCTGGTATGGCAGCACTCAATGGCGGCGTGACTTTATTCAGGCTACGATAGTCCACTGTTAGTCTCCATTCTGCATTAGGCTTTCGCACTGGCCATATGGGGCTATTAAAGGGTGAACAGGTCCTGCTGATCACTCCTTGGCTCTCTAGTTGGGGAATCATCTCCTGGATGGGAATCAGGGAGTCTCGGTTCGTTCAGTATTGCTGCCAGTGCACCGTGGCAGTAGCAATCAGCACCTGCTGTTCCTCAACTTTCTGTAACCCTACCACAGAGGGGTCTTCTGAAAGACCAGGCAAGGTAGACAGCTGCTTGATTTCCCCTTTTTCCAAGGCAGCTATACCAAAAGCCCACCAATACACTTTTGGATCCTTGAAATACCCTCTCCTAAGATAGTCTACGCCAAGGATACATGGAGCCTCTGGGCCAGTCACAATGGTATGTTTTTGCCACTCATTCCCAGTCAAGCTTATTTCAGCCTCCGGTTAGCTCTTGCAATCCCCCTGTCGCTACAGAAATATTTTTGGGTACTGCCCCTTCATAGCTTGATGGCATTAAAGTACACTGTGCACCAGAATCTACTAGAGCTTTAATTTCCTGTGGGTCTGATGTGCCACACCATCGGATCCACACAGTCCAATAAACCCAGTTATCCCTGGCCTCCACCTGGATGGAGGCAGTGTCCCCCTAAACCTGGTCATGGGTCTCCCCACTAGGATGGCAAGTGGTGTGAGGCAGATGTAGCATAGAGTAGCTCTGCTCACTTACATCTTGCCAGAATGGGTTAGAATTCCTTTTCACAGAATCAAGAGTAACATCAGTCCTATCACTCTCTGGAAAACTGTCCTCTGGAGAGTGGAGTAGCAACCTTCCTGGAAGACTCCTTATTTGAGATTGTTTTTCCTTGTAGTTCACACACTCGTGCCTCCAGAACATAGGTAGGTTTTCCATCCCACCTCCTCATGTCCTCTCTGTGGTCCAGCAGGTAAAACCACGAGGTACCTATATTGTTCTTCCAACAAATGTCTGGTTAGTTGAAGTCACCCATAAGAACCAGGTTCTGTTGACCCAAAGCTTGCTTAAGTGACCCAAATATTGCTTTATTGGCCTTATCATCTTTGTTTAGAGGTCAGTAGCAGATGCCTACTGTAAGATTCCCCTTGGAGACAACCCCTCTGATCTTGACCCAGAGACATTTGATAGGGCTTCCACAATTGCCATAGTTGACTTCTAAACATTCAAGTTTCTCCTTAACACAGAGTGTGATGACTCTTCCTCTTCTCTTCCTGTCTTTATGAAACAGCCTATAACCATCCATTGCAACCCTCCAGTCATGTGAATTTCCCTACCATGTTTCAATTACTTTCTGACTGGGCACAGAACTCTAGTTCCTCCTCTTTGTTCCCCAGGCTGCATGCACTGGTATACATACACTCGAGGTGGTTGGTCTTCTGGTTCTCATCTTAGGAGACAGCTAAGGAACATTTGTTGCTGCTCTGGTTGGCCTAGTTTATTCCCCAGTTGGTTGCAATGGTGTAAGAATTGCCACTTTGGATCCCACCCCGAGTCCTTCAATTTAAAGCCCACATCACTAAGTTGGCTAGCCTGCCACCAAAGATTCCCTTGCCTCTTCTAGACAGGTGGATCCCATCCCTCCCTAACAGACTATAGTCATCAAAGGACGTCCTGTTGTCATAAAAACCAAAACCCTCACAATGGCGCAAGCCACAAAGCCAGAAGTTGATTTGCATTACATGTGTATTTCTGGCTGCACCAATTCCTCTTACAGGTAAAATGAAAGAAAAGATAACTTGGCCACCAACACTTTTCACTTGCATCCCCAGGGCTTTTTAATTTTCCTTGATTTTGCCCATGTTCCAGCTTGCAGTGTCATTCGTGCCCACATGAAAGAGTAGTAGTGGATAGTAGTAGTCTGTGCTCCTGACAAGTTTTGTGGCACCCTCTTGGCAATATCTTGGACCTTGGCTCCCAGAAGGCAGCATATCTCTTGTGACATCTTGTCAGGCTGGCAGATGGGCACCTCAGTGCCCCTTAACAGAAGGTCACCCACTATGAGCACTCATTTCTTTTTGTGGTATCCACTGTGTGCTGCTGGTACAGTTTCTCCTTGCAGGCCTTGCTCATGGGTGTCTACAACTGTTAAAGCTTCATATCTGTTTTTGGTTTTAATGCTGGAAAGTGAGGACTGAAGCAGAGTCGTGCTTTTTGGGTCACCAGGGTCCATGGTGCCTCATTCTCTGTGGTATCTGCTACAGGAGCATGGTTCTGAAACCACTTATCTGTCTCCATCTTGGTCCCTCTAATACTACACAACCCTTTAACTGTTTCCTGCAACTTGGCCACCTGAAGCAACAGATCATCAACTTGCACACACCATATGCAGATACTTACCTTTTCTCCAGGAGAAGGGTCTGGGCATTCATTGCAACCTACCACCTGTACTGAAGGCTCCTTCCTTTACCAGTTTCATCTGCATGGAAGCATCAGACATCACAGTGGCTTTCTCTGCAGAAACACTGGTTTTAACTCTGAAGGCAAGTGCCCACCATCCTGGTAGAAACCTAGAGCACTTCCCTGGGCTGTGGTCCTACAAGCATGGTGCAGGGCCCTCCTCACACAAACTGCTGTGCCCTCTCCATCCCTGTTTGCACGCACTGGTCACTAGTGCTCCCTAGGGCCGTTTAAATCTCCCTCGGTTGCTCCTGGCAACGCCCAAGCCGTGGCAGCTTCTCTCGCGAGAGCTGCCGGCTCCTGGCCGTGTTCTTGGCTCTTTTTCGGGTTTCCTTGGCTCCGGGAAGCCCTCTGTCCACCTCGATCTAGTTGCCGAAGCTGTGTGTCTCGCCAATGAGATTTATTACTTAAAATGTATTATTATTACAAATTTATTACTTTAAAGTTTGTATCCTTTCACTCAAATTTCTTAGTAACTAGAATTCTTACTTTTAGATGTGATTCTCTGATTATACTGATAATATATGGCTGTCTTTACCATACTGGTGACAATGATTTATATTATGTTTTTGTCCTCAAAGATGTATTTACAAAAAATTTTTCCTCACAAAGTTCTTTCTAATTCTCAGCTGCTATATAAGCTCACCTCAGATAACACTTCCTGTCCCTTGAAAATGTAGATATCTCTTCACAAAACATGACAGTTCCTTTATAATGCATAGCAACTCTGCAACAGCTCAGCAGAAGTATTTAACAGCCTCTCTCTATATCAACATAAATATATACAAGTAGACTAGGCAGACAAAATATTATTTCATACATTCAAATTTGGCTGAGTTAATGGTTTCCTAGAAAATATGTTGTGTTTCATAAGCATAAGAGGTCAGATTCTTAGTTCTACTTTTCTCCGTAGAGTAAGTATGTAGCACTTTCTGCTTACTGATGATTTTGGATTAATCACAGAACAGTCAGGGTTGGAAGGGACCTCTGGAGATCATCTAGTCCAACTCCCTGCTAAAGCAGGTTCTCCTAGAGTGGGTTGCACAGAATCGTGTCCAGGGGGGTTTTGAATGTATCCAGAGAAGCAACCTCTCTGGGAAGCCTGTTCCAGTGCTCTGTCACCCTCAAGGTAAAGAAGTTCTTCCTCATATTAAGATGGAACTTCCTGTGTTGCAGTTTGTGCCCATTGCCCCTTATGACTCCATGCACAATTTCTACAATTTTTTTTGATATTTTAATATCATCAATGCTGACCAAAATGATATTTTTTTTAATATTGTGTGTTAGAATGTGAGGTCCAGCTTGGCCTCACATTTTATTATTTGTTTTCTAATAAACACTGTAGTTAATGAAAAAACAGTATTGAAATTTTAAGGAAATTGCATCCGAGTGCATGGGAGCAGCTGAGCATAGTATACATCAGGGGTCCTCAAACTACGGCCTGTGGGCCTGATATGGCCCCCCAGGGTCCTCAATCTGGCCCCTGGTATTTACAGAACCCCCCCGCCCCCCCCCCCCCCCCCCCCCCGCCGGGGGTTGAGGGGGGGAAACCAAGCAGCCACAGATGACTGCCTGCCACTTCATCTGCGTGCCGACCCCCTGGTTAAAAAGTTTGAGGACCCCTGCATGAATGGTACAAAACCAAGCGGGATAGTGGAGATACAAGAGTAATCACTGCATGCTCTTTGTTCGTATATAAAATGTATACAGCCATCCTTCCCCTGCTTGATCTCTGGCAGGATGCTACATGGGGATTAGGAAAGAAGATTCATTGAACTCTTTCTCTCTTGTATACAAGAGATGGACTGTACACAATAATATATGTCTTGACTGTCCTCTGAGAATAACCCCCAAGGCTATCCTTACAAGATTTACTGTTCAAATGGACAGTGAACATGAAAACAGAGTCCAGGAGTGCTGAGGGAGCAGACTTCAGGATCACAGGGGAGTGTGGGAAAATCACTTGGAGGGGGGAAATTATAGAAAATTGGGACCTAATAGAAGTTGTAGTATTATAACAACCTTTTAAGGGTAAATTGCAGTTGTCACTTTCAGGACGGTTGCATGGAATCTACTCCACCATGGTTCCCTAGGGAACACAACCTGCTATCCTAGAGGAGCAGTGGAGGGTGGAGCAGAGTGGAGACACCAAGACCAGGCTCTGCTGTACTCACTGCAGGATTGGGAACTTGATGGTACCATACAACCAATAAGCTGTATAGCGGCTGTCAAATGGAAAATATATGAGATGTATGTTGCTGGGCCAACAACTGTGGCAGAACTATTCTCCTTAGATGAACCTTGCTCATTATAATCTCATTATAATACTAACACACACCTCCATCCCAAAGTTACCCACCTCCAAGGCACGACCACCCCTCACCAAGTATGCACTTTCTGTTTCTTATTAACTATGTCTTTAAATGAAAGCAAGAGAAGTTTACACCAATCAATAATGAAAGAATGTATGATTAGAGTCACTCAAGCTCCACCTGAGAGTAAAGCAAAGTACAAAAAGTGAATGAATGAGGGGAGAAGTTAGGGAAGACTCCATCGTAACTCCTGGGATCAGTCAATGGGATGAACCTGTCTTCTCCCCCATAGGGAGACCTATTGGGTAAGAACTTTGTCTTATGCATGCTAAATAACTAACTCATTCAAGCTGTCATTAGTGATTAATGTTTTGGTTGTATATAGTTTGGTTGTATATCACTTCAAGCTTGTCTTTGCAGACAGTCCCTATCACTGGCAATCACGAATCTTAACTTGTCATGACTTTATAATAAAGAGAGTTCCGTAAACTGTTATTGTGAGTCCTTTGTGGGCGCTACCAGTTGCCAGCAGCAGGTAACACATTTAAACAAAGTGGGAAGACCCGCTGAAAGGTCCCCCTAATGCTTTGGCGTGTTTCCCTGAACAAGTCAGTCAAATTGCCCTCTGATCCAGTGGGACTGTTCAGTGAAGGGTCCCTGTAACAGGACGTTGACAGACTGGTTGGGCACAAAGGTCTTGGCTTTCCTGGGGTGCTAATAGACAGATCAAACACCTAGGGTTGAGAGGATTCCTCCCCCCCCCCCCTTCACATGACAGGGAGACAACCTAGACAAGCTGCCTGAGGGCTGCCTGGAGACCTGCATGTATGGAAAGCAGAAGGACCTATATATGGCTGCAGAGCCCAATTAGTGTCTGTAAATAATATAATGCAAGTATAAATCTTATAATTAACTTGTAACTAACTAACTGATGGTCAATATTTTCTTTCCTTTTTTTTAACCATTAACATGTTTAATTAGCAGATTGAAGTAATAAAATCATTCCTGTGAAGTTTAGACATAAAATGTATATCAGAAATTTTGTCTCTTGAAGCCCTAAGGAGCTAGTGGTGATTGGACAGTCAAGCAAAATATAAAGAGCTGCTACCTGCAGATGATCAAACAAAACAATTTTGGCATTTAATACATAGATATTCGATAAATAGAGTGGATTCTATTTGGAACTTCAACAGCAAAGGGGATGAAGATCAGTGGTGTTATTGCTGGAAACACACATTCAGATTTAAGGTGACCAAGAGAAATACCCACCCCACCCAGTTTCAGATTCTATACAGTTGATATAATTAATGTTTTATGCTATATGTAGATATCCAGTCAAAAATTTCTGGTTGAAATAGTCATACATAACTCGATGCCCACTGAAGTCTCTGCACAAGGAAAGTTGAAAGCATAAACAAACTCAGTACATTGATAAGTTAGGATGCTGACGCTTGGTTGAATAGGTAATATGAAATGTGAAGAAATGAAGGCAACACTGAGAAAATTTAAAATTAGTCAGTTCAGCAAAGCATATGCTCAACTAGAAGCATGTCATCATTTATATAAAAAATAAATTTGCATTTGAAACAATTATATTGTCCATCTACTTATGGATTTATCAGTATACTTTGTTTCTTCCCAAATCATGGCTCAAATGAATATGTAATTGCTTTAGTTACTCTTAAAACAAATGGTTTACCAATAGCTTAATTTTTACTGACAGTAACAGCAATAAGTACTCTCTCTTTCAGTGCATTTTTTTTTAAAGAAATGTACTGCTTAACATATTTTATTAAGGAGCCATTGAGATTGAGGTTTTCAAAGCTTCATACAGACTGCACATGGCATACTGCAATACGCAGAAAGCATGTGCTCTTTGGACAAGCAGAAACCTCACTACATAGATGGGAATAGTTAGACCGCTGTGGAAAATCATCACCTGAAGTCAGCAGACTAGAGGGAACAATACAACCTGCAGAGGAAGGAAGTGCAAAGGAAAAAGGGAAAACACTGAAAATTAACCAGGTTGGAAATAGATGGCTTTCAGTGCTGGATGTCCGCTAACTTCATTCCTCCCTTGGAGCTACACATCTTAACCAAGTCAGGCAGTTTTTTTCCATAAGAAGGGCAGACCTCAAAACATCCATTAACTGATAGTGAGGTGAAGTCTGGCTGGCAGGTCCTTATTCATTTGCTCCAGAGTCATAACCTGAAGTTCCATCCTAATGAGTAGTGTAAACACAGTCTTGTCCTGTGGCCCTGTGATCTCCTCAGTGACCTATACGTACTCCCTCTATTTGAAAATCTGCTATAAGTAATTTTTTCTAGGCCCCTCTAGCCATATTTGGGTGAATCATTATCATTAAAAATTTGTATCTTCTCTATTTCTCCACCTGAACAAAACTTGCCAGTTTTTTAAATACAAAAGTAGCAATCTGTGCTACTTCTGAAACCAGTGAATATCTTAGGGGCTCCACCTTACTGCATATGGTTAGGCTTTTTTTAGGTAGTAACATTCAAAAGTCTTTTTGAGCTCATTTAGCTATTTTTATCTTCTTTGGACTGGTAGTTTCATTTTGAAAATGCTACTTGACTTTCTCTTCTCCCTTGCACACAGACATATTCAATATTTCAAAAATTAATTTTTAAGCTCTCATTTTAAGCTCTTATCTCTCCTCCTCTTCCTCCCATGCTTTGAGACCAATAACCCAGCAATAACTGCAAATGGTTTTTTTGAGACCTTGAAAGTATGACTGTCATACATATCTTCGGTGTTAGCAGATGTCCTACTGTCATGGTTTAACCCCAGCCGGTGACTAAGCACCATGCAGCCACTCACTCACTCCCCCTACAGTGGGATGGGGAAGAGGATCAGAAGAGTAAAAGTGAGAAAACTTGTGGGTTGACATAAAGGCAGTTTAATAGCTAAAGCAAAAAAACATGGATGCAAGCAAAGCAAAACAAGGAATTAATTCACTGCTTCCCATGGGCAGGCAGGTGTTCAGCCATCCCCAGGAAAGCAGGGCTCCATCACACGTAACGGTTACTTGGGAAGACAAATGTCATAATGCCCAATGTCCTCCTCTCCTTCTTCCCCCAGTTTATATACTCAGCATGATGTTGCATGGTATGGAATACCTCTTTGGCTAGTTCAGGTCAGCTTTCCTGGCTGTGTCCCCTCCCAATTTCTTGTGCCCCTGCAGCCCTCTCCCTGGCAGGGCCCAAGAAACTGAAAAGTCCTTGATTTAGCATAAACATCACCCAGCAACAACTAAAAACATCAGTGTCCTATCAACATTGTTCTCACACCAAATCCAAAACACAGCACTGCACCAGCTACTAAGAAGAAAATTAACTCTATCTCAGCTGAAATCAAGAAACTTACAATAACCATTATTGTTGCATTATGAAGGCAGTAATGGATCAATAGCAGGCTGCTATGGCAGCAGTGGGTTGTAATAGAAGTTTCTTGTTTACTGGATGTTTATGCTAACAGCAGTATTAAATTTAAACCAGTTAAAACATTAAATTAAAAACAGTTAATGGCTCCAAGAGAAAATGACTCCTACATTCACTTTTCATTTATATTATTGTATATACTTGTAGGTTACAATACAGAAAGTGTAGTGAATGTCATGCTTTATTTTGGTTTTGAATAAGTTGTCTTTCTTTCTCAATTTTTTGGCCATTTTATTGCTCTGTCTTTTGGGATTATCTTCCAAAATATAACTGACTCCATTTTATGTTTAATTCTACATGAAGAGCTCCTGAATTGTGACCTTCCTACAAAAAGCCAATCAGACCCTAAATTCCATGTTTTCTCAATAATTTCTGGTTCCTTAAGTTGCAGTGGAATCCTCTTTTACTTGAGTAAAACCATTCCAATGTCACTTTTCATCTGAAAACTACTGTTTATTTATAATGATAGCATAAATTATGACTCCATGCACAATTTCTACAATATTTTTTGATATTTTAATCTCATAAATGTTGACCATGATATTTTTTAAAATATCATATGTTAGAATGTGAGGTCCAGCTTGGCTTGTTCTAGTAAAAAGCCATTATACACAGAAGATTATTTTTTGTGGAATTAGAATATCTACTGATGCTTCTCATTCAGGAAGCTAGAGATATGTTCTCTTAATTCCTGATTAGATTAAAACCACATAAAGAATATTTAGATCAGGTGTTCCAGTGTAATGTTTTAAGTGGAGCATAAGATGTGCTTAAGAACAAACGCAGTTTGTTCTCTCAGAAAGCAATTTAAGAATATATGGTGAGACAATGAATTTTTCAAACACAAAGTTTTAAGATATCTTTGAAAGTATATTTATTATGATCCTAAATATATATATATATATATATATATTTCAAAACTAGTTTTAATAAATGTACTTAGAAACTGAAAGGCTCACAAAAACCTTAGATATGTTTTGTTATTGAGTAAAACAAAGGGAAACATTTTCCAAACTTGTCTAAGTGATTAAGATATTTAATGCCTGATTCTATAAATAATTCATTAAAGGTAGGACTTTTTGGAACTATTTAGACATAACTGTTGTAATAGGATATAACAATACTGAAAATCACATTAGGTACTGATTCGCACCCTTAGGAACACAGATACATTAAAAATTGACTTCTACTAATAATTCTTGAAAGTTCTGTTTGCTTTGAGTGAAGCTTAAGCAACCAAGAGCCTAAGACACTTCCAAAGTTTACCATATGCTCCTAAAACACTTTAATTTTTGCTCAGTGAAAATAATGTTGCATTTCCAGAATATTTAAATTCCTCAAATTTGGTAAGCAGGCAAGGTTTTGATGACAAAACTCTTTGTTTTCTATGACACGTTCTATGTCTTCTTTTTGTATGTTTAACAATAAAATAATACATATGGAATATAATGATAATAAATATGCATTTGCCCTTGATTATAAAAATGCATGTTTTCCATACATTATAAACATATCACAACTGGTCATCAGTGGGAATGGAAATGCTGTTGGATTTGAGGACAGTCAGCTTCTTGAAACTGAAAGAAATTTGAACTGGATTACTCAGTTCTACTTGATCAATTTATTCAGGCCTTGCACATCTTGCATTTCCATTAAGAGATTTCAACTTCTCTTCTACCTCCAAATAGGTGAGAGCAACTCAAGCAACTCATTCATGTACATGAAGAAACAAACATCTAACAAGTAGTTGACTATTTAGCCCATAGGATGCAGCTTACACAGTCATGGTGGCTATCTGAAAGCCAAGTCCCTTGGGACTTACATATATTTCTTAGGAATTTGTTTGAGGCTGTAAGGAGGAACTTAGTATTAACCATCTCATGTTTCTCTCTTCACAAAGTTATTTTTTGTCTGAATAAAAACAAGGTTATTTACATTTTATTAATATATGTGGATAACTAGCTAGCTAAAAAAGTTCACATAGACATAGTCCAGCTGGCTGGACAAAAATGCACATCGCTCTCAGCTTATCTGAAGTAAAGCAAAAATACACTATCCTTGGCTGTTCTTGTTACACAATAACAGGAAGATCGCGGTGGGAAAAGAATGTTACAGGTGGGAACAGACAACTACAGAAGAGAAACTAGGGGCGGGCTTGGTATTTAGGCAACTAACCAATAATGAGCTTAACTTTTGTAATATGTATGAGCCAATTATAACAAGGCATAAAAGGTGACTGTAAGGCACAATAAACGAAGTCTGCTGATCACTCATATTGAGTGACTGTGTCTTCCCTCCGTCGCGACAAATGGCGCCCGAACAGGGACCCTAGAGAGGGCTGAACCTGCGAGCCACGAGTCGACGGAGATCAGGTACCGGTCCTGAAAGCAGTGCAGGAGCTGGAACGGCACAGTCCCCACGCCCGGGAGCACCTACAGAGGGTCCCGCCGGCCATGCGTCGCTGAAGTCTCGCAAAGGCTGCAACAGCGCTGACGACGGTATGGAGAGACAAGCGACGTATGATTTGCTCAAATGTTTTTTAGAAAAGCGGAGCATTCGGGGCATAGATTGTAAAAAGGAATTACCAGGGTTATTAGCGTATGGGGTAGCGAGGGGTCATTTTGGGAATCCGGATATGGTTTTCGAGCATGCAGAGTGGCGTAATTATGGGGACACACTGTTTGCCGAAGTAATAGCCGACAATAAAACTGCCAAAAGACTGATGAAACCGTGGCAAGCTGTCGCTAATGCCCTTTTGCAACATCGAGCCGAACAGAGAGCGGCTGCTGCTGCCTCTGAGCGACTGGGAGTTGCAAGCGGGACTGCAATAGCCACACAGCAGGGGGAATCAGCTTTCCCCCCCGATTGCCCGTTGCCTCCCTCGGTGCGTACGCTGACGGTTCAACAGGGGACTGCGGGAAGGTGGGACCAGTCGCCCTTCCCATCGCCACCCTCTTCGAATCCCTCAGCCCCTCCGTCGGGGATTGATGACGTAAGCAAGGAAATAGAGCGTACAAACCCAGTAGAGAGTAGGGAATGTACGAATCCTTCTGCAGAATGTCTTCAGGTTGCCCAAAATAGGCAAAAGGTCTGGAAGCAGATAGCAGAAAGTGCTATGCTTGAGGGTGAACGCGATTTTGCCACAGGAATCGTGCATGAGGCTTTCCCAGTCACGTATTCACAGCCAGATGCGCAGGGGAATATCACGGTTTCTATCACTAACTTAGATTGGAAATTATTAACTCAGCTACGGGCTACGGTGAGTGAGTCAGGTTTGAAAGGGGAACCCACCAGGCAAATGTTAGATTATATCTGGGGAACTAATATCTTACTCCCGAGTGACATACGCAGTATAATGAAGTTAATCTTGAGCCAACATCAGCAGCTTCTGTTTAACGCTCATTGGCAGGCTGCTTGTCAGGAATCGATAGCAGTGGTTAGACAGCCAGGGGACCCACTGCATGGGGTTACTCTACAGGAGCTGATGGGTTTAGGACCCTATTTTCGAACCGAAGCTCAGGCACTGATGGGACCAGATAAGGCAAAGGAAGCGATGAGGCTAGCTAGACTAGCGCTTGACCGTATAAAGGAACCTGGGGGAATCCCTTCATATATGGGAATCAAGCAAAGAAGAGAGGAGCCATTTGGGTTATTTATCGATCGGGTAGCAAACGCCATACAGGCGGCTGGGGTGCAAGACTATCTCAAAGGCTCCATTTTAAAGCAGTGTGCCATACAGAACTGTAATCCAGCCACACGTAACATCCTAGCTATGCTACCAGGGACATGGACCATAGAAGAAGCTTTGGAAAGAATGGCACAAGTGCCGGTCGGGCCCCAGGCTATGTTAGTCGAGGCAATAAAAGAACTAGGGAGTGCTTTAAAAGAGCAGGCGCAGGCTACCCAAAGTCAGGTCTTGGCAGCCCTTGCTCCTTTGCAAGCCTTTGCTGGGCGATCAAATGCCCGCGGCCCATCTCGTCTACGGTGCTTCTGTTGCGGTGTCACCGGACACGTGAGATGGGACTGCAATGTCAACTCCGTATGGTGTCGAAACTGCTGCTCAGACACTCACAACGAAGCTGCTTGTCGTCGATCGGGAAACGGGCGACCCAGCGGGAAGAGCCACCCTGCGCTGACACAAAAAGCGGCTGCTTGCCCAGCAGCACAAAATCCTTTCCTCTCTGACCCGCAACCAGCGGAAGCCTCGGCTTGGACCTGGCAATAACAGTAGATTGTACCCTATTGGACTCCAAGCCTACAAAACTTGCTACTGGCATACAAGGACCAATTTGTATAGGCGGACAAGCTGTTGGAGCATTACTCATAGGGCGTTCATCAGCCACCATGTTGGGACTCAATGTTTTGGTGGGACTGATTGATAAGGACTTTCACGGAGAAATTCATATTATGGCTCAGACGCTGTTTCCCCCACTCTTTATACCTAAAGGGACCAAGATAGCCCAGTTGATTCCACTACTGCATCTTGCAGGCACCCTCCAACCATTGCAAGAACAACCTCGAGGACAAGGTAACTTTGGGTCTACGGGACAAATGGCTTTATTGACTATTGGCTTGCGTCAATGACCACGGCGATCGGTCACGGTGCAGTATGGAGACCAGACACTCTCGATTACTGTGCTGTTGGATACTGGCGCTGATGTCTCTATAATCAGTGCACACAAATGGCCGGCGCATTGGCCAACCTCTACGACCAATGCCACAGTTGCAGGAGTAGGAGGATTGACCCTCGCTCGCAAATCCCCCCTTCTACGATGGACTATAGCTGACAAAGTTATAAATTGTTGTGTCTCGATTATTCCACTGCCTGAGGGGGTGCATGCTTTGGTAGGCCGTGATATCTTGGCCCAAATGGGGATGGTCCTCACTTCAGAACTCCCTTTCTAGGAGCGGCCATTGCTTGGACTTTCCCGATCCCACTCCGATGGAAGACAGAGGAACCAGTGTGGATAGAGCAGTGGCCGTTAAAAAGGGAAAGTCTAGAACAGGCGCATGAACTGGTTAAAGAGCAGTATCAACAAGGTCATTTGCGTCTGTCAACGAGCCCGAGAAGCCCATTCGATCTTCCATCAAAATGCGAAGGGGCTGGCACAAGCCTACAAACTCTCTGTGGAGGAGGCTCAGGCCATTGTGAAGGCTTGCCCTATATGTAGTCACCATAACTCAGGCTTAGGGCTCGGTTGCAGGGTCAACCCGCGAGGACTAAAGCCTAATGATGTTTGGCAGATGGATGTTACTCATGTTCCTGCATTCGGTCGATTGAAATATGTGCATGTTACTATAGACACCTATAGCCATATGTTATGGGCCACACCACAGCCTGGGGAAAAGGTCCGGGACGTGCGCCGGCATTTAACTAGTTGCTTTGCTGTTTTAGGGGTGCCTATTACTATTAAAACTGATAATGGTCCTGCATATGGTAGCGGGTTACTTAAACGCTTTATGCAAATGTGGAATATTAAACATGTTACTGCAATCCCTCATTCTCCAACTGGACAAGCAATCGTAGAGCGGGCTAACGGGACGCTAAAACGTTATATAGAAAAGTTCAAAGAGATTCAGGATGTAAGAGAAAGGGTAGAGAAGGCTCTTTTTGTGCTTAATCATTTGTGTGTATTTGGGGACAGGAATGAGCCGCCTATAATAAGGCACCACGCTGGCTCAGAATCCCCCAGGCCACCACACATGAAAGTACTGTATAAGGATGCAAAAACAGGACAATGGGTAGGTCCTGTGGAGGTGATTTATGTGGGGCGTGGTTATGTCTGTATTTCTACCGATTCAGGCACTATTTGGGTTCCCAGCCGTTGGGTAAAACCTGCTGTAGAGCACGCTGGAGGAGCTCGACGCGAGAATGCTGCTTCGCCTGCACCTTGCGATAGACCCTGTTCTGGAACCTATTCGATATCTGTTCTGATCCCACATACAGGGGACCACGTGTGAAAAACTCAAACTTTTGACAGCAAAGATACAATCTCATAGCAAACGGGATTATTATTTTTGATCATTATTGTAATAGTTTTAGTAGTGCTTAGCTGTGTATTTTCCTGTGTTAAAACGCTGTTATTGAAAATGGTCAACCAAGCCTATGTCGCCCAAAATAAAAACGGGGGAATTGTAGATAACTGGCTAGCTGAAAAAGTTCACATAGACATAGTCCAGCTGGCTGGACAAAAATGCACATCGCTCTCAGCTTATCTGAAGTAAAGCAAAAATACACTATCCTTGGCTGTTCTTGTTACACAATAACAGGAAGATCGCGGTGGGAAAAGAATGTTACAGGTGGGAACAGACAACTACAGAAGAGAAACTAGGGGCGGGCTTGGTATTTAGGCAACTAACCAATAATGAGCTTAACTTTTGTAATATGTATGAGCTAATTATAACAAGGCATAAAAGGTGACTGTAAGGCACAATAAACGAAGTCTGCTGATCACTCATATTGAGTGACTGTGTCTTCCCTCCGTCGCGACAAATATATACTAAAGGATGAACAAAAGAAAAAAAAGGGTGCATCTAAGTAAACCTCTGGGACCCAATTTTGAGAACTATGAGTTGTGTATGTCCAAAACACATACTTTGTGCTTATGTGTGTGTGTCTATTTGTAAATCAAGCTTATGAAAAAAAATGCATTTTAGAAAACCTGGCCCCTAGCTCTGGAAACAGATTATATAACAGCACTTTTCAAACATCATCGTGAAAAAACATCTTCTCTTTCTATTTAGTTTTGCTTTAATTTCTGGCTCCAGTCCATAAATAAATTGCATTATTTGCTTTTTACTTCTTTGGATAATATTTTATAAAGCTTTTTATTCTGTTTGAGCCATCCATCCATCCATCCATCCATCCATCCTACTAGCAAGGGTTTAATTTGTGACAGGAACTCTATCAGTCTTTTCTTACCTGAGACTTTTTATAGCATATCATGAGGAGCTGTCATTTACACTTGTGATAGTGAAGCACATGTTTCTCTGCCCTGTGTAATCCCCACCTGGTACCATTTGGGTTGCTTGTAGCTGTAACATATGCAGTCAAGAGGTCAGCCTGCATATCACTTGTGCTCTTTAAAACAGCTGAAGCCTTTTCTCGTTGTCTATTTTTAGCCTAGTACTGGCATGCTAAAAGCAGTGCATCAGTACTGAATAGAAGGAAGAAAGCAAAATTCTGCTGATAACCCTTTCAGCTTCTATGGAGGAAGCAGGCAGACCAAACATTCACTTCTTCCATTCAATTACAATTTATGACTGAGTACTTTCAGTGATGGATGGCTGTAACAGCAACATAGTCAGGCAGAGACCAAGCCATTCTGCATAACAATTTTTCCTTTTCCTTTGTTAGGTGAATATCTGAGATTTCTTGCTATGATTTGCATGAAAAAGAAAACAAATATTTAACTTTCATTTCTTCAAAGGGATTATGCTTACTTTAGTCAAAATAATGCACAATATTGGAATTATAAAAAAAGCCTCTTTATTTTGATAGTTTTATAAATTTTAGAGTCTAGCCTCTGTCACAGATCTAGAATCCTGCCGACTACACCAATTTGTCATGGGCAGGCGATTTTGACAGCTTAAAGAACCACTTCCAAAGGTATCATCAAAAGTGGTTTTATTGTAGTAAGATATTGTAAAAGTGAGACTTAAAAAAGTTCAATGGCAAGGTTCACCCTATTACTTAGTGCAGAGTATATAATAATGATTCAAAGTTACCAATATAAGATCAGAGTTATCAATACAATATCAAAGTTACCAATGCAAAAACTTTGTGCACTATAATACAAGATTATATGTGATATCAGTCATTTACCAAAGATCTGCAGTTGGTAAGAGGTCTCTCAGCCTCGAGGAGTAACCTTGAGAGGCATCTAAGCTCAAGGGGAGATCACCGCCATGCAGCCAGCTGCTTAGCAGGGAGGGCTCAAAGAAAGCTCACTTAGGCTGTCTTATTTCTGGAATAAAGTGGTTGGCTTGTAGTCAAATTACATGTGATAGAAAAGAGACTCCTTGTACCCACAACTTTTTGTTCCTTGACAAATGAGTCTTGGAAGAACCACCTGCTATTCATGTGTTAATCACATGACTGATGTTCTGGTTTCCAAGCTCATATGCATCAGTGCTCACTATGTCATCCTGTTCCTGTGTGGGGTTTCAGAGAACAGACTGGAATTAGAGAAGTTCTTGGCCCAGTTACAGCCTTTACTTTCTTTGGAGCCTGAACCAAACTGCCACTAGTTTGGTCAAGGAGTTGAGTGCATCCATCACAGCCTCCACTTAAGATTTATGTGGATCTTCCTTGGCATTTCTTTCACGATCCTTCTAGCTTTCATAAAGGGTGAAAGACTGCCCTCAAGGTATATAACAACCCAGACCTTTTCTGCCAAATGACAAAATATTATGGTCAGGAATAAAGGGGGAGGCAGCTGAAACAGCTCTCTATTAGATCTTTTCCAACTCCCATTCACCAATAATTTTGCTTTTCATTTCATTCAGGAACTTTCATGAAATAAGTATGTTGAAAACCAAGCAAAACATGAGAGGTATGACCTTAAGGAGAAACAGAAGAAACTCTTTCTTCAAATAATATACATTAAAAATACAAAATAAACAGCATACATTAACACTGGCAAGGAAGGAAACTGGAATGTCTTTCTGAAAGGTGTTTATTACAGGACAGGTTAATAGAGTTATTTTCAGGATGAGGCGCTATTCAAGGTTAGCATGGCAAAATAGAACCTAGGTATAATTAGACTCAGAAAATAAATATTATGATCAGCATTGTCCCAGTTCTTTTATTTTTTCATCACCCCTATCCATTTTGTCTTGATTTTGCAGATCACAAGGACATATATATGTCTCCACCATCTTTATAACAAGTGAATCAGAAAGCCCTGACATAGGTAGACTCAGGGCAAATTCTCTACCCACTTTTCTACAATCCTCATTTGCATTGTCCTTAGCTAATTGAACTAACAATGCTTCCTTAGCTGCCCCATTCTGTGTTTGCTTATCCAAGGCATCCCTCAGCCTATCCAGGAATGACACATACCCCTCATTTGGACCTTGTTTTATTGTGGTCCATGATTGTTGTGGAGCGCCATGATCCGGGACCCGCAATAAAGCTTGGAGAGCTAACTCTTTTCCCTGCTGCAGGACTAAAGGATGTAAGCGAGCTTGTAACTGAGGAGAGTTAACTGGAGCCTCCCCCATCAATTGTGGAATCCCTGCCCCAAAACGTGGGTCATCCTGGGGGTATTCTAAATTCATCAATGATTGCTCATTTGCCAAGTGCCTCCAATTTGACTCAAGCATTAACATTTGCATAGGGGTCAATATAATTTGAGCAATCATATGGCAATCATGAGCAGCAAGCTCTGCTGTGAAAAGACTACGTAACAATGATTGAGCATAAGGTGAGCCTATTCCGCACTGCATACAGGTTGATCTTAATTATTTTATCACTCCCCAGTTGAAAGGTTACCACTCAGGGGGAGCATTACCATCCCTTTGAAGCACTGGGCAGGCTAACACCCTGCCCCCCGTGGCAGTTGTAGCATCGATATCCCCTTCATCAAGTGCTTGCTCCCGCATCTTTTTCCAGAATTTGGCAGGATCTGGTCCCGATGCTGTAATTCGGACTGGTTGTTGAACATGACCTGAGGTCTCCTCCAATAAACCTATCACAGATGGCTCAGGATCACAGTCAGGCAACGGGACGATGACTGGATCTCCCTGCCGCCCCAAAGGGAACCAACTCTGCCCGCTCAACCCGGCACTGCTCTGCTCCTCCTGCCAGCCCCGATTGCGTGAATCGGGCGATGGCGGAGAATCTGATGGCACTGAAGGTACCTTATTTGGCATCATCTCTGCAACCAGGGATATGGTTATTTCAACTGCAGCCTTTGTCTCCCTGTCCGCTTCTGATTGTTCTAGTAAATCTAAGACCAATCTCCATGCTGTCAATGATGCTGTAGCAATTTTGTCCCCTCTTGTGGCAGCCCCAAAAAGTAACGTTCCAGTGCTTTGCCATATATGAATGCTGGAGACATTTTTCACAGTAACTGACAAATCATTCCTTTTACACCACTCCAGCAGAGCTCTTATTGCCGTCTCATCATACTTTATGCCTCTGCTTTCGAATATGTCTATTAGCATTGTGAATATAGGGTTTGTGTCTCTGTCCACTTCTGATTGTTCTAGCAAATCTGTGATCAATCTCCATGTTGTTAACGAGGCTGTGGCAATTTTGTCTCCCCTCGAAGCATCCTCAAGAAATACCTTTCCAATGCTTTGCCATGTCTGAACACTGAAAACCTTTTTCACTGTAACTGGCAAATCATACTTTTTACACCACACTAGTAGAATTCTTATTGCCATTTTATCATATTTTACACCTCTTTTTTTCAAATATACCCATAAGCATTGCAAATATAGGATTTGTCTCCCTGTCCACTTTTAGTTGTTCCAGTAAGTCTAAGACTAATCTCCATGTTGTTGGCAATGTTGTTGCAATTTTATCCCCCCCTCAAGGCAGCCTTAAAAAGTAATTTTCCAGCATTTTGCCATGTCTGAATGCTCGAGACATTTTTCAGCATAACTAGCACATCATTTACTTTGCACCATCCTAGCAAAGTTCTTATTGCCTTCTTGTTATACTTTATGCTTCTTTTTTCAAATATATCTATAAGCACTTTTGGCTGTGTGGTGCTTGGTTGCTGGCCAAGGTTAAACCACGAGAAACAGGAATACAGTAAACCACAGGCAGGTATATTAAATTAATCTAATATTCAATTTGCCCAAGTACATTAGAAAAATGAACCAAATTCATTGCTACTGCAAGTACATTTGAAACACAACAGTATTTCCCCTTTGTAAATGTCTAAACATCTAAAGATGAAATATCACACGTGCATCTTTCAGTTAAATGGTGCATTAATCCTCCAATTAAAAAAACCCCAACACCACAGAACTCTTATGTAAAGGATTTTTTTTCTCTTCAATCAAAGTCAAATAATACATCAGTTTCTGAATGGCACCATATAAAAGACCATCTGAAATGACCTATGATTCTACAACCATTTGTTTCATAGCAATGAACCTAAAATTAGGAAGGTTTAAATACTTTACAATAAAACTTCAATACTAAAGTCTTCTCTCAAATACAGTAGCACTCAACTTATATCTTCCTAATGTGCTTGCAATTTGTTTATAAGTAAAGTCTGAAATTTATGGGCATATATCTAATAACCAGATTAAATTCTGAGTATGGAAGAACTGTCATATATAATAGCTGTAAAATTACAGCTATGCAGCAGATACATCATATAATAAACATATAATAACAAACTTGGCCAAGCCTCAACTCTTGAAGTATTTGCTCACTTTCCAGATCTCACCTATGAGTGCTTAGTGAGGAAGAGTTCCTACCAAAATGAAGGTTCTTGACCTGGAGAAACAGTGGACCAGAACTCTAGGACGCGCTGCAGTTCACAGTACTGCACCCTTTAACCATATGCCAGTATTCCTCAGTCCTTTTGCAAGTACGTACTGATAGTCAGCAAACATGGCTTGGTATGTGCATTTGCAACAGCATGGTTGCAAACAGCCTGGTGATTACAGCATTTTCATGACAGATATGAGTTTAAATATCAACGAGATTCAGGAAGCCCCAGGATGCTCTAGAAACTAAGCCCATGAGTACTTATACTCAAGTGATAGTCACTTTAAGAAAAAAACCTCATTTCAGGAAAACTCCACTTTTAAGAAACAAAAAAAACCTTTTATTAAATTCAGCTGAAACTCACTGGAGCCAAGATGATTATATAGAGTGTGGAAGACTCAGGTTTCAATCTCTTTTTCTCCTTCATTCACAGTTCAGAGCAGAAATTGAGAAACAAAAGCTGCCTTTTTAGAATACAGGTACAGGTTCTCTAGAGGTGGCCACAGATTCCTCCCCTTTTAGAAACAACAATGAAGTAATCCAGTGAGGGTCAGGATGTCCCCAGTTAAGGGACATGGGAGGAGGTATTTGTACCCTGAATGATCTGAGTAGATTCTGAAACAATGGTGAACTCATGGGTAGGGCACACTTCAAAGATGGAAAATTTGGATGCAAAAGCTTGGTCCAGTGTCATCAGAGGAAAGCCTCAAGACTAAACCCCCTGCATCTTGGGCAGCTACTTTAAGCGCAGGTAGCTGGAACACTGCTGTCCCCTTGTTTTTTATGTCGTCAAGAGAATCTTTCTAGCTACCTCTATTACTGTTTTAATTCCATAATAAAACACATGTAAAAATGTGACCCATATAGGTTATTATTATTATCATACCCTTTACAAGGCAATATAGTGACATACGTTACAAAAAACTGTGTTTCCTTCCTACCATATTCTCTCAGATCTGGTCAAATAAATGTATTGAATTAAGGATTCTTTCAGGTTTTCTATAACATAAGTTATGTGTCTGTTGTGCCTACAGAGTGTGCACATATTTTTTTAACATGTCACATCCACTTTATACATGTGCAGAGGCCAAATGCTAGCTGCTCCTGCAAATTCAAAGAGCTTTTAACGTGTTTTCTCTTTACATTTCTTTTGATTTCCACTTGCACACACAAATTAGCCTCCATATACAGCCCAGAATTGAATTATCAGGAGCAGAAAACATTCTGAAATGCTCTTTACAGAACTTCCACTGAATAAATATTTGGGTAAATATTAAAAAAAAAACCCAGAAGACTATGAAGTTCAGCCTTCAGGACTGGACACAGTTTCACCAGAGGATGAAGAGTGTGGTCTGTAAGAGCTGCAATGATGGTCTCCTTTTGAATATTTTGTAGAGAACAGTCCCTTGGCACAAGGAAGATGTACAATAAAAGGTCAATAGAGTACAAGAAATTTCCCATACCCTTAGGTGAATCATGACTGACAGCCAGTCTTTAATAGGATTTTCCTCTGCCTTTGTTGTAGTCACACTACTGTGCAACTATGGGGAAATTTCACATGCCATAGAGATCATGTACATGCAATTTGCACTGTCCCTTTGTTTTTCAGGGATTGAGAAACAACCAGAGTAACCAGAACAGCAAGAAGAACATCATCTTTTTGCCTGTTATGTAAAAGGAAAACAAAAGGAAGACAAGAAAAAGAACAATAAGAAATAAATAAAAAAACAAACAAACATAAGAATTAAATGGAACTATTGGAATTGCCTAACTTGGATATATTCCTACTTGAAATGTTTTTACAAGGGTGTCCTTGTTGCCATGATGAAAAAAAGTCCTAAATGCCAAGTAGAAATCACTTTCCTTCATCCCACCTTTCCCCTTAGTAAATGAAGACAGGATGAACAGCTAAAATTACTAATTGGTGTACTGATCAGTTGTAGTTCATTTGATTTGCAATTAATTTTGGTTTGTGGTGCATAGAAGTGGAAGGTTAGCACCAACCTTTGTGACAGCTGATACTCAATATCCTCCAAGAGAGCTGCGGGCCAGAATATCAATAATATATTTTGAAGCAGCTCTTGAAGGTTTTGAGACTGTCTTGTGCATTTGTAAGAGCTCCAGGGTATAAAAAGAAATCTGGATTTTGTTAATAAATATATATTTCTGTAAGGATCAGACATTTTTAACCTTACAACTAGTATTTAGTGGCATTCTTATGTCAGAAAAGTATAAATATTTTTCATAATCTATACTACTGTTGGTGCTATTGGTGAAACTTGATTATATCACAGCATTCAGTTTTCCAGGCTCTTTACAGGTAAATGGCAACATTAAATTAAAAGACACTACAGGTTTTGCTTCACTAATATTCAAAATTCACAGACAGTAACCCTGATAAAAGCACAAGTATATGCAAAACGTGAGAGCTATATCACTTATTTTGAGACAGGGCCACATTTAGAGTTGGTACAGGTCATTTGTTCAGTTATGAAATAAAGTTATTTTAATTAGAAAAAAATTTGAATATATCTGAAGAGAAAAGAGAATCAGTATCCAAGCACAGATTAGTTAAAACTGAGTGAAGAAGAAACTAAAGTTCAAAATTAGTATTTCTTCATCCTCTTTCTTTTCCTGAAGTTTGCCTATTTAATATAAAAATCCCTGAATATTTTCTGGGATTTGGGTCCTCTTCCATATCTTCCCAAGAATTTTCCATGGTTCTTTATTAAGTTCTTCCAATCACCCAAAATGTAATGATTTTTTTCTGAAATAACATTTTAATTTTCTTTTTTCTGTTCAGAACTGAGAGGAATATCTAGTGATCTGATTTTCTATGGAAAGCATGTTAGGAACTTATATTTGACCCCTTCACATCGTAGTATAAAAACTTTTTAATGCATGCAAAGCTTAATTTTAAGTACTCTTCATTTCAATATTTGTGCAAGCAGTAACATGAAAGCACAATCTATTTTAACTTTAAAAAGTTTTTTAAACTTCTATTTGATGATGTTGCAGACTCATTTATGTAGCATAAAAAGTAACAAAATGGATAGGGATGGAAGAAATTAATGACCATTCATTGAGACTGTTTTTGAAGCTCTAATGAATAAAACACCTGATTAAAGCTATAGAAGTGATAAGGAAAACTAACTCAGTTTCCACGCTACTTAAGACTTTGGCTTTTCACTGTAAATGTGATCTTGTTTCAAACTTTTAATAAGTCTAAAAACTGTGTTAGAAATACTGTAATATTGATGCTTCATTCCAGTGGGAAAGGCAAGCAAGGCTTAGTGACTCCTGTGTAAGAGAGCTATCTGTCACATATCAGCTTATCTGATTGAGACTCCTTAGCTGCTGCTATACTTGCACCCTTTTCTTTATGAAGAACTTTTGCATCTACAAGCTGCCAACAGAGGAGACATAAACCCTTCTTCTGATGAGATAGCATTATGAAATTTGTGGCTTTTTGTCTCAGCGGTTAGTTGAACAGTGGGTTTAATTGGCTGACATTTGAACGAATCCTAATTCTTATGGGATGTGGGGTTTTTTAACTGTATTTCATAATCTAGCCATCATTTCACATTTCTTATACCATTACCCCCGTATGCAGCCAGTCTGTCAAAGTAATTTATAGATCTTTTATATGATACACTGGCAGAACACTTGTCTTTTGTTTTTTGGTCATAGTCAAAGCTTTGGTGATCATTTTGATGAGAAAAACAGTAGTGATGAGAGTTGTGCAAATCATTAAAATTTAAAAATAAGACAAGA
The DNA here is from genome assembly GCF_023638135.1 of Falco biarmicus. Taxonomy (NCBI): domain Eukaryota; kingdom Metazoa; phylum Chordata; class Aves; order Falconiformes; family Falconidae; genus Falco; species Falco biarmicus. The sequence continues at coordinate 9,889,571 of NC_079310.1, read as the reverse complement.
AGTCTGTTCAGACTTTTAATCCATTTTTTTTCCTAACGTTTGATTTTGATCTTGATAGAGATTGAATTATAAAATTAAGCTTTTTTTTTTTTTAACCTTGAAAGCAGTTCAAGATGACAAGTGTACATTTCATTAGTGAATAAAATGACCTTCAGTACAAGACTGTGGGCCATATGCTCGCCTGGGAAAATACAAAATGTACTAATGCTTGCAAAACAGATTGTGAACAGGGTTTGCTCTACATCTCCAACACACATGTGCACACACCACCAGCAATTGCAATTTCTTGGTCCAGATATCTGTCCAAAACATTTTTTTTTTAAATTTACTTTTTTAGATAGATATAAATGGCTCCATTGCCTTCACTGGGAATCTGTTTTTATTTTTGCATCTCTTACCAGACCACAAATTCAGAAAGTAACAAAGTTACCCTCATTTACTCTGTTATGAATGTGCATGGTTTTATGGTGAGAATAATGCAGTAAGACAAGAAAGCAATCTGAAGAAGAAAGGAGAATTTGGGGTTGTTACAGACCAACTCCATTGTTTATGATTGTAAAATGTATGGATTTACCACTTCTTTGTAATGTATTTACTCAAGGTAGCTCTGTTATAAATAATCTGTTTTTCAATACGATCCTACATTTTTCACCCTAATTGCTAGTTGAGTTCACTGAGGCAAGAAAGGGTCAAATGACAAGCCCAGTGTTGCATGATGAGCCACTGAACAAACCAAGAACACTAAGATCTTCCTTGCCCCTAGCCCTTTATATCAACAGGCCAGAGGACCTTTGTGTTGCTCCTTTCAGCTGCTTTTAGATCCAAAGTGTTAGGAACATCTTCCATTAAATTTTAGCCTGGATCAGACTGTGCAAACAAATACAGTCCTTGAGATAGTCTGTTCATATACGTTTCTGGGGTGGTTTTTTTGATTCACCACTAGGTTTCTTCAGGTTTGTGCTGGCATAAGTCTACTGGGTTCAAAGTGATTGCAGTAAATCAGCTCACAAAACTAGTCCCTGAGCTGGTGTAAATTAGCATAGCTCCACTGCTTTCAGATGCAGCAATCATTTATGCCAGCCAAAGATCCGTCCTATAGAGTACAGACAAGCCTAATGTACATGCTGCTGGGCCAGGTTCAGCTTTGATCAGGTATTCCTAGGTGGATTGTTAGGGTTACACTTTCAAAAATGAAAATTGGGTTTGATTAGAATGATAAAGGAGGGATATTTTTGTGTGTGGTAGTTTTGTTGTCATCTGTTCTTTTTTCTCTGCAAAAACAGCGCTCCCTTTCAGAGCTGCTCTTCTGAGGTTTCATCTGCAGTAGGAGGAAAGCCACTGACTGCAAGATAACGGAGTGGCAGATGTAAAACAATTCCCTTAGAACACATTTAATGCATATGAAAAGAAGAAACGAGAAACCAAATCTACACAAATTAAACACAATGGGCAAGTCCATCTGTAGTCTGTCTACACATTATCAATTAAGCTATGAGCAGACAAAAACTTAGCCATACACTTGAATGTGTAGGTCCACTAAAGTCAGAGGAACTAATCATGCATAAAACTGGCTTGCCAAAAATGTCAGTCCCTTTTTACTGGAAATCTATATTCCATTTTCACTTAAGTATTTTTAAACTTCTTTAATGGATAAAATTGAAAGAAATTTTGAAGTAAACAGTTAAGTAGAGAATTAATTTTGAAATTTTAAAATTCAATATTTTTTTTAAATTGCATTTTTTCCTCTTCTAATTTATAACAGATCTATAGCATAAACATGTATTCACAGAAATGGTATTCCTACAGCAACCTTTCACTATGAAAAGTCTTAGCATAAAAAAATGCTTTTGTCTACTTTTCTTCCAAGGAGAGTTTTGAATCTGTACATTTATGGAAGAGCATATTGGAGCTGGGTTCCAGATCTTCTGAAATTCTCAGTGTCACAAAAGCAAAGAAAACAGCATCTTTATTACAATATTAAAGTCTGTTTATCACAATGGCAGCACACTGTACAGAGGAAAACATGACAATTCTCTCCTAATAGCCATTTCCAGTGCATTCAAATACAAGAACTATCGAAAGAAACTTCTAAAAGCATGAACAGAATTCCTTTTGCTTTCAACATGTGCAGTATCTGTTACGCTTTCTGCCTTTAATAATCTTCCACCTTCTTAAAATCTATAGTGAACTAGAGTATGTTATGTATAGGTGAGGGAAGATCATAGAATCATACAATCAGAATCATTTATGTTGGAAAAGACCTTTGAGATCATCTGCAGTGAACGGAGACAGGGGGTTGTCTTGACATTGATAATGTGCAGCTGTGATCCTGCAGCAAAGAGTTAAATAACTTTGAGGGAGTATGAGAAGAAACGTATGAGACAGAAACAAAGGAGGAATGTGATCTCACCTCTAGAAGATAAGGAAGCAGTGTAAATAGCAGAGAGTAGCCTACAGTGAACAGCGGCTGGGTGCATGGACAGCAGAGTTTGACCAATAATAAGGCTTTTAGCAGCACGTGTACAGAGTATAAAGTTATAAAAGCTGTAACTAAATAACAACAAAAGTCTTTGCTTCACCATCCTTGCAAAGTCCGTACCTCGTTCGCCACAATCAAGTTCAACCATTAACCCAGAACTACCAAGTCCATCGCTGAACCACATCCCTAAGCACTGCATTTACATGTATTTTAAACACCTCCAGGGATGGTGATCCCACCACCTCCCTGGGTAGCCAGTTCCAATGCTTGGCCACCCTTTCAGTAAAATTTTTTTTCCTAATATCCAGTCTAAACTTCCCATGGCGTAACTTGAGGCCGTTTCTGCTTGTCCTATTCTTGTTATTTGGGAGAAGAGACCTACCCCCACCTGCCTACAACCTCCTTTCAGGGAGTTATAGAGAACACTAAGGTCTCCCCTGAGTCTCCTCCAGACTAAACCACCCCAGTTCCCTCAGCCACTCCTCATGACTTCTGCTCCAGACCCTTCACCAGCCGGACGGACAGCAAGTGAGACGTGATGTAATTGAGGATTATACTCAGCATGAAATTAATGATGTGATTGAGTGATTCCAGCAGAAACCAGGGGAATCTTTGCTCACTTGGATGGTGCGGTTGTATGACTTCGGAGCATCTGGAATTGCATTGGATGCTGCGGATAGCAAGAAGTTTGTAATGTTGATTTCTGATTCTTTTGTGCAAGATGTTTTTCAAAATCATTTTCAGGGAGACACTAATTTGTTAGCCCTGGCAGCTGTGGGTTGCAATCACAAATACCCCATGGAGGGGGAAAGGCCAGGAGGAGATCGACCCTGGTACACATTACGAGATTGCATACAGTGTCTTAAAGAAGAAGGGATAAAAAATGCTATTTTTATAGGAGACGCTGACATGATGATACAGACTGGGTTAACTGCACCTATTAGAAATAAAATAATCAAAACTGCTCCGCCTGCATATAAGAATGTCATTATGACGCTTTTAATAAATGAGACAGGAAGCCCCATAGTAGAAGTAATTGAGAAGGTACAACAACTGGGAGATTTAGGAGAATGGGGTCCAGAGCAAAATGCAGGGCATGGTGACAAAATGAAAATAAAGCCGGAAATAATAGGATTTCATGGAGAGGAATGTTTGCTGCCTTGTTAAGGGATGGGGTGACTCGAGATAAGATTGATGGAATTCCTACAAATGAGATGTGGAGGTTATATAAACAGCAAGGATCAGGCAGACCAAATAAGAAAGTAAATAGTTATAGCCAGCAAAGGTTTGTAGAATCACCAGAGGATGCAGCTCAGCCTTCTGCACCGCCTCTTGAACCTTGACAGGATGCCACACTCCCCAGCCGAAGGGCCCCCCGCTGGAGAGTCAGACATTCCGGGGGACAGGGAGGATCGGGGGCAGTTTGATGATCTGTATCCCTGGCATGGTGCTAAAACCCTCCGTCGACAATTGAAAGAGTTAAAGACGGATTGAAAGGAGGGCCAAGCTCCGATACAAGGGTGGGTTAAGACAGACAGTTGCCCACACGCGTGGAGTTGCAAGTTTATTGGAAAAATTGATCCCCCCAACAAGTTAGAGACCTTGTAGATACTGGAGCCGATGCATCTCTAATTTATGGAAATACAAAACGATTTAAAGGTCAAAAAATTGTTATTACTGGATTAGGAGGGAAACAAATTGAAGCTGTTCAAACTACAATTGAAATAAAAATAGGAAATTTGCAAAAAAGAACCTATCCAGTTATGATTGTTCCGATCCCTGAATATATTATTGGAATTGATGTTTTAAAAGAGTTTCCTTTACATTTACAAGACGGACAATATCGATTTGGAGTGAAGCCATATATTATGGCTAGACCTGTACTTGTGGGAAAAATAAGAATGCCCCCTATACAGATTCCCTCTGCAATGAAAGTTGAAACAATATAGAATCCCAGGGGGGACATGAGGAAATTTCACAAACAATAAAGGATTTGTTAGACACAGGAGTTTTAAAACCCACCACCATCACCTGGAGTAGTCCAGCGTGGCCAGTAAAGAAAAGTGATGGGACCTGGCGAATGACTGTTGATTACAGAGAGCTAAATAAATATATTCCACAGTTAACAGCCACAGTACCAGATACCGTCACTTTGATTGAAAAGGTGAAATGACATCCAGGAACCTGGTATGCAGTAATTGATTTGGCTAATGCTTTCTTTGCAATACCCATTGCTGAGGAGCGCTGGGATCAGTTTGCCTTTACTTGGCAAGGCAGACAGTATACTTTTACCCATCTGCCTCGAGGGTAGATACATAGCCCTACTATTGGTCGTCAAACAGTGGCTGAGCATTTGGATTTATTGACTTTACCAGCCACCATGCAGATAGTACACTATATTGATGACATTATGATTCAGGGGGGAACTGAGCAAGAGGTGCAAGATCAATTAGAATTGTTAATTCAGCATATGGAAAACAAAGGATGGGAGATTAATCCAAGCAAAATCCAGGGACCGGCTCAGACAGTGAAATTTTTAGGGATACAGTGGCATTGCGGGCACAGAGAAATACTGCCAAAAGTCAGGCAGAAAATTTTGGATTTTGCAACACCACAAAATAAAACTGATGCACAAATATGTATTGGATTATTTGGATTTTGGAGACAGCATATTCCACATTTAGGGCAAATTCTGGCTCCTTTGTATAAAGTAACCCCGAAGAAATATGAATTCGAATGGGAATATGTCCCTGCTAACAGATATTATCTTTGAGAATGATATCACTACCTTTTAGCCTTGTCTTTTACAGAACTACCTGTTTTGGATCATGAGTCTTCTTCTGTGTTTTATGGTCCATTGGGATGATGCCATTACCCCAGGAAGCTCTCTAAGAAAAATTAATACAACAGCCACAAGCTGGTGATGGAGAAATAGCACCTGCTTATGAACACAAGGCAAATTGTGGCGAATGAAGAGAGGGGATGCAGCCTGATGCAAGCAAGATGTCAGTCTATTAGTGATTTTCTTACAATTATATACGTTTCTACCTTCTACATCTTACACACTGATTGGTTAAATCTTAAGCGTAAAACACACTGATTGGTTGACATTTAAGACACACCGTTTAAACAATAGGAACTGATTAGTTTACCTTATCATAGCAACAATTTCTATTCTAATATTAGGGGGTTTTTTCCTACGTGGCTTTTGTGATTAGCAAAGTTCCTTATCGGCACTATCCGTTCCCTTATCTGGATACTTGTTCCTCTTTGTCCGTCCGGTTGTCATCTCAACCGCAACGGCTCAAGAGTCTGCGGTTAGCTTGTTCCTTTGTTCCCAGGGCTTGTGCCCTACAAGTTCTAACACGTCTCTATGCATCAGGCTAGCAGTACTTGGACTCTTCTTCTTGAGGCCTTGTCCTACATCTCCCCCTTCCTGTTGCACAAAAAGAACCCTTGAAATCGAATGAGTTGTTAATTTTCGTAAGCATTGTAAAAGACAAGGTATAAGTAATAAAACAAGCAAAAAAGCAACTAAAGCATATATAATCATCTTCACTAAACTTCTTAACCACCCTGAAATGCCCCAACCACTAAACAGTTTATCTAACCAATCCCAAGTATCACTTTGTTGAAGATGAGAAACTCCCTCCTTCAGTCGTTGGATGCTAGCATGAATTGATTCAGAATGATCTGAAAGGTTCATGCAACACATCCCTTCAGACTCTTCACAACCATGGCCTTGTGCCAGAAGCAAAAAATCTATTGCAGCTCTATTTTGTAATGTCGCGTGGCGAACACTATCAACAACTAATAAAAGGCACTGCTTGTGGCATTAGTTTCTTTGGCAAGCCAGCAGCCAAGCTTGTCTAATGTTGCCAGAGTATTTCCTGCAGCAGCCCAGGCAACAGAAGAGATGCAGTAAAATGTCAAACTATTGGTGGGTTGTTATCTATTAAAGAACAATTTAAAAAATTAAAAACATACAATGCTTTCTGTAAGCGTTCCTCTGGAATAGCCATTCCCATTCCCCCTTTTTGTTGTTGTAATAAACGTTTTAGAGACTGATGAGACCGTTCAATGAGAGATTGACCGGTGGGGGAATGAGGAATGCCAGTAACATGAGTTATACCCCATAGGGCCAAAAAGGTTTTTATAGTTGTTGAAACATAAGCTGGGCCATTATCTGTCTTTGAGGGAATACCCAAAGTGGCAAAAGCACGCATTAGATGCCTACAAACATCTCGTGCCTTTTCTCCTGTGTGACAAGAGGCAAACAAGGCACCTGAAAATGTATCAGTGGAGGAGTGGATATATTTAAGGTTACCAAATTCAGAATAATGTGTAACATCTGTTTGCCATAGCTGTAGGCTTTGTAATCCTCTAGGATTAACTCCTGCAGCAATTGATGGGAAAGAATGTTTTTGACAATCAGGACAGACAGCAATAATATTTGACGCTTGTTGAGAAGTAAGGTCAAACTGTCGTTTAAGAGCCCCAGCATTTTGATGGAAAAAAGAGTGACTTAGTTTAGCTTGTGCAATGCGATCTGGCAATACTTGAACTGATAACATCAATAGATCAGCTCACCGATTGCCTTCTGCAAGAAAACCAGGTAATGAGGTGTGAGACCTAATATGCATAACAAAATAAGGCGCAGATCGAGAGTCCAAAAGGAAAATAAGTTCCTGTAACAGGGTAAAAAGTTGTGAATGTGAAACATTCTGCAGCACAGAAGCTTCAGCTCGTGTAACAATGCCTGCAACATAGGCTGAGTCAGTAACAAGGTTGAGTGGTACATTCCATTTTCGGAAAACGCGAACAACTGCATTAAGTTCTACTATTTGAGGTGAACCAGAGACTGTCTCTATGTCCGAGTCCCATCGTCTCCGTTGATCATCCCACCACAGAAGAACAGATTTATGTGATTCGCCTGATCCATCTGTAAACACAGTAAGTGCCTGTAAAGGTTGTTCACTTCTTTTGGGTTTTAACATCAGACGAAAGTCAATGTTAAACAGTTTGTGTGAAGGCGGATGAGAAGTTATTTGACCTGTATAGTCGGCAAGTGCCATAACAAAGGTGTCTGATTGCTGATAAAGCCATTGTAAGTATACTGTTGTTACTGGTAGACAAATACAGACAAAATCCTTCCCTGATAAGGTTAACAGGTGTGATCTAGCTTTAACAATCAGAGAGGCAAACATTTCATGTTGTGTCAAAATAGTTTTTGTAGACTGGTTAGGTAAAAAGATCCATTCAATAATTAACAAGGGGTCTGAGTTCTGAAGGTCCCATTGAAATATCAGGGCGTGAGGCTGTGAGCAGGGTTTAAAATAATCAAGTAAAAAGGTAGCTCAGGAGCCCATCGATGGGCTTGTCGAGAAGCAATAGCTGAGGCAACCTTTTGTAAAGATGTATCTGCTTCAGAGTTAAGATTACGTGGGGAACAAAGATTAGTGTCCCCTTTTAGTAGTTCAAACGGAGAACCCAGGTCCATATTAGAAATTCCCAATAATGGTCAAACCCAATTTATTGTTCCCAGTAATTTTTGTGCATCATGCAGGTTTCTTACATTGGTATTGATCTGCAAGGGTTGAGGAACAATAGTTTGTGCCCTTATTTTCCAGCCCAGATATTTCCAAGGGGGAAACTTTTGGACCTTTTCTGGTGCTATACAGAGACCTGCCGAATTCACGGCATCTGTGACAAGCTTTCTCCATGACTTCGTGATGTTGTGCTGCCACCAAAAGGTCATCCATATAATGATACAACAACACACTAGGCATAGCGTTTCGGACAGGACTGAGTATTTTCGCAACATACCATTGACACATTGTAGGACTATTTTTCATACCTTGTGGCAGTACAACCCACTGGTATCTCTGCAACGGAGCTTGCATGTTGACGCTTGGAATTGAAAAAGCAAATTTTGGGGCATCATCTGGATGCAACGGGATACTGAAAAAGCAATCTTTAAGATCAATGACAGTTAAATGCCAATGTCGAGGGACCATAGTTGGGGACAGGAGCCCGGGTTGGAGGGCTCCCATATCTTCCATAGCATCATTAATTTTTCTGAGATCATGGAGCAAGCGCCACTTGCCAGTTTGTTTTTTAATAACAAAAACAGGTGAATTCCAGGGGCTAGTAGAAGGTACAATGTGTCCTTTGGACAGTTGTTCTGAGACTAAATTTTGAAGTGTGCAAAGTTTTTCCAAAGGAAGGGGCCATTGATCCACCCAAATAGGAGCATCAGTTTTCCAGGTTATTTTTAGGGTCTCGCACACTTCAATGGCCCCATCTAAAAATGTGTATGGATAGACATTCCCCATTGTGACAATGCATCACGTCCCCACAAAACCATAGGGACTGGTAGCACAAAAGGTTTAACAGAAGCCACATGTCCCTCTGGTCCCCGAATTCAAATTAGTTCCAAACTTTGACGACTGTTACTGGTCCCCCCTATCCCAGCCAGTGTCTGAGAGACATTAGTCAATGGCCGTTGTGGAGGCCATTTAGCTTGAGAAATTACTGTGACATCAGCTCCAGTGTCAATGATTCCATTTAGTGCTATTTTTTGGTCATTGTAAATAAGGGTACACTGATACATAGGTCGCTGTGGAGAAATGGATTGTACCCACAAAATATGAGGCGACCCTGTGGATCCAAACCCTCCTTTCCTCTGTGGAGGATGATCAGTGATAAGAGAGCTTACCCTTGCCGGAATCAGAATCAATTGCGCTATTCAACTACCCTGAGGTACCGTACAAGGCGGAAATGGAGTCCATGCCATGATTTTGATTTTGTCCACACTGTCAGAGTCAATAACACCTGGTAAAACAAAGAGACCAGACAATGTTGTGGAAGATCTGCCAATTAATAGAGCTTGTGTATCGGGGGGTAATGGTCCTTTGACATTTGTTGACAATAAACGAATCAAGGAATCGAGCAGCGTTACTGTGTGTGAGGTTGCCAGGTCCAATCCGGCACTGCCTGAGATTGCTGGACAGAGACTTGAGGCGTTGGCACTTCTCTCCAAGGTTGTTGAAATGTCAGCTGTGGCACTTGTGTCTGCGTGCGCCGCTGCCCCGCGCTCCGCAGTTGGTTTCCCTGTATCGGTTGTCCCTGGAAGTCATACGTAGATCGACATTGATTAGCATAATGACGCCCTTTCCGACATTTCGGACAAACTCCAGGACCAGGAGGTTGTTGTTTATTCCCTGCAACCCAAGCAAGACAATTTCTCTTCAGATGACCAGGTTTACCACAACCATAGCAATTTCCCACACCACGCATCGCTGCAAAAGCAGCAGCCATAGCCTCAAACTTGTGGTCAACTGTACCGATTTGGTTACATGCTTCCACCATATCCACCAGAGTGGGGTTTGGGTTAGGGGGAGACTTCAGTAGCCTTTTACAATCAACATTAGCATTTTCAACAGCTAGTTTTGTCAACAATATATCCCGAGCTTCCGCATTATCTACTTGACGTTCCAAAGCCTGTTTTAGTCTGTCAATAAACTGCATATAAGTTTCTCGAGACTCCTGAGTGATGGTAGTAAAAGCTTTTTGTGGCTTTTGTAAGTCAGGGACCTGGAAAAAAGCCTTTTTCGCCTCTTCTCTAGTTGCCTCGAGAGCCTCACGGGGCGCGGTTTTGGGCTTGTGTTACAGGATCGGCATGTGCACCGGTGCCCATAAGATGTTCTATTGTTAGTGCAGCTAATGCAGCATTATTATGATTAACATACGTGAGTAGGAGTGCTTGCAGTCCTCCTCTCCAATGTGACTCCCATAACGTGTACTGAGTCGGGATTAGTAGCAATCGTGCTAAAGATTTCAAATCATGAGGGGTCATGACATAAGTATCAAACACAGAAGAAAACAAACTTGTAAAATAGGGAGAGGAAATACCACGTTCCGTAACCGTGCAGCGCAGTTCCTTAACAACCGAAAAAGAAAGAGCCTCCCATCGCGGTCCCCTTGCCCAACCCTGAGTGTACAAGACTGGAGCAACTATAGTTTTAGCCATTTCTAAATCCGCCTCCCTTAAGGCTTTTTTCTTTATTTTTGCCCATACATCGCGTGGATCAGGAGGATACAAATCAGGTTCTTTTTCAGGGTCTATCGGTCCTGGGTCAAAGGGATCTTCTTCTGGCGGATACTCCACTGCATTGACACCCAGGGGTCTAGAGCACTGTGACTTAGAGGCTGATAAGGAAAGAGCTATAGGAGCTTGCGACTCCTCCTCCTCTCCTTCCTCTGCCTTTTCTTCTTGTGCTTTCATAGTTTCAAAAATAACTCTCCACAAAGAGAGCAGACAGTGGGACTCAGTATTGCCTTTTGTCACAGAATCCCACAATTTCACCCCTGTGTCGTCCCAAAGTTCCCGCGTAAAAATTATAGATGCAGTCACCACGGGCACATTTACTTGCACCCACTTGAGCATTGCTTTAAGGTCATGCCCAGAAATACTTTTCTTATGTTTGTTAAGGAGACCTTTCATAAGCTCATAAATGTCTCTTTCTGGGGACGAAGCCTGATTCCCCATTACGGATTTCCCACAGCTCACCTCTCAACTCCGGAGGGATTTCAGGCTGGCCGGCTCCTGCTTCCTTTCAGCGGTTCATTCAGAGTTCTGTGGGATTCGCTGCAAGTCGCTCAGTTAGGCGATTCGAGAGCCCCTCACGTCGGATCCTTCACCGGATCACGTTGGGGTCACCAATTTGTGGCGAATGAAGAGAGGGGATGCAGCCTGATGCAAGCAAGATGTCAGTCTATTAGTGATTTTCTTACAATTATATACGTTTCTACCTTCTACATCTTACACACTGATTGGTTAAATCTTAAGCGTAAAACACACTGATTGGTTGACATTTAAGACACACCGTTTAAACAATAGGAACTGATTAGTTTACCTTATCATAGCAACAATTTCTATTCTAATATTAGGGGGTTTTTTCCTACGTGGCTTTTGTGATTAGCAAAGTTCCTTATCGGCACTATCCGTTCCCTTATCTGGATACTTGTTCCTCTTTGTCCGTCTGGTTGTCATCTCAACCGCAACGGCTCAAGAGTCTGCGGTTAGCTTGTTCCTTTGTTCCCAGGGCTTGTGCCCTACAAGTTCTAACACGTCTCTATGCATCAGGCTAACAGTACTTGGACTCTTCTTCTTGAGGCCTTGTCCTACAGCAACTATACCTGCAATGCGAATAAGCCTTCTCAGACAGTGTCACGGTCCACTCAGTGGACTCGTGATGGTTCGTTAACTATGATCTCAAAACACAAAAACCAAGGCGACCACGCCAAGGGGTTATGCTTCAATCAAACAGCACAATTTTATTGTTTGCCCGTAAAGCGGCATGCGATAGGTAGAAAGACAGAAAGTGAATGAAAGGTAAAGTAAAAAGAAAAGGAAAGAGGATTATAGCTACCACCATGGGTCCAAGGCGTCCCTATGGTCCCAGGTCCAGGCAGCGTCCCACTGGTCCTTCCGATCGTCGTGATCCTTGGTGGGGAAGATCTCCAAAGTTCAGTTGCTAAGAAGGCATCTTTCTTTTTATGCCAAGCAACACACCTTGCTCCTCCTCTGGTCCATGGACTGCCGCCAGTCTCCGCCCTCTCGAGCCAGGTTATCTTGCCCCAGAGGCGGGTAGCTTCAGACCAGGAGGCGTGTTCTTGTATTGTTTTCTGGTTCGTTGTTATGGCCACGGTTGTGATCCATCTTCTGGACAGCTGTTATGCAGCCTTATTCAATCCCAGGTGGCAGGGAGCGGCATACTACTCCTCGTACCGTGCAGTTCTCTTTCCCAGGGTCTTGGTGTCTTGGTGTCCATGAGGACCACATTCCATCTCCAGGTCTCTGTTGGCAATGTTGAGACAATATTGTTCTCTTTAGACCGACTCTTACAGACAGTTAACCTGATGTTTTCACCAGAAGTGACCTTGTGGAGAGCCCTTGGAAAGAATGGACATCTCTTCGTGCAATATCAAAATCTAAGGATTATATTACACTTTATCTAAAGCATGCTCATATTTCCCCTGCCATTGTGTACTGTTTAATTTCTGTATCTATTAAATATAATTTAATTTTAATAGAGAAAATTAAGCAGCACAGGAAATAGTACGTACTCTGTATCTCTTAATAGAAAGTCAAATTTCTGTTTTGCTATCTAAATGACTGCAAATGTAGTTGAACAGTGTTGTGGTTTAACCCCAGCCAGCAACTAAATACCACAGAGCCACTTGCTCACTTCCCCCCTCCCCTGGTGAGATGAGGTGGAGAAAAAAGAAAAAAAGGTAGAACCCATGGGTTGAGATATGAACAGTTTAATAATTGAAATAAAGTAAAATATATTTTACTTTATAAAAAAAACAAAGAGAGAGAGGAATAAAACTCAAGAAAAACAAGTAATGCACAATACAATTGCTCACCACCAGCTGACTGATGCCCAGACAGCCCCCAAGCAGCGATCAGAGGGCCCCAGCTAACTCCCCCCAGTTTATATTCTGAGCATGACATTCCATGGTATGGAATACCTCTTTGGCTCGTTGTCGTGGTTTAACCCCAGCCGGCAACCAAGCACCATGCAGCTGCTTGCTCACTCCCCCCACGCCCCCACCCAGAGGGATGGGAAGGAGGTTCAGAAAGGAATGTAAAACTCAAGGGTTGAGATAAGAACAATTTAATAGGTAAACCAAAAGCTGCACACGCAAGCAAAGCAAAGCAAGGAATTAATTCACCACTACCCATGGGCAGGCAGGTGTTCGGCCATCCCCAGGAAAGCAGGGCTCCATCACACGTAACGATTACTTGGGTAGACAAACGCCATAATGCCAAATGTCCCCACCTTCCTTCTTCTTCCCCCAGTTTATATACTCAGCATGATGTCTCATATGGTATGGAATACCTCTGACTAGCTTGCGTCACGTGTCCTGGCTGTGTCCCCTCCCAATTTCCTGTGCCCCTCCCAGCCCTCTGGCTGGCAGGGCCCAAGGAACTGAAAAGCCCTTGATTTAGCATAAGCATCACCCAACAACAACTAAAAACATCAGTGTGCTATCGACACTGTTCTCACATCATAGCCAAAACACAGCACTGTACTAACTACTGAGAAGAAAATCAACTCTATCCCAGTTGAATCCAGGACGCTCGTTCGTTAGAGTCGGCTGTCCTGGCTATGCTCTCTCTCAGTTTCTTCTGTACCTGCTCACTGGCAGAGCATGAGAAACTGAAAAGTCCTTAACTTAGGGTAAGCACTACTTAGCAACAACTAAAAGCATCATTGTGTCATCAGCATTATTCTCATACTAAATCCAAAACACAGCACTGTACTAGCTACTAGGAAGAAAATTAACTCTACCCCAGCCAAAACCAGGACAGTTTTCAATTTATGTATGTCACCAAAACCAAAACCAAACAAAAATGCTCCCAATGACAGCCATGAGGCAAACTGAAGGTTGTTCTTATGTAAACTTTTAATTTAGTTTATATGTTCGCTTTATAGTACGGTAAAAATCCATTTGTGCTCGATGACAAAAACTTTCATAGTCAGATTTTCTGATTTATGGCTTGTATTAGTTTGCTAGGTATTTGTTCAGATATTATTGTGAACTTTAGGGCCTTAAGCACTCTTATTCTAGAAATAAGCAAGATGATTTTAAACAATCCTTTTTTTAATGTAGTGACTAAATGTGATGCCCATCTCCAAGAAGGGAATGAAGGAGTGTCTGGGAAACTACAGGCCTGTCAGACTGTCCTTGGTGTCGGGGAAGGTTATGGAGCAGATCATCCTGACTGCCACCGTGCAGCACGTTCAGGACAACCAGTGGATCAAGCCCAGCCAGCATGGGTTTATGAAAGGCAGGTCCTGTTTGATGGAACTGATCTCCTTCTATGACAAGATGACCCACCTAGTGGATCAGGGAAAGGCTGTGGATGTTGTCCACCTGGACCTTAGTAAAGCCTTTGACACTGTCTCCCACAGCATCCTCCTGGAGAAACTGGCTGCTCATGGCTCGGATGGTGTAGTGGGTAGACCTTTGCTTGATGCCAGGTGCCCACCAAGCTGCTCTATCACACCCCTCCTCAGCAGAGCAAGGGGGGGAGGGGAGAAAATAAGATGAAAAAAGCCCCCATGGGGGTCAAGATAAAGGGCGTTTAATGAAGCAATAGAAAAAGACACGCACACGAAGCAAAGGAAAACCAAAAGACATTATTCTCTACTTCCCATCAGCAGATGTTCACCCACTTCCCGGGAAGCAGGGCTTTAGTACATGTAGCAGTTGCTCCAGAAGACAAATGTCATAAATAATGAAAGCCCCCCCTTCCTTCTCCTTTCTCTTAGCTTTTATTGCTGAGCAGATGTCATATGGTATGGAATATCCCATTGGTTAGTTTAGGTCAGCTATCCTGGCTATGTCCCTTCCCAAGACCTTGCCCACCCCCAGCCTACTGGTGGGGGGGGAAGGTTGGAGAGACAGTCATGATGCTGTGCAAGGACTGCTCAGCAGCAGACAAAACACTGGTGTGTTATCACCACCTTTCTAGCTACCAATACAAAGCACAGCATTATGAGGGCTGCTATGGGGCTCAGCCAGACCCAATACAATCTCCACCCCTTATTCCATACCATTTGCGTCATGCTTAGGTCCCACATTACTTAAAACATATATATATATACACATATATATATATATATGCATATCTTCTAACCATTCCATTGTATTTAATTCTCATTACTGAAATTCCTTTTTACCAACACTTACAACTTAAATTATATACTTAAATCATCTTTATACCCAACATACAGATTTATACATTCTCACTACTATCCCTTATTCTTTAACAGATAGATATTACTCTTCCATTCCGTGAGCATCCTCTACTCCTTCAGATGTTCACAAGAGGCTATGACTTGGGCCCCATCTGTCAAGATGGGTACTCAGGACAGGAGAAGCAGCATGTTTGATTGTTGGGCACCAGCAGCAGCTTGGTTTGGGTCATCATTGCACTCATCTGGTTCCTTGCAAATCTCACTCTTCACCGGTTCAGGTCACTCCGGCTACATTACTTCCTGCAACATACAACTCACACAACAGATTATTTTTCCCCCCAACTTTAAATCTCCTTGAGCCACACACTGGATCTCCCCATCTTTCCACATTACCCACCAAGTACACACAGGTCCTTGAGCAAAGACAATCCCAGGAATGGCTTTGCCTTTTCCCATGGGAGGAGCAATCCACACTGCCTTCCCCAGCCACTTCCCTATGTGCACTACCACTACGGGGACCTTATCTGCTCCCACAGTATGTGGGGGTTTTGTTGGGCGGGACCAGGGCATTTAGCAGATCCTCTGGTGTTAACCAGCCAAGTGGCTTCTGCTAAATTTGTATCCCAATGCTTCTATGTCCCATTGCCCAAGGCTCTCAACATAGTCTTTAACAGTCCATTATATCTCTCAATCTTTCCAGAGGCTTGTGGGTAATAGGGGATGTGATACACCCATTCAATGCCATGTTTCTTTGCCCAGGAATTTATAAGGTTATTTCAGAAATGAGTCCCATTGTCTGATTCAGATATCTCTGGAGTAACATTCCGCCAAAAAATTTGTCTTTCAAGGCCTAAGATGGTGTTTTGGGCAGTGGCATGGTTTACAGGGTATGTTTCCAGCCACACAGTAGTTGCTTCCAACATGGTGAGTATATAGCACTTGCCTTGATGTGTTCATGGCAGTGGTCCAATACAGTCAATTTGCCAGGCCTCACCATATCCAAAACCCAGCCACCACCCTCTATTCCAGGGAGATTTTACTCATGTGGCTCGCTTGATTGCAGCACATGTTTCACATTCATGAATGACCTGTTGTCATGGTTTAACCCCAGCCGGCAACCAAGCACCATGCAGCCACTTGCTCACTCCCCCCCACCCGGAGGGGTGGGGAGGAGAAGCAGAAAGGAATGTAAATCTTGAGGGTTGAGATAAGAACAATTTAATAATTTAAACAAAGAGGTAAGAACAACAATAATAACAATAATAACAATAACAATTAGAATGGAAAGGTGGGGAAAGAAGGGTAAAATCCAAAGGAAAAGGGAAAAAACCCAAGTGATGCACAGTACAACTGCCCACCACCCGCTGACTGTTGCCCAGCCAGTCCCCGAGCAACAATCCCCCCCCAGCTAGCCCTTCAAGTTTATATACCAAGCATGACGTCCCATGGTATGGAATACCTCTTTGGCTGGTTCAAGTCAGCTGACCTGGCTGTGTCCCTTCCCAGTCTGTTGTGCCCCTCCAGCCCTCTGGCTGGCAAGGCCCAAGAAACTGGAAAGTTCTTGACTTAGTATAAACATTACCCAGCAACAACTAAAAACATCAGTGCAGCTATCAACCTTGTTCTCGCATCATAGCCAAAGCACAGCACTGTACTAGCTACTAAGAAGATAATTAACTCCATCCCAGCTGAAACCAGGACACCTGTGTGATGGTGTCCATGGTCTAGATCACGAGCCCATCTGTATGTTGCATCTCTCCCTAGATATCCTGATATTTCATGGGCCCATTGAGCTATAAATAGCTCACCCTTTCACTCCCAGTCCAGGTCCACCTGAGTGACTTCAAAATTGGCAGCCTTGTCTGCCTGTTCATTGTGTCAATGTTCTTCAGCGGCACGTTTTTGAGCATATGAGCATCTACATGACATACCTTTAGCGCCATGTTTTTCTACCTGGGTAGCGATGTTCTGCCACAATGCAGCAGCCCAGATGGGTTTACCCCTGCCCTGCCAAATGGTCTTCTTCCACTGTTGTAGCCACTCCCACAGGGCATTAGCCACCATCCAAAAGTCTATATAGAGACAGAGTACCAGCCACTTTTCTCGCTCAGCAATGTCTAGGGTTAGTTGGATGGCTTTCCCTTCTGCAAGCTGACTTCATTCCCCTTCTCCTTCAGTGACTTCAATGACTTGTTGTGTGGGACTCCACACAGCAGCTTTCCACTTCCAGTGGTTCCCTACCACACAACAGGATCCATCAGTAAACAAAGCATAACGCCTTTTATCTTCTGATAGCTCATTATATGATGGTGCCTCTTGGGCACAAGCCACCTCCTCAGGCAATGTTCCAAAATCTCTGCCTTCTGGTCTGTCCATTAATTCTTCCAAACTTCCTGGGCAGTTGGGTTTCCCCAGTCGAGCTCGTTGCATGACCAATGCTACCCACTTACTCCATGTAGTGTTGGTTGCGTGATGTGTAGAGGGGATGTTTCCTTTGAACATACAGTGTAGCACGGGCAGTGTAGCAGAGGCTCCAGGTGAGACCATGCTCCCCAGATGCAGCGCAGAATACGTTTTACACAGCTGGTCCTGTCCAGACAGGCCCAAGAGGTACCACATGAGCTGTTTCCTGTTTGATATGCTCAAAGGCTTATTGTTGCTCAGGACCCCACTCAAAATACTTCTTCTTTTGGGTTACTTGATAAAGAGGGCTCACAAGCTGACTATAACCTGGAATATGTATGCTCCAGAACCCCATAAGGCCTAGGAAAGCTTGTGTTTCCTTCTTGTTAGTGGGTGGACATATAGTTGCTATCTTGTTGACCACATCCATAGGCACATGACGATATCCATCTTGCCATTTTATTCCCAAGAACTGAATCCCCTGTGCAGGTCCCTTTGTTACAGATCTGCTAATAAGTTAGAATTAATTGACTTTATTTGACTCTACAAAATCATTTGGAATAAGAAATACATTTTAATGAAACTTGTAGTTGCACAGCAAAAGCTGCTATGAAATCCTCTGTACAGCCCTGTAGCAAGGCCAAAAGAATAGGTCAGAATCACCTAGTAGGAATAATTAGAACTTAGACAATAGACTTAAGATTCAAGATGATTGAAGATAATTGGATACAGTATTTACAGGTAGACTGGGAGAATGCATTGAAATGTCAGAATGTAGAATTAATGGGAACTGGGGAGAGTCGACTGGAACAACTTATAGTTACCTGCCAAGAAATCGTGAACTTTAGTAAAAGGCAATTCCGGCAGGGGGAGATCGCGACCACCGACTCATATACCACCTACCCAAATCGTACCCCAGACCCATTTCTAGACTTTTCTAACCTTTACTGTGCAGAATCGGATATGGGAGGAGAGCATGTTAATGATTTCCGGGAAATATTATGATTATGCATGAGTACTTAATGAATATGCATGAATAAGTTCTATATATGGTGTATGATTTTGAAGCTTGGTGTGCGTTGATCGTGAGAGGACTCGCTCACGCACCCGGCCGTCAATAAAGAAGTGTCTGCTTATCTACATCACATTGGTGTCGATAAGTTCTTCATTCCGAGATTTCGGTAACAGTTTTGGCGACCCAGATGGGACCTCGCTGAAGGAGACCGGAGGAGTCGGGGACCTGATCAGATCCAGCTGGCACCGAGGATTTCTCGGGGATACCCATTGATCCCCGATCCGTAAGGCTCTTCGCGACGTTCCCTGGATTTTGGTAAGACACTTCTTTTTTTTTTGTAATTGTAGTAAGTGGGTTAGAGTCCCACTAAAGTAAGTGCACTAGAGGAAGTGGGTTAGAGTCCCACTGAGTAAGTCTGCCTGTGAGATGCGGCGAAAGCTGCGCAGGGTTGGACTAAAGGATCCTTGTGGAAGTGAAAGCCTAGGCGTCTGCCCGTAAGTCATAAGCAAAAGCTATTGCAGGGTTGGACAGTAGCGGAGACAAGAGAAGCTATATGCTATAGTGTTCTCTAAGGTAGTGCCTCTAACAAGAAGTTAGAAGTTTTTTTGTGTTACGGCATTGTTTACTTTGGTTGTGTATTGAGGAGAAAATTAAGAAGTGTATAATATTGTGTTACATACCTTTGTTTAAAGTAACAATTGTGGAAAAGTGTGAGTGTGGCTGTAAGGGTGAGATGTGCAATTGAGCACGAAAGTGAATGTGGAGATCGGATCCGCGGATCGGAATGACAGAGTTGAATAATTGTGTATTGTACTGTAAAGTGATTATACCATGGCATCTAAGTTAACTCAGTTGTTTAAAAGCATGGGTAATCTTGCTGCAAATGAAAAAATCCCAAAAAATTCTCCGTTTGGATGTTTATTGGCACATTGGGGAGATTTACACGATGATCTGCGAAAGAGCCAGATGATTGAGTATTGTAATAATTGGTGGCCTCTGTATATATTGGATGATCAGGAAAAGTGGCCAATGAATGGGACACTGAATTATAACACTATTCTGTAGTTAATGCTGTTCTGTAAAAGAGAAGGGAAATGGAGTGAAATGCCGTATGTGGATTTGTTCTTTTACTTAAGACAAAGAAAGGATTGGCAGGATGGATGTAAGCTTACTATTAGAGATAATTTGGTAATGGCTATAACTTCTGATAATAAGAAAGTGGAAAAAAAAATGTTGCTCAACCTGTGAGATTGGGAAGGACTGTTTGAAGAAGAGTATTGCCTCTGAAATTGATAAAGGACCAGAATTAGATATATCCCCTCATAGGAGAGAAAGGTATCGGGGTCGAGAATTTAGGGAACAGGAGCAGGTGGAGGAACCGGAGAGTAGCGGAATAGAGGATGTGGAGGAGGGACTGTCCGAGATTGTAATTCATACCCCTGTTTCCCAGAGAACTCGACAGCAGACGCAAACAATAGCTCCCCTGCGACAGGGAGTTGGTAACGATGGGCCAGTGTATGTGAAAGTGCCTTTTTCAGTTATGGATTTGATGGCATGCAAATGTTCAGCAGGAGATAGCCAAAGTAATGGTTTTAGATGATTGAAGGGGACCGGAGGGGAATCCAGCTGAGCCCCTGGTTATAATTAAGATGGGAGAAAAAGAAGTTAAATTTTTAGTGGATACAGGAGCGACATTTTTGGTATTAAATACCTGTAAAGGAAAAATTGGAACAAAAACAGGCCATTCCTGCAACCCCTGGATTTGAAATTTGGAAATAAGATAATTACACATGAATTCTTGTATGTACCAGAATGTCCAATATCCTTGTTAGGAAGGGATTTGTTATCCAAATTAAATGCACAAATTGTTTTTGAGGTATGAGAATTTTTCTCGAAAATACCTGAGTCCAAAACGGGAGAAATCCTGATGACACAAGAAAGAGTAAAGGAGCAGGAAATCCCACCAGAGGTGGATTTGGCAGTGATCCCTACAGTATGGGAAGCAGGTATTCCTGGAAAATCGAAACTAGCAGAGCCTGTCAAAGTAGACTTAAAGGAGCAGGGACAGTAAAAATTAAGCAATATCCAATCAAACCAGAAGTGAGTGAGAAAGGAATTGAAGAAATTGATTGATAAATTTTTGGAGCATAAAATTTTGGAAGAATGTGAATCTGAGTATAATACTCCTATTTTACCAGTCAGAATACCTTTGGGTGAATATAGGCTGGTACAAGACTTGAGAGCAGTAAATCAAATAGTTAAGGACATTTATCCTGTAGTAGCAAATCCTTATACGTTGTTAACAGCATTAAAGGAGACTTATCAGTGGTTTACAATGCTTGATTTGATAGATGCCTTCTTTTGTATACCTTTGGAAAAGGGAAGCAGAAAACTGCTTTTGAATGGGAAAATCCACAAACTGGGCGAAAAATGCAGTTAACATGGACAAGATTACCCCAAGGATTTAAAAACAGCCCAACAATTTTTGGAAATCAGCTGGCAAAGGAGCTTGAAATCTGGAAACAGGACAAATCAAGGCCTGGACAATTTCTTTTACAATATGTGGATGACATACTGATTGCTACAGAAGAAAGATTTACTTGTATACAGGTGACTATTGACCTCTTGAATTTTTTTTGACTAAATGGGTACAAGGTATCCAGGAAGAAAGCCCAAATAGCCTGCCAGACTGTGATATACCTGGGTTTTTAAATTCCAAAAGGGCAGCGACAATTAGAAAAGATCGCAAAGAAACCATTTGCAGTATACCTTAGCTGAAAAATATTCATGAACTCAGAGTGTTTTTGGGAATGACAGGGTGGTGTCGCCTTTGGATTATGAACTATGGGCTAATAGCTAAACCGTTGTATGAGGCCCAAAAGAATTCTCCCTTTGTATGGAGTCTCACAACAGCAAAAGGCTTTTTTAGAGTTGAAACGTGCCTTAATGTCTGCACCTGCTTTGGGACTTCTGGATTTAACCAAAGATTTTCAGTTGTTTGTTCATGAAAGGCAACACCTTACACTGGGCGTGTTAACTCAGAAGATAGGAAGCTGGAAAGGACCAGTCAGATACTTCTCAAACAACTGGACACAGTGAGTAGAGGGTGGCCAAACTGCCTTTGAGCAGTGGCAGCAACAGTAATGCTCATACAAGAAGCTCGGAAATTGACTTTGGGAAGAACAATAACAGTCTATGTCCCACACATGGTGATAACTGTTTTAGAACAAAAGGGGGGACACTGGCTGTCTCCCAGTCGAATGATGAAATACCAGATGGTACTGACTGAACAAGATGATGTGATTCTAAAGACAACTAACCTGGTAAATCCTGCAGTGTTTTTAAGTTCCATACAGGAAGAAGGACAACTGGAACATGACTGCTTGGCTACCATCGAGTATGTTTATTCCAGTCGTGAAGATCTAAAGGATGTACCATTGGAGCAACCAGACTAGGAATTGAATACAGATGGGAGCAGCTTTATGGAACAAGGAGTCCGATACGCAGGATATGCGGTAACAACAGATACTACAGTTATAGAAGCAGGAGCACTGGCGAGTACCCCATCAGCCCAGAAAGCAGAACTTATTGCTTTGATTTGAGCCTTAGAATTAAGTACAGAAAAGAAAGTAAATATCTGGAGAGACTCAAAATATGACTTTGGGGTCGTACGTGTCCATGGGGCTTTGTGAAAAGAAAGAGGGCTATTGTCCTCTCAAGGTATAAATATTAAGCATCAAAAGGAAATTTTACAATTACTGCAAGCAGTTCAGAAACCAGATCAAGTAGCAATCATGCACTGTAAGGCACATCAAATTGGTAACACAAAACTAATTGCTGGAAATAATTTGGCTGATAAAACGGCAAGAAAGGTAGCAAAGAAACAAACATTACAGGTGGCAATAATTCCTTCTAAGACAGTAACCCTTCCTAGGGAAAGGCCAAATATTCAGAAGAAGATGACAAATTGGGTCAATTTTTAAAAGCTAAGAAAAACTTAGCTGGATGGTGGGTAACTCCTAATGGACAAGTAGTAATTCCACCTCTTTTGATGAGAGATATAATTCAAACAAGACATCAGGAATGTCACCGGGGAGCGGAAGCCTTAGTAGCTTCTTTACGGAAACAAGTAGTATCAGTTAAAATGTTAGGATTAGCCAAAATGATAACTGCAAAATGTGAAGTATGTTTGAAAAACAACCCAGTGATTAAGAAAAGAGTCCAAATGGGTAGGTTAAAATCTGGCACAGAACCTGGAGATTATTGGCAAGTAGATTTCTCAGAGTTACCTAGACAAAATGGGTACCAGTACATCTTCGTGGGGGTTGATACTTCTAGAGGATGGCCAGAAGCCCTTCCCTGTCGCACCACACAAGCAAAAGAAGTAGTGAAGTGTTTACTACAAGAAATAATTCCAAGATTTGGAGTACCTATTGGAATTTCTTCTGACAGAGGTCCACACTTTGTTGCGGAAGTAGTCCAAATTATTAGCAAAGTATTGGGTATTACTTGGGATTTACATGCGTCCTGGAGGCCACAATCTAGTGGAAATGTAGAAAGGATGAATCAAACTTTAAAAAGACAAATAAGTAAAATTTGTCAAGGAACTAATCTCAAATGGCCTCAGGCACTTCCATTGGCCTTACTATGAATCAGGGTACAGCCAAAGAGTGGAACCTCAGTCAGACCTTATGAATTATCATATGGAAAACCATATGAGTCTCCAGAACCAAATCCAAACATACGTGTAAAAAGAAAACAAGATGTGTATAACTATTTTCTTTCTCTAGGGAAAACTTTGGCTGTAATTAGGAGTGCAGTAATTTGGAATAGACCTTTATCCATGGAGAATCCAGTGCATGATTTCCAACCAGAGACTACGTCTATGTGAAGACCTGGACCTCCGAACATTTACAGGAACGTTGGAGAGGACCTTTCCAGATACTGTTAACCACTTTTACAGCTATGAAGATTGCAGAATCAGATGCTTGGATACATTATACTCGGGTGAAGAGAGCACCTACTCCATGGAAGATTGTTAACCATGACCCAGAGACTTTAACATTGACTTTGAAACACATCTAATTTTTCATATCAGGTTATGATTGTTCTTTGGATTTTATTTTGGTTGGTAGTGTGGGTAGGATCATGGACTGACTTGGTGGATAGGAATAAGAGACAACTAGAAACAGAACAAGTAATTGACATTCCCAAACAAATGTCTGAGGAAAATTTGATGTTAGGATTGATTAAAGGATTTGCCAATTTGCAGAATGTTACGCAGATTACTGCTTGTTTACCAATACCGAGGGCAGTAGGTGAATCTATTCCATGGGGAATTTTAACTATGAATCTGACCAATCTGGAACTACTTATTGTGAACAAAGGCCAGTAACTCAATGGTATGAACAAGTAAAGGTTATCAGAAAACAGTGGAAGTCGCCAGGTAAAGAAACAGATTGTAAAAAAACTACTGAATTATGATTTTATAACAGGATCCTGACTTCGTGCCATGGCTCAAGTTCTTCTTCCTGGGGGTCTAAATCCCCAGTTAGGATGGTGTTCATATGATGAACAACTTAAAACCAATGTGAGCAAAAGTATCATGGAATGGAAGTGTAATAAAACTGGCCAAGGTACACAATTAGTAGAACAATGGGACTCTATATGGTCCATGTCCATATTTTCTCAATTTCAGTACATGGCCAGAACTCCAGGACACTTCAGGACACCTTAAAGGTAAGTTTTGTTGCTAAGTTGGACAGCTAGATATCTGCCTTGCCAAGCTTTCCAATAACTCATCCTATACACAGTAGAACCTAGGTCCTCTGTTTATGGTTTAGAGAATAAGGACTAAGGTTATTATGGTCTATAGCATAGAGACTTCAAGTTAACAGTCTCAGATAACAATCAGCACAGCAACCCATACATCATTGGTTAATAAGTGCTAACATAATTTTAACATGGAGGTTAACTCCTTAAAATCAAAATGCTCCTATATCTAACTGTTTCACATACACAAAATATATAAAGATTCAGTAAAACTTGAAGATAATCTGCAACACCAGGACAACTCCATTCAATCTCTCATTGCATTGGAATGTTTTCCTTTTAGAAAACACAGAGGGAAAAACCCCCCCAAAAATTATTATTGAAATTTTAGGAAATATATTTTGGGGCACCATATGTAGGGATGTGCATTGGGTTTATGTGTCAAGGTTTTGGTAGCTTAAGGGGTGCCATCTGTGACAAGATACCAGAAGCTGCACACATGTCAGATGGAGACAGTTCCAGCTGGCTCCAAGATGAATGCACCGCTGGCCAAAGCTGAGCCTATCAGTGACATTGGTAGTACCTCTGTGATAACATATTTAAGAAAGGGAAAAATATGCTACACAATAGCAGCCAGAAGAGAGGAGTGAGACTATGTGAGAGCAACAACTCTGCATACACCAAGGTCAATGAAGAAGGAGGGGGAGGAGGTGCTCCAGGTACTGGAGCAGAGATTCCCCTGCAGCCCATGTTGAAGACCATAGTGAGGCAGGCTGTCCCCCTGCGGCCCATGGAGGACTGTGGTGGAGCAGATATCCACCTGCAGCCTGTGGAGGACCCCACATCAGAGCAGGTGGGTGTGCCTTGAAGGAAGCTGCAGCCTGTGGAGAGTCCTCGCTGGAGCAGGTTCCTGGCAGGACCTGTGGACCCATGGAGAGGAGTCCACGCTGGAATAGGTTTTCTGACAGGATCTGTGGCCCTATGGGGAACCCACGCTGGAGCAGTCTGTTCCTGAAAGACTGTACCCCATGGAAGGGACCCATGCTGGAGCAGTTTGTGAAGAACTGCAGCCTGTGGGAAAACCCACGTTGGAGAAGTTTGTGGAGAAGTGTCTCCTATGGGTGGGACCCCATGCTGGAGCAGGGAAAGAGCATGAGGAGAAGGAGGAGGAAGTAGAGAAAATCATGAGTAAAGTTGAGCCTGGGAAGAAGGGAGGAGTGGGGAGAAGGTGTTTTTAGATTTTTTCTTGTTTCTCATTATTTTACTCTGATTTGATTGGCAATAAATTAAATTCATTTCCTTGAGTTGAAACTGTTTTGTCTGTGACCGTAATTGCTCAGGGATCTTTCCCTGTCCTTATCTGGACCCACGAGCCTTTCATCGTATTTTCTGTCCCCCATCTAGTTGAAGAAGGGGAGTGATAGAGTGGCTTGGAGGGCACCTGGCAGCCAGCCAAGGTTAACCCACCACAGGATGCCTTGAGGAACTGAAATGAGATACTATGGTTACTTAATTCCCTTGGTTTTACTCCTTCATCAGAGTCCCAGCTGCTCTCTGAGATAGATGGAAAATTTCATTTAACTATAAATTAAAGAACTGAACATTGTCAGAGCTATTCACCACTGTTAAAAAGTGATTTATTGTTTTCAATTTTAGGACTTTAGTTACTTTAAATCAAGACAGCTTCAATAAATCATTCATGATTTTCAGAGAAAATGAGAGCATTTCACCCTGTCTGTTGGCATTTTCTGAAAATTAGCTGGGAAATGATAAATTTGCTACAGAAACTTTTGGGATTAATTTGTCAAAAGATAAATGATTTTATAAAAGTAATTTTTTGTAAATATTAAAAAATAATAGCAAGCATTTGGTTAATCAAAAAAATGTTTCAGATATGTTTCAGTTCAACAACATTTTCAATAAATAAAAATACAAACATATATATAAATTTTCCATTAAATCAGCAAGCACACACCAGATAATTGGATCTGAACTGGTTCCTCACACTGGGGAAGTTCAAATGGGAATGTGTATAAGTATAACAGTATGACAGACCATCAGAGTTGACCTTGTGTAGATTTAATATAGCCAAAGTATATATGAGTGGTTCTGTCCATTTCATGGGGAATAACGATGAGAAAGTTGGGGAATATTAAATACCCACTGAAATATTTGAGTTTACAGAAAAGTGCATATATTAATCTTTACCATACATGCCTTTCTACATTACATTTAGCATTCAGCTCCCTGCCTTCTTTTCATATCCACTTCTTCCTTTCAATAATTCTATCTTTTCTTTCCTGTATTTCCAGTCCATACTCCTGAACATGAACTGGATATCAATTTATGCTACAGACCACTATCATGCATTTCCTTCATATTCTAGGTTTCTTCCTTCTCTTTGGCTACTCCTTCCAGATTTACTAGCACATTTGCTAGCCAGGAGTAAGCCAGCTGGTAGTTAAAAACACTGTCCAAAAAATTGTATTTCCTATAGACATGCGGAAGCTTTTTTCCAAAGTGAGACCACCACCATGGAAACTGCTAGTAAGAATAAGAAGCAGAAACAAGAGCAAACAAGCAATGGTGAAACTCTGTAGTGTCAGTTATCTAACAAAGTATAGACACTCCTACAGTGCCATTAATATATTATTCACTTGTCTGTACTAGAACTGTATAAAAAAAAATACATCATCTTGGACAAAAGCCTATGACACCTGCAGCTAAAAGCTTGACTCTGCATATACAATGTAGAGTAAAATTAGATATCTAAATTAGGAAGAGGTGTCCAACTAACCTTTAGCTTCTGTGAGATTTAGTGTCATTACACCGAAGGCCCATTTTTACAATTAAGCCATGATCCTTAGCGAACACTATTTGACTTCTTTTCTGTATCTCTTATAAGAAGAGCAAATCTTAAATGAACTCAGACAGCATGATGTGTGTTTTCTTTTGAAAGACAAATCACTCATCTGTAACAGTTGATCTTGATCTATTTGGGAAGCAAGTCAAAAGTTGTGAATTGAAGAAATGAACACAGAACAGTAGCTGAGATCAAACAAAACCTGTCTTTTCTCCCTGAGACTTCCATGCCTCTTGGCTGTCAGAGCATTTAAGCAATTAAGAAAAATACACTTCCAAACTGATTTGTGAAAATAACATCAATTACAAACAGAAGAAAATAAAAAATAAAAACAAACTATCAGAGTTAAACAGTGAGTTTCATACTGATCCAGGGGTTTACTTCTTGTGTCCTTAGGGCAAAAGAGATGTACGATCCTGTTGAACTTCCAGTTTCTTTCACCTTTTGTGTATTGGATCTGGCTGAGCCCCATAGCAGACCTCACAGTGCTGTGCTTTGTATTGGTAGCTAGGAAGGTGGTGATAACACACCAGTGTTTTGGCTACTGTTGAGCAGTCCTTGCACAGCATCAAGGCTGTCTCTCCAACCTTCCCCCCACCTCTCATCAGTAGGCTGGGGGAGGGGAGGGGGGCAAGACCTTGGGAGGGAACATAGCCAGGACAGTTGACCTAAACTGACCAATAGGATATTCCATACCATATCATATGACATCTGCTCAGCAATAAAAGCTAAGAGAAAGGAGGAGGAAGTGGGGGACATTTATTATTTATGATGTTTGTCTTCTGGAGCAACTGCTATGTATACTGAAGCCCTGCTTCCCAGGAAGTAGCCAAACATCTCCTGCTGATGGGAAGTAGAGAATAACATCTTTTGGTTTTCCTTTGCTTCCAAGTGCATGACTTCTATAGCTTAATTAAACTGACTTTATCTTGACCCACAAGTGTGGGTTTTATTCCATCTTATTTTCTCTCCCACTGTTCTGCTGAGGAGGGGAGTGACAGAGCGGCTTGGTGGGCACCTGGCTTCCAGCCAAGGTCAACCCACCACAGTCTTTTTTGGTGCCCAACGTGGGGCACAAGACAAGGGCAGTTTTGTATTGTGTGCTATACTAGTTATTAAGTAGCAAGCTCCTGTGTGGGTCACAGAGTTTGTTGGCTGAACTGCTTATCTCTATTTTGCTAAGCTTGGGAACACGTTAATACAAACAATGACTATGTGCTTTGCCCTGGCATTGATCGCCTTGCTGTACTGGGGGAGTTATCTTGTGGGGAAGAGGAGGGAATACATCTCCCTCTCCCTGCCCAGGACTGATGTGGATGGTTTTGTTATGCAGGATCCTGAGTGTGGAAGAGGAGGATGGAGAATGTCTGATCGTTACTGATGGGAGATAAGAGAGATGTATGAGAGGAGGATGGAGAATGTCTGATCTGGCAGGACATAAGAGAACAACTGGGTATTATGAAAGAAAGTAAAAAAGATAAACATGGTTATCTAGCCAAAAGGTGTTTGCATGCTTGTAATGATATATAGCTATGTAACTGCATGAATGGTTTCTGCCCTGAGCCTGGTGGTCCATACAGCTGGAATTTGTATCCGAGCTCAGAGATATAAATATGAGCTTCTCTGCACAATAAAGTGTCTCTGGTTGAACCACAACCAGAGTCCGTGCCTTCATATGCCACACCTGAGGTCCCTGCTCACCCTTATGTGAGCTGTCTAATACTGTTAATGAATACTGTTGGCATATTATGGGTTTTGTGGAATTTGGTCTTGTCCTGGTCTAAGACAAGACAACTTTTGATTGAGGCAATACTGAAATGTGCCCTGAGGTGGTTGGTCCCAGGGTTACAGGATATGTGCAAGGATTTGGGTAGATTCCTAGGACAGTTGTCACCTCTCATGTAGAGGAATGAAGGCAGTGGGTTGATTAGCATTGATAACATGCAGCTGTGGCCTTGCCTTTGAGGCAGTGGGTTGATAGACATGGATGATGTGCAGCTGTAGCTTGTTCCGCTAAGTGGTTAAATAGCCTGGAGGATTGTGTGGGAGTGAGTAGTAGTAGTAGTGTGGTTTGACTTCTGGTGGAAGGAGATACAGCACAGGCAGTAGACTCTGACCAATGGTAAAGCCTTGTTGCAGTCTACTAGTTTGATTGTGCTGCAACACTCTTATAGCCTGGGACTTTACACCTGAACAAGCAAGCAACCCTGGTATGCTAATGCACCACCTGATAGAAGGGTGCCTTGCCTACCCCAATGAAAATCAACAGCCTCTAGTACTGTCCTGAGGCTTGGTCTGGGCCTACTGAGCCACATTTAAGTACTCTGAGGACTGTGGTTGAGGCAGGGACCCAAACTGCATCTGAGGATACCATGGTTGAGATAGGGACACAAATGACAACTAGAGTAGTTGTTCTAGTAGTGAAAAAGAAATGGTGGACAAGAACAACAACAGGGACATATTGAGTAAAAGGGAGGAGGAAGAAGAGGAAAGATTAGATCAAGAGGCCAGTCCTTTGACAAAGAAATTAGAGGAAGGAGTGAGAGAATTCAGACAGAAAGCGGAAACTACCTGGTCCCTGACCTCATCAGAACTTTGATATAAGTGGAAAGATTACAGCCACCAGCCAGGTGAGCAGATTGCTGCCTGGCTGCTCTGATGCTGGCATAATGGAGCCAACAGTCAGCTACTGGAAGGCAAGGAAACCAAACAACTGGGATCTCTTGATAGAAACTGGGGAACTGAGAGAGGCATTGGAAAAGAGACAGCAATCTGAAGCCTCTGGAGATGGCTCCTGTCAAGCGTGAGGGTGAGATATCCATTCAAGGAAGATCTTTTGACCTCCCCAGGAAAGTGGACTACTGCAGATGAAGACATCTAGTACCTGAGAGAACTAGTGGTACTGGAAGTCATCTACAGTCATCTAGACAACGATGAGGTCTCCAAAGATCTAGAGGGTGTCCTGTGCGCATGGGCCAAGCGGAGGAAGGTGATTCAAAGTGCCCCAACATCATATTCTAACAGCTTGGTAGTGATGTATTGCCTGGATATGGATACACCACCTGTGGATTGTGTGTCTTCTTGGCTCTAAAATGCTGAAGAAAGTCTCTGTACTCCATTATACCTATAGGCCAGCACCTTGTCTGTTAGGGGCACCCCAAGAAATCAGTCTTCTCCTGCCCCAGCCAGAAGGAAAGTAAGCCTCAGGTGCGTGCCACATGGTTCACTGTGGTTCTTCCTGAGTGACCAGGGGGAGGACATGAGGAAGTGGGATGGTGAACCCACCTTCAAGCTGGAAGCCCGTGTACGTGAACTGAGAGGGAAGACAGCTGTTAAGAAGGGGTCACCCAAGAAGGCTGTCATCATAGTGGCTATAGAGACACAAGATGGCAATCAACTCTCTCCCACACACAGAAGAACTGAAATCACCTCCCTTGATCCTGGTGAGGGGACTTCTGGTCTGGCACTGCAAGGGTCAGGCAGTGAATACTCTGACCAGGAACAGGAGGAGGAAATAGATGAGTACCAGGTATACTGGACTGTGTGGATTTGATGGCCTGGCATATCAGACCCAGAGAAGTGTAAGGCTTTACAGCACCAGTAGACACTGGTGCAAAGTGTACGCTGGTGCCATCAGGGTATAGGGGCACAGAACCCATCTGGATCTCTGGAGTGACAGGGGAATGCCAAGAATTGTCTGTATTGGAGCCTGAGGTGAGCTTAACAGGGGACAAGTGGGAAAAGCACCCCATTGTGACTGGCCCAGAGCCCCCTGAATCCTTGGAATAGACAGCCTCAGGAGAGGATACTTCAAGGACACAAATGGGTACCAATGGGCTTTTAGTGTAGTCACTGTGAATACAGAGAAGATCAAACAGCTATCTACCCTGCCTGGCCTCTCAGAAGATCCCTTCATTGTGGGGCTGCTGCAAGTTGAAGAACAGCAGGTGCCAATTGCTACCAGGACAGTGCACCGGCAGCAATATCATGCAATCTGGCTCCAATCTGTGAGATGATTCATCAACTGGAGAGCTAAGGCGTCATCAGCAAGAGTCACTCACCTTTTGATAGTCCCATATGGCCAGTGCAAAAGTCTGACAGAGGGTGGAGGTTAACAGTAGACTATTGTGGCCTGAATTAAATGACGCCAGCACTGATTGCTGCTGTACTAGATATATTAGAGCTCCAATATAAACTGGAGTTGAAGGCAGCCCAGTGGCATGCTACAATTGACATTGCCAATGCATTTTTCTCAATCCCTTTGGCAGCAGAGTGCAGGCCACGGTTTTCTTTCATGTGGGGGGGTGTCCTATACACCTGGAATCGACTGCCCCAGGGGTGTAAGCACAGCCCTACCATTTGTTATGGACTACTCCAAATTGCACTGGAAAAGGCTGATGCCTCTGGACATCTACAATACATCAATGACATCATTGTGTGGGCCAACACGGCAGAAGAATTATTTGAAAAAGGAAAAAGAGTAATTCAGATACTTCTGAAAGCTGGTTTTTCCATAAAGAAAAGCAAGGTCAAGGTGTTACCGAAATCTCGGAATGAAGAACTTATCGACACCAATGTGATGTAGATAAGCAGACACTTCTTTATTGACGGCCGGGTGCGTGAGCGAGTCCTCTCACGATCAACGCACACCAAGCTTCAAAATCATACACCATATATAGAACTTATTCATGCATATTCATTAAGTACTCATGCATAATCATAATATTTCCCGGAAATCATTAACATGCTCTCCTCCCATATCCGATTCTGCACAGTAAAGGTTAGAAAAGTCTAGAAATGGGTCTGGGGTACGATTTGGGTAGGTGGTATATGAGTCGGTGGTCGCGATCTCCCCCTGCCGGAATTGCCTTTTACTAAAGTTCACAATTTCTTGGCAGGTAACTATAAGTTGTTCCAGTCGACTCTCCCCAGTTCCCATTAATTCTACATTCTGACATTTCAATGCATTCTCCCAGTCTACCTGTAAATACTGTATCCAATTATCTTCAATCATCTTGAATCTTAAGTCTATTGTCTAAGTTCTAATTATTCCTACTAGGTGATTCTGACCTATTCTTTTGGCCTTGCTACAGGGCTGTACAGAGGATTTCATAGCAGCTTTTGCTGTGCAACTACAAGTTTCATTAAAATGTATTTCTTATTCCAAATGATTTTGTAGAGTCAAATAAAGTCAATTAATTCTAACTTATTAGCAGATCTGTAACAAAGGGACCTGCACAGGGGATTCAGTTCTTGGGAATAAAATGGCAAGATGGACATCGTCATGTGCCTATGGATGTGGTCAACAAGATAGCAACTATATGTCCACCCACTAACAAGAAGGAAACACAAGCTTTCCTAGGCCTTATGGGGTTCTGGAGCATACATATTCCAGGTTATAGTCAGCTTGTGAGCCCTCTTTATCAAGTAACCCAAAAGAAGAAGTATTTTGAGTGGGGTCCTGAGCAACAATAAGCCTTTGAGCATATCAAACAGGAAACAGCTCATGTGGTACCTCTTGGGCCTGTCTGGACAGGACCAGCTGTGTAAAACGTATTCTGCGCTGCATCTGGGGAGCATGGTCTCACCTGGAGCCTCTGCTACACTGCCCGTGCTACACTGTATGTTCAAAGGAAACATCCCCTCTACACATCACGCAACCAACACTACATGGAGTAAGTGGGTAGCATTGGTCATGCAACGAGCTCGACTGGGGAAACCCAACTGCCCAGGAAGTTTGGAAGAATTAATGGACAGACCAGAAGGCAGAGATTTTGGAACATTGCCTGAGGAGGTGGCTTGTGCCCAAGAGGCACCATCATATAATGAGCTATCAGAAGATAAAAGGCGTTATGCTTTGTTTACTGATGGATCCTGTTGTGTGGTAGGGAACCACTGGAAGTGGAAAGCTGCTGTGTGGAGTCCCACACAACAAGTCATTGAAGTCACTGAAGGAGAAGGGGAATGAAGTCAGCTTGCAGAAGGGAAAGCCATCCAACTAACCCTAGACATTGCTGAGCGAGAAAAGTGGCTGGTACTCTGTCTCTATATAGACTTTTGGATGGTGGCTAATGCCCTGTGGGAGTGGCTACAACAGTGGAAGAAGACCATTTGGCAGGGCAGGGGTAAACCCATCTGGGCTGCTGCATTGTGGCAGAACATCGCTACCCAGGTAGAAAAACATGGCGCTAAAGGTATGTCATGTAGATGCTCATATGCTCAAAAACGTGCCGCTGAAGAACATTGACACAATGAACAGGCAGACAAGGCTGCCAATTTTGAAGTCACTCAGGTGGACCTGGACTGGGAGTGAAAGGGTGAGCTATTTATAGCTCAATGGGCCCATGAAATATCAGGATATCTAGGGAGAGATGCAACATACAGATGGGCTCGTGATCTAGACCATGGACACCATCACACAGGTGTCCTGGTTTCAGCTGGGATGGAGTTAATTATCTTCTTAGTAGCTAGTACAGTGCTGTGCTTTGGCTATGATGCGAGAACAAGGTTGATAGCTGCACTGATGTTTTTAGTTGTTGCTGGGTAATGTTTATACTAAGTCAAGAACTTTCCAGTTTCTTGGGCCTTGCCAGCCAGAGGGCTGGAGGGGCACAACAGACTGGGAAGGGACACAGCCAGGTCAGCTGACTTGAACCAGCCAAAGAGGTATTCCATACCATGGGACGTCATGCTTGGTATATAAACTTGAAGGGCTAGCTGGGGGGGGATTGTTGCTCGGGGACTGGCTGGGCAACAGTCAGCGGGTGGTGGGCAGTTGTACTGTGCATCACTTGGGTTTTTTCCCTTTTCCTTTGGATTTTACCCTTCTTTCCCCACCTTTCCATTCTAATTGTTATTGTTATTATTGTTATTATTGTTGTTCTTACCTCTTTGTTTAAATTATTAAATTGTTCTTATCTCAACCCTCAAGATTTACATTCCTTTCTGCTTCTCCTCCCCACCCCTCCGGGTGGGGGGGAGTGAGCAAGTGGCTGCATGGTGCTTGGTTGCCGGCTGGGGTTAAACCATGACAACAGGTCATTCATGAATGTGAAACATGTGCTGCAATCAAGCGAGCCACATGAGTAAAATCTCCCTGGAATAGAGGGTGGTGGCTGGGTTTTGGATATGGTGAGGCCTGGCAAATTGACTGTATTGGACCACTGCCATGAACACATCAAGGCAAGTGCTATATACTCACCATGTTGGAAGCAACTACTGTGTGGCTGGAAACATACCCTGTAAACCATGCCACTGCCCAAAACACCATCTTAGGCCTTGAAAGACAAATTTTTTGGCGGAATGTTACTCCAGAGATATCTGAATCAGACAATGGGACTCATTTCTGAAATAACCTTATAAATTCCTGGGCAAAGAAACATGGCATTGAATGGGTGTATCACATCCCCTATTACCCACAAGCCTCTGGAAAGATTGAGAGATATAATGGACTGTTAAAGACTATGTTGAGAGCCTTGGGCAATGGGACATAGAAGCATTGGGATACAAATTTAGCAGAAGCCACTTGGCTGGTTAACACCAGAGGATCTGCTAAATGCCCTGGTCCCGCCCAACAAAACCCCCACATACTGTGGGAGCAGATAAGGTCCCCGTAGTGGTAGTGCACATAGGGAAGTGGCTGGGGAAGGCAGTGTGGATTGCTCCTCCCATGGGAAAAGGCAAAGCCATTCCTGGGATTGTCTTTGCTCAAGGACCTGTGTGTACTTGGTGGGTAATGTGGAAAGATGGGGAGATCCAGTGTGTGGCTCAAGGAGATTTAAAGTTGGGGGGAAAAATAATCTGTTGTGTGAGTTGTATGTTGCAGGAAGTAATGTAGCCGGAGTGACCTGAACCGGTGAAGAGTGAGATTTGCAAGGAACCAGATGAGTGCAATGATGACCCAAACCAAGCTGCTGCTGGTGCCCAACAATCAAACATGCTGCTTCTCCTGTCCTGAGTACCCATCTTGACAGATGGGGCCCAAGTCATAGCCTCTTGTGAACATCTGAAGGAGTAGAGGATGCTCACGGAATGGAAGAGTAATATCTATCTGTTAAAGAATAAGGGATAGTAGTGAGAATGTATAAATCTGTATGTTGGGTATAAAGATGATTTAAGTATATAATTTAAGTTGTAAGTGTTGGTAAAAAGGAATTTCAGTAATGAGAATTAAATACAATGGAATGGTTAGAAGATATGCATATATATATATATATGTGTATATATATATATGTTTTAAGTAATGTGGGACCTAAGCATGACGCAAATGGTATGGAATAAGGGGTGGAGATTGTATTGGGTCTGGCTGAGCCCCATAGCAGCCCTCATAATGCTGTGCTTTGTATTGGTAGCTAGAAAGGTGGTGATAACACACCAGTGTTTTGTCTGCTGCTGAGCAGTCCTTGCACAGCATCATGACTGTCTCTCCAACCTTCCCCCCCCACCAGTAGGCTGGGGGTGGGCAAGGTCTTGGGAAGGGACATAGCCAGGATAGCTGACCTAAACTAACCAATGGGATATTCCATACCATATGACATCTGCTCAGCAATAAAAGCTAAGAGAAAGGAGAAGGAAGGGGGGGCTTTCATTATTTATGACATTTGTCTTCTGGAGCAACTGCTACATGTACTAAAGCCCTGCTTCCCGGGAAGTGGGTGAACATCTGCTGATGGGAAGTAGAGAATAATGTCTTTTGGTTTTCCTTTGCTTCGTGTGCGTGTCTTTTTCTATTGCTTCATTAAACGCCCTTTATCTTGACCCCCATGGGGGCTTTTTTCATCTTATTTTCTCCCCTCCCCCCCTTGCTCTGCTGAGGAGGGGTGTGATAGAGCAGCTTGGTGGGCACCTGGCATCAAGCAAAGGTCTACCCACTACACCATCCGAGCCATGAGCAGCCAGTTTCTCCAGGAGGATGCTGTGGGAGACAGTGTCAAAGGCTTTACTAAGGTCCAGGTGGACAACATCCACAGCCTTTCCCTGATCCACTAGGTGGGTCATCTTGTCATAGAAGGAGATCAGTTCCATCAAACAGGACCTGCCTTTCATAAACCCATGCTGGCTGGGCTTGATCCACTGGTTGTCCTGAACGTGCTGCACGGTGGCAGTCAGGATGATCTGCTCCATAACCTTCCCCGACACCAAGGACAGTCTGACAGGCCTGTAGTTTCCCAGACACTCCTTCATTCCCTTCTTGGAGATGGGCATCACATTTAGTCACTACATTAAAAAAAGGATTGTTTAAAATCATCTTGCTTATTTCTAGAATAAGAGTGCTTAAGGCCCTAAAGTTCACAATAATATCTGAACAAATACCTAGCAAACTAATACAAGCCATAAATCAGAAAATCTGACTATGAAAGTTTTTGTCATCGAGCACAAATGGATTTTTACCGTACTATAAAGCGAACATATAAACTAAATTAAAAGTTTACATAAGAACAACCTTCAGTTTGCCTCATGGCTGTCATTGGGAGCATTTTTGTTTGGTTTTGGTTTTGGTGACATACATAAATTGAAAACTGTCCTGGTTTTGGCTGGGGTAGAGTTAATTTTCTTCCTAGTAGCTAGTACAGTGCTGTGTTTTGGATTTAGTATGAGAATAATGCTGATGACACAATGATGCTTTTAGTTGTTGCTAAGTAGTGCTTACCCTAAGTTAAGGACTTTTCAGTTTCTCATGCTCTGCCAGTGAGCAGGTACAGAAGAAACTGAGAGAGAGCATAGCCAGGACAGCCGACTCTAACGAACGAGCGTCCTGGATTCAACTGGGATAGAGTTGATTTTCTTCTCAGTAGTTAGTACAGTGCTGTGTTTTGGCTATGATGTGAGAACAGTGTCGATAGCACACTGATGTTTTTAGTTGTTGTTGGGTGATGCTTATGCTAAATCAAGGGCTTTTCAGTTCCTTGGGCCCTGCCAGCCAGAGGGCTGGGAGGGGCACAGGAAATTGGGAGGGGACACAGCCAGGACACGTGACGCAAGCTAGTCAGAGGTATTCCATACCATATGAGATATCATGCTGAGTATATAAACTGGGGGAAGAAGAAGGAAGGTGGGGACATTTGGCATTATGGCGTTTGTCTACCCAAGTAATCGTTACGTGTGATGGAGCCCTGCTTTCCTGGGGATGGCCGAACACCTGCCTGCCCATGGGTAGTGGTGAATTAATTCCTTGCTTTGCTTTGCTTGCGTGTGCAGCTTTTGGTTTACCTATTAAATTGTTCTTATCTCAACCCTTGAGTTTTACATTCCTTTCTGAACCTCCTTCCCATCCCTCTGGGTGGGGGCGTGGGGGGAGTGAGCAAGCAGCTGCATGGTGCTTGGTTGCCGGCTGGGGTTAAACCACGACAACGAGCCAAAGAGGTATTCCATACCATGGAATGTCATGCTCAGAATATAAACTGGGGGGAGTTAGCTGGGGCCCTCTGATCGCTGCTTGGGGGCTGTCTGGGCATCAGTCAGCTGGTGGTGAGCAATTGTATTGTGCATTACTTGTTTTTCTTGAGTTTTATTCCTCTCTCTCTTTGTTTTTTTTATAAAGTAAAATATATTTTACTTTATTTCAATTATTAAACTGTTCATATCTCAACCCATGGGTTCTACCTTTTTTTCTTTTTTCTCCACCTCATCTCACCAGGGGAGGGGGGAAGTGAGCAAGTGGCTCTGTGGTATTTAGTTGCTGGCTGGGGTTAAACCACAACACTGTTCAACTACATTTGCAGTCATTTAGATAGCAAAACAGAAATTTGACTTTCTATTAAGAGATACAGAGTACGTACTATTTCCTGTGCTGCTTAATTTTCTCTATTAAAATTAAATTATATTTAATAGATACAGAAATTAAACAGTACACAATGGCAGGGGAAATATGAGCATGCTTTAGATAAAGTGTAATATAATCCTTAGATTTTGATATTGCACGAAGAGATGTCCATTCTTTCCAAGGGCTCTCCACAAGGTCACTTCTGGTGAAAACATCAGGTTAACTGTCTGTAAGAGTCGGTCTAAAGAGAACAATATTGTCTCAACATTGCCAACAGAGACCTGGAGATGGAATGTGGTCCTCATGGACACCAAGACACCAAGACCCTGGGAAAGAGAACTGCACGGTACGAGGAGTAGTATGCCGCTCCCTGCCACCTGGGATTGAATAAGGCTGCATAACAGCTGTCCAGAAGATGGATCACAACCGTGGCCATAACAACGAACCAGAAAACAATACAAGAACACGCCTCCTGGTCTGAAGCTACCCGCCTCTGGGGCAAGATAACCTGGCTCGAGAGGGCGGAGACTGGCGGCAGTCCATGGACCAGAGGAGGAGCAAGGTGTGTTGCTTGGCATAAAAAGAAAGATGCCTTCTTAGCAACTGAACTTTGGAGATCTTCCCCACCAAGGATCACGACGATCGGAAGGACCGGTGGGACGCTGCCTGGACCTGGGACCATAGGGACGCCTTGGACCCATGGTGGTAGCTATAATCCTCTTTCCTTTTCTTTTTACTTTACCTTTCATTCACTTTCTGTCTTTCTACCTATCGCATGCCGCTTTACGGGCAAACAATAAAATTGTGCTGTTTGATTGAAGCATAACCCCTTGGCGTGGTCGCCTTGGTTTTTGTGTTTTGAGATCATAGTTAACGAACCATCACGAGTCCACTGAGTGGACCGTGACACTGTCTGAGAAGGCTTATTCGCATTGCAGGTATAGTTGCTGTAGGACAAGGCCTCAAGAAGAAGAGTCCAAGTACTGTTAGCCTGATGCATAGAGACGTGTTAGAACTTGTAGGGCACAAGCCCTGGGAACAAAGGAACAAGCTAACCGCAGACTCTTGAGCCGTTGCGGTTGAGATGACAACCAGACGGACAAAGAGGAACAAGTATCCAGATAAGGGAACGGATAGTGCCGATAAGGAACTTTGCTAATCACAAAAGCCACGTAGGAAAAAACCCCCTAATATTAGAATAGAAATTGTTGCTATGATAAGGTAAACTAATCAGTTCCTATTGTTTAAACGGTGTGTCTTAAATGTCAACCAATCAGTGTGTTTTACGCTTAAGATTTAACCAATCAGTGTGTAAGATGTAGAAGGTAGAAACGTATATAATTGTAAGAAAATCACTAATAGACTGACATCTTGCTTGCATCAGGCTGCATCCCCTCTCTTCATTCGCCACAAATTGGTGACCCCAACGTGATCCGGTGAAGGATCCGACGTGAGGGGCTCTCGAATCGCCTAACTGAGCGACTTGCAGCGAATCCCACAGAACTCTGAATGAACCGCTGAAAGGAAGCAGGAGCCGGCCAGCCTGAAATCCCTCCGGAGTTGAGAGGTGAGCTGTGGGAAATCCGTAATGGGGAATCAGGCTTCGTCCCCAGAAAGAGACATTTATGAGCTTATGAAAGGTCTCCTTAACAAACATAAGAAAAGTATTTCTGGGCATGACCTTAAAGCAATGCTCAAGTGGGTGCAAGTAAATGTGCCCGTGGTGACTGCATCTATAATTTTTACGCGGGAACTTTGGGACGACACAGGGGTGAAATTGTGGGATTCTGTGACAAAAGGCAATACTGAGTCCCACTGTCTGCTCTCTTTGTGGAGAGTTATTTTTGAAACTATGAAAGCACAAGAAGAAAAGGCAGAGGAAGGAGAGGAGGAGGAGTCGCAAGCTCCTATAGCTCTTTCCTTATCAGCCTCTAAGTCACAGTGCTCTAGACCCCTGGGTGTCAATGCAGTGGAGTATCCGCCAGAAGAAGATCCCTTTGACCCAGGACCGATAGACCCTGAAAAAGAACCTGATTTGTATCCTCCTGATCCACGCGATGTATGGGCAAAAATAAAGAAAAAAGCCTTAAGGGAGGCGGATTTAGAAATGGCTAAAACTATAGTTGCTCCAGTCTTGTACACTCAGGGTTGGGCAAGGGGACCGCGATGGGAGGCTCTTTCTTTTTCGGTTGTTAAGGAACTGCGCTGCACGGTTACGGAACGTGGTATTTCCTCTCCCTATTTTACAAGTTTGTTTTCTTCTGTGTTTGATACTTATGTCATGACCCCTCATGATTTGAAATCTTTAGCACGATTGCTACTAATCCCGACTCAGTACACGTTATGGGAGTCACATTGGAGAGGAGGACTGCAAGCACTCCTACTCACGTATGTTAATCATAATAATGCTGCATTAGCTGCACTAACAATAGAACATCTTATGGGCACCGGTGCACATGCCGATCCTGTAACACAAGCCCAAAACCGCGCCCCGTGAGGCTCTCGAGGCAACTAGAGAAGAGGCGAAAAAGGCTTTTTTCCAGGTCCCTGACTTACAAAAGCCACAAAAAGCTTTTACTACCATCACTCAGGAGTCTCGAGAAACTTATATGCAGTTTATTGACAGACTAAAACAGGCTTTGGAACGTCAAGTAGATAATGCGGAAGCTCGGGATATATTGTTGACAAAACTAGCTGTTGAAAATGCTAATGTTGATTGTAAAAGGCTACTGAAGTCTCCCCCTAACCCAAACCCCACTCTGGTGGATATGGTGGAAGCATGTAACCAAATCGGTACAGTTGACCACAAGTTTGAGGCTATGGCTGCTGCTTTTGCAGCGATGCGTGGTGTGGGAAATTGCTATGGTTGTGGTAAACCTGGTCATCTGAAGAGAAATTGTCTTGCTTGGGTTGCAGGGAATAAACAACAACCTCCTGGTCCTGGAGTTTGTCCGAAATGTCGGAAAGGGCGTCATTATGCTAATCAATGTCGATCTACGTATGACTTCCAGGGACAACCGATACAGGGAAACCAACTGCGGAGCGCGGGGCAGCGGCGCACGCAGACACAAGTGCCACAGCTGACATTTCAACAACCTTGGAGAGAAGTGCCAACGCCTCAAGTCTCTGTCCAGCAATCTCAGGCAGTGCCGGATTGGACCTGGCAACCTCACACACAGTAACGCTGCTCGATTCCTTGATTCGTTTATTGTCAACAAATGTCAAAGGACCATTACCCCCCGATACACAAGCTCTATTAATTGGCAGATCTTCCACAACATTGTCTGGTCTCTTTGTTTTACCAGGTGTTATTGACTCTGACAGTGTGGACAAAATCAAAATCATGGCATGGACTCCATTTCCGCCTTGTACGGTACCTCAGGGTAGTTGAATAGCGCAATTGATTCTGATTCCGGCAAGGGTAAGCTCTCTTATCACTGATCATCCTCCACAGAGGAAAGGAGGGTTTGGATCCACAGGGTCGCCTCATATTTTGTGGGTACAATCCATTTCTCCACAGCGACCTATGTATCAGTGTACCCTTATTTACAATGACCAAAAAATAGCACTAAATGGAATCATTGACACTGGAGCTGATGTCACAGTAATTTCTCAAGCTAAATGGCCTCCACAACGGCCATTGACTAATGTCTCTCAGACACTGGCTGGGATAGGGGGGACCAGTAACAGTCGTCAAAGTTTGGAACTAATTTGAATTCGGGGACCAGAGGGACATGTGGCTTCTGTTAAACCTTTTGTGCTACCAGTCCCTATGGTTTTGTGGGGACGTGATGCATTGTCACAATGGGGAATGTCTATCCATACACATTTTTAGATGGGGCCATTGAAGTGTGCGAGACCCTAAAAATAACCTGGAAAACTGATGCTCCTATTTGGGTGGATCAATGGCCCCTTCCTTTGGAAAAACTTTGCACACTTCAAAATTTAGTCTCAGAACAACTGTCCAAAGGACACATTGTACCTTCTACTAGCCCCTGGAATTCACCTGTTTTTGTTATTAAAAAACAAACTGGCAAGTGGCGCTTGCTCCATGATCTCAGAAAAATTAATGATGCTATGGAAGATA
Source organism: Falco biarmicus (assembly GCF_023638135.1). NCBI lineage: Eukaryota > Metazoa > Chordata > Aves > Falconiformes > Falconidae > Falco > Falco biarmicus. The sequence goes on along the minus strand of NC_079310.1, from coordinate 9,847,414 downwards.
TGGGAGCCCTCCAACCCGGGCTCCTGTCCCCAACTATGGTCCCTCGACATTGGCATTTAACTGTCATTGATCTTAAAGATTGCTTTTTCAGTATCCCGTTGCATCCAGATGATGCCCCAAAATTTGCTTTTTCAATTCCAAGCGTCAACATGCAAGCTCCGTTGCAGAGATACCAGTGGGTTGTACTGCCACAAGGTATGAAAAATAGTCCTACAATGTGTCAATGGTATGTTGCGAAAATACTCAGTCCTGTCCGAAACGCTATGCCTAGTGTGTTGTTGTATCATTATATGGATGACCTTTTGGTGGCAGCACAACATCACGAAGTCATGGAGAAAGCTTGTCACAGATGCCGTGAATTCGGCAGGTCTCTGTATAGCACCAGAAAAGGTCCAAAAGTTTCCCCCTTGGAAATATCTGGGCTGGAAAATAAGGGCACAAACTATTGTTCCTCAACCCTTGCAGATCAATACCAATGTAAGAAACCTGCATGATGCACAAAAATTACTGGGAACAATAAATTGGGTTTGACCATTATTGGGAATTTCTAATATGGACCTGGGTTCTCCGTTTGAACTACTAAAAGGGGACACTAATCTTTGTTCCCCACGTAATCTTAACTCTGAAGCAGATACATCTTTACAAAAGGTTGCCTCAGCTATTGCTTCTCGACAAGCCCATCGATGGGCTCCTGAGCTACCTTTTTACTTGATTATTTTAAACCCTGCTCACAGCCTCACGCCCTGATATTTCAATGGGACCTTCAGAACTCAGACCCCTTGTTAATTATTGAATGGATCTTTTTACCTAACCAGTCTACAAAAACTATTTTGACACAACATGAAATGTTTGCCTCTCTGATTGTTAAAGCTAGATCACACCTGTTAACCTTATCAGGGAAGGATTTTGTCTGTATTTGTCTACCAGTAACAACAGTATACTTACAATGGCTTTATCAGCAATCAGACACCTTTGTTATGGCACTTGCCGACTATACAGGTCAAATAACTTCTCATCCGCCTTCACACAAACTGTTTAACATTGACTTTCGTCTGATGTTAAAACCCAAAAGAAGTGAACAACCTTTACAGGCACTTACTGTGTTTACAGATGGATCAGGCGAATCACATAAATCTGTTCTTCTGTGGTGGGATGATCAACGGAGACGATGGGACTCGGACATAGAGACAGTCTCTGGTTCACCTCAAATAGTAGAACTTAATGCAGTTGTTCGCGTTTTCCGAAAATGGAATGTACCACTCAACCTTGTTACTGACTCAGCCTATGTTGCAGGCATTGTTACACGAGCTGAAGCTTCTGTGCTGCAGAATGTTTCACATTCACAACTTTTTACCCTGTTACAGGAACTTATTTTCCTTTTGGACTCTCGATCTGCGCCTTATTTTGTTATGCATATTAGGTCTCACACCTCATTACCTGGTTTTCTTGCAGAAGGCAATCGGTGAGCTGATCTATTGATGTTATCAGTTCAAGTATTGCCAGATCGCATTGCACAAGCTAAACTAAGTCACTCTTTTTTCCATCAAAATGCTGGGGCTCTTAAACGACAGTTTGACCTTACTTCTCAACAAGCGTCAAATATTATTGCTGTCTGTCCTGATTGTCAAAAACATTCTTTCCCATCAATTGCTGCAGGAGTTAATCCTAGAGGATTACAAAGCCTACAGCTATGGCAAACAGATGTTACACATTATTCTGAATTTGGTAACCTTAAATATATCCACTCCTCCACTGATACATTTTCAGGTGCCTTGTTTGCCTCTTGTCACACAGGAGAAAAGGCACGAGATGTTTGTAGGCATCTAATGCGTGCTTTTGCCACTTTGGGTATTCCCTCAAAGACAGATAATGGCCCAGCTTATGTTTCAACAACTATAAAAACCTTTTTGGCCCTATGGGGTATAACTCATGTTACTGGCATTCCTCATTCCCCCACCGGTCAATCTCTCATTGAACGGTCTCATCAGTCTCTAAAACGTTTATTACAACAACAAAAAGGGGGAATGGGAATGGCTATTCCAGAGGAACGCTTACAGAAAGCATTGTATGTTTTTAATTTTTTAAATTGTTCTTTAATAGATAACAACCCACCAATAGTTTGACATTTTACTGCATCTCTTCTGTTGCCTGGGCTGCTGCAGGAAATACTCTGGCAACATTAGACAAGCTTGGCTGCTGGCTTGCCAAAGAAACTAATGCCACAAGCAGTGCCTTTTATTAGTTGTTGATAGTGTTCGCCACGCGACATTACAAAATAGAGCTGCAATAGATTTTTTGCTTCTGGCACAAGGCCATGGTTGTGAAGAGTCTGAAGGGATGTGTTGCATGAACCTTTCAGATCATTCTGAATCAATTCATGCTAGCATCCAACGACTGAAGGAGGGAGTTTCTCATCTTCAACAAAGTGATACTTGGGATTGGTTAGATAAACTGTTTAGTGGTTGGGGCATTTCAGGGTGGTTAAGAAGTTTAGTGAAGATGATTATATATGCTTTAGTTGCTTTTTTGCTTGTTTTATTACTTATACCTTGTCTTTTACAATGCTTACGAAAATTAACAACTCATTCGATTTCAAGGGTTCTTTTTGTGCAACAGGAAGGGGGAGATGTAGGACAAGGCCTCAAGAAGAAGAGTCCAAGTACTGCTAGCCTGATGCATAGAGACGTGTTAGAACTTGTAGGGCACAAGCCCTGGGAACAAAGGAACAAGCTAACCGCAGACTCTTGAGCCGTTGCGGTTGAGATGACAACCGGACGGACAAAGAGGAACAAGTATCCAGATAAGGGAACGGATAGTGCCGATAAGGAACTTTGCTAATCACAAAAGCCACGTAGGAAAAAACCCCCTAATATTAGAATAGAAATTGTTGCTATGATAAGGTAAACTAATCAGTTCCTATTGTTTAAACGGTGTGTCTTAAATGTCAACCAATCAGTGTGTTTTACGCTTAAGATTTAACCAATCAGTGTGTAAGATGTAGAAGGTAGAAACGTATATAATTGTAAGAAAATCACTAATAGACTGACATCTTGCTTGCATCAGGCTGCATCCCCTCTCTTCATTCGCCACAATTTGCCTTGTGTTCATAAGCAGGTGCTATTTCTCCATCACCAGCTTGTGGCTGTTGTATTAATTTTTCTTAGAGAGCTTCCTGGGGTAATGGCATCATCCCAATGGACCATAAAACACAGAAGAAGACTCATGATCCAAAACAGGTAGTTCTGTAAAAGACAAGGCTAAAAGGTAGTGATATCATTCTCAAAGATAATATCTGTTAGCAGGGACATATTCCCATTCGAATTCATATTTCTTCGGGGTTACTTTATACAAAGGAGCCAGAATTTGCCCTAAATGTGGAATATGCTGTCTCCAAAATCCAAATAATCCAATACATATTTGTGCATCAGTTTTATTTTGTGGTGTTGCAAAATCCAAAATTTTCTGCCTGACTTTTGGCAGTATTTCTCTGTGCCCGCAATGCCACTGTATCCCTAAAAATTTCACTGTCTGAGCCGGTCCCTGGATTTTGCTTGGATTAATCTCCCATCCTTTGTTTTCCATATGCTGAATTAACAATTCTAATTGATCTTGCACCTCTTGCTCAGTTCCCCCCTGAATCATAATGTCATCAATATAGTGTACTATCTGCATGGTGGCTGGTAAAGTCAATAAATCCAAATGCTCAGCCACTGTTTGACGACCAATAGTAGGGCTATGTATCTACCCTCGAGGCAGATGGGTAAAAGTATACTGTCTGCCTTGCCAAGTAAAGGCAAACTGATCCCAGCGCTCCTCAGCAATGGGTATTGCAAAGAAAGCATTAGCCAAATCAATTACTGCATACCAGGTTCCTGGATGTCATTTCACCTTTTCAATCAAAGTGACGGTATCTGGTACTGTGGCTGTTAACTGTGGAATATATTTATTTAGCTCTCTGTAATCAACAGTCATTCGCCAGGTCCCATCACTTTTCTTTACTGGCCACGCTGGACTACTCCAGGTGATGGTGGTGGGTTTTAAAACTCCTGTGTCTAACAAATCCTTTATTGTTTGTGAAATTTCCTCATGTCCCCCCTGGGATTCTATATTGTTTCAACTTTCATTGCAGAGGGAATCTGTATAGGGGGCATTCTTATTTTTCCCACAAGTACAGGTCTAGCCATAATATATGGCTTCACTCCAAATCGATATTGTCCGTCTTGTAAATGTAAAGGAAACTCTTTTAAAACATCAATTCCAATAATATATTCAGGGATCGGAACAATCATAACTGGATAGGTTCTTTTTTGCAAATTTCCTATTTTTATTTCAATTGTAGTTTGAACAGCTTCAATTTGTTTCCCTCCTAATCCAGTAATAACAATTTTTTGACCTTTAAATCGTTTTGTATTTCCATAAATTAGAGATGCATCGGCTCCAGTATCTACAAGGTCTCTAACTTGTTGGGGGGATCAATTTTTCCAATAAACTTGCAACTCCACGCGTGTGGGCAACTGTCTGTCTTAACCCACCCTTGTATCGGAGCTTGGCCCTCCTTTCAATCCGTCTTTAACTCTTTCAATTGTCGACGGAGGGTTTTAGCACCATGCCAGGGATACAGATCATCAAACTGCCCCCGATCCTCCCTGTCCCCCGGAATGTCTGACTCTCCAGCGGGGGGCCCTTCGGCTGGGGAGTGTGGCATCCTGTCAAGGTTCAAGAGGCGGTGCAGAAGGCTGAGCTGCATCCTCTGGTGATTCTACAAACCTTTGCTGGCTATAACTATTTACTTTCTTATTTGGTCTGCCTGATCCTTGCTGTTTATATAACCTCCACATCTCATTTGTAGGAATTCCATCAATCTTATCTCGAGTCACCCCATCCCTTAACAAGGCAGCAAACATTCCTCTCCATGAAATCCTATTATTTCCGGCTTTATTTTCATTTTGTCACCATGCCCTGCATTTTGCTCTGGACCCCATTCTCCTAAATCTCCCAGTTGTTGTACCTTCTCAATTACTTCTACTATGGGGCTTCCTGTCTCATTTATTAAAAGCGTCATAATGACATTCTTATATGCAGGCGGAGCAGTTTTGATTATTTTATTTCTAATAGGTGCAGTTAACCCAGTCTGTATCATCATGTCAGCGTCTCCTATAAAAATAGCATTTTTTATCCCTTCTTCTTTAAGACACTGTATGCAATCTCGTAATGTGTACCAGGGTCGATCTCCTCCTGGCCTTTCCCCCTCCATGGGGTATTTGTGATTGCAACCCACAGCTGCCAGGGCTAACAAATTAGTGTCTCCCTGAAAATGATTTTGAAAAACATCTTGCACAAAAGAATCAGAAATCAACATTACAAACTTCTTGCTATCCGCAGCATCCAATGCAATTCCAGATGCTCCGAAGTCATACAACCGCACCATCCAAGTGAGCAAAGATTCCCCTGGTTTCTGCTGGAATCACTCAATCACATCATTAATTTCATGCTGAGTATAATCCTCAATTACATCACGTCTCACTTGCTGTCCGTCCGGCTGGTGAAGGGTCTGGAGCAGAAGTCATGAGGAGTGGCTGAGGGAACTGGGGTGGTTTAGTCTGGAGGAGACTCAGGGGAGACCTTAGTGTTCTCTATAACTCCCTGAAAGGAGGTTGTAGGCAGGTGGGGGTAGGTCTCTTCTCCCAAATAACAAGAATAGGACAAGCAGAAACGGCCTCAAGTTACGCCATGGGAAGTTTAGACTGGATATTAGGAAAAAAAATTTTACTGAAAGGGTGGCCAAGCATTGGAACTGGCTACCCAGGGAGGTGGTGGGATCACCATCCCTGGAGGTGTTTAAAATACATGTAAATGCAGTGCTTAGGGATGTGGTTCAGCGATGGACTTGGTAGTTCTGGGTTAATGGTTGAACTTGATTGTGGCGAACGAGGTACGGACTTTGCAAGGATGGTGAAGCAAAGACTTTTGTTGTTATTTAGTTACAGCTTTTATAACTTTATACTCTGTACACGTGCTGCTAAAAGCCTTATTATTGGTCAAACTCTGCTGTCCATGCACCCAGCCGCTGTTCACTGTAGGCTACTCTCTGCTATTTACACTGCTTCCTTATCTTCTAGAGGTGAGATCACATTCCTCCTTTGTTTCTGTCTCATACGTTTCTTCTCATACTCCCTCAAAGTTATTTAACTCTTTGCTGCAGGATCACAGCTGCACATTATCAATGTCAAGACAACCCCCTGTCTCCGTTCACTGCAGATGATCTCAAAGGTCTTTTCCAACATAAATGATTCTGATTGTATGATTCTATGATCTTCCCTCACCTATACATAACATACTCTAGTTCACTATAGATTTTAAGAAGGTGGAAGATTATTAAAGGCAGAAAGCGTAACAGATACTGCACATGTTGAAAGCAAAAGGAATTCTGTTCATGCTTTTAGAAGTTTCTTTCGATAGTTCTTGTATTTGAATGCACTGGAAATGGCTATTAGGAGAGAATTGTCATGTTTTCCTCTGTACAGTGTGCTGCCATTGTGATAAACAGACTTTAATATTGTAATAAAGATGCTGTTTTCTTTGCTTTTGTGACACTGAGAATTTCAGAAGATCTGGAACCCAGCTCCAATATGCTCTTCCATAAATGTACAGATTCAAAACTCTCCTTGGAAGAAAAGTAGACAAAAGCATTTTTTTATGCTAAGACTTTTCATAGTGAAAGGTTGCTGTAGGAATACCATTTCTGTGAATACATGTTTATGCTATAGATCTGTTATAAATTAGAAGAGGAAAAAATGCAATTTAAAAAAAATATTGAATTTTAAAATTTCAAAATTAATTCTCTACTTAACTGTTTACTTCAAAATTTCTTTCAATTTTATCCATTAAAGAAGTTTAAAAATACTTAAGTGAAAATGGAATATAGATTTCCAGTAAAAAGGGACTGACATTTTTGGCAAGCCAGTTTTATGCATGATTAGTTCCTCTGACTTTAGTGGACCTACACATTCAAGTGTATGGCTAAGTTTTTGTCTGCTCATAGCTTAATTGATAATGTGTAGACAGACTACAGATGGACTTGCCCATTGTGTTTAATTTGTGTAGATTTGGTTTCTCGTTTCTTCTTTTCATATGCATTAAATGTGTTCTAAGGGAATTGTTTTACATCTGCCACTCCGTTATCTTGCAGTCAGTGGCTTTCCTCCTACTGCAGATGAAACCTCAGAAGAGCAGCTCTGAAAGGGAGCGCTGTTTTTGCAGAGAAAAAAGAACAGATGACAACAAAACTACCACACACAAAAATATCCCTCCTTTATCATTCTAATCAAACCCAATTTTCATTTTTGAAAGTGTAACCCTAACAATCCACCTAGGAATACCTGATCAAAGCTGAACCTGGCCCAGCAGCATGTACATTAGGCTTGTCTGTACTCTATAGGACGGATCTTTGGCTGGCATAAATGATTGCTGCATCTGAAAGCAGTGGAGCTATGCTAATTTACACCAGCTCAGGGACTAGTTTTGTGAGCTGATTTACTGCAATCACTTTGAACCCAGTAGACTTATGCCAGCACAAACCTGAAGAAACCTAGTGGTGAATCAAAAAAACCACCCCAGAAACGTATATGAACAGACTATCTCAAGGACTGTATTTGTTTGCACAGTCTGATCCAGGCTAAAATTTAATGGAAGATGTTCCTAACACTTTGGATCTAAAAGCAGCTGAAAGGAGCAACACAAAGGTCCTCTGGCCTGTTGATATAAAGGGCTAGGGGCAAGGAAGATCTTAGTGTTCTTGGTTTGTTCAGTGGCTCATCATGCAACACTGGGCTTATCATTTGACCCTTTCTTGCCTCAGTGAACTCAACTAGCAATTAGGGTGAAAAATGTAGGATCGTATTGAAAAACAGATTATTTATAACAGAGCTACCTTGAGTAAATACATTACAAAGAAGTGGTAAATCCATACATTTTACAATCATAAACAATGGAGTTGGTCTGTAACAACCCCAAATTCTCCTTTCTTCTTCAGATTGCTTTCTTGTCTTACTGCATTATTCTCACCATAAAACCATGCACATTCATAACAGAGTAAATGAGGGTAACTTTGTTACTTTCTGAATTTGTGGTCTGGTAAGAGATGCAAAAATAAAAACAGATTCCCAGTGAAGGCAATGGAGCCATTTATATCTATCTAAAAAAGTAAATTTAAAAAAAAAATGTTTTGGACAGATATCTGGACCAAGAAATTGCAATTGCTGGTGGTGTGTGCACATGTGTGTTGGAGATGTAGAGCAAACCCTGTTCACAATCTGTTTTGCAAGCATTAGTACATTTTGTATTTTCCCAGGCGAGCATATGGCCCACAGTCTTGTACTGAAGGTCATTTTATTCACTAATGAAATGTACACTTGTCATCTTGAACTGCTTTCAAGGTTAAAAAAAAAAAAAGCTTAATTTTATAATTCAATCTCTATCAAGATCAAAATCAAACGTTAGGAAAAAAAATGGATTAAAAGTCTGAACAGACTTCTTGTCTTATTTTTAAATTTTAATGATTTGCACAACTCTCATCACTACTGTTTTTCTCATCAAAATGATCACCAAAGCTTTGACTATGACCAAAAAACAAAAGACAAGTGTTCTGCCAGTGTATCATATAAAAGATCTATAAATTACTTTGACAGACTGGCTGCATACGGGGGTAATGGTATAAGAAATGTGAAATGATGGCTAGATTATGAAATACAGTTAAAAAACCCCACATCCCATAAGAATTAGGATTCGTTCAAATGTCAGCCAATTAAACCCACTGTTCAACTAACCGCTGAGACAAAAAGCCACAAATTTCATAATGCTATCTCATCAGAAGAAGGGTTTATGTCTCCTCTGTTGGCAGCTTGTAGATGCAAAAGTTCTTCATAAAGAAAAGGGTGCAAGTATAGCAGCAGCTAAGGAGTCTCAATCAGATAAGCTGATATGTGACAGATAGCTCTCTTACACAGGAGTCACTAAGCCTTGCTTGCCTTTCCCACTGGAATGAAGCATCAATATTACAGTATTTCTAACACAGTTTTTAGACTTATTAAAAGTTTGAAACAAGATCACATTTACAGTGAAAAGCCAAAGTCTTAAGTAGCGTGGAAACTGAGTTAGTTTTCCTTATCACTTCTATAGCTTTAATCAGGTGTTTTATTCATTAGAGCTTCAAAAACAGTCTCAATGAATGGTCATTAATTTCTTCCATCCCTATCCATTTTGTTACTTTTTATGCTACATAAATGAGTCTGCAACATCATCAAATAGAAGTTTAAAAAACTTTTTAAAGTTAAAATAGATTGTGCTTTCATGTTACTGCTTGCACAAATATTGAAATGAAGAGTACTTAAAATTAAGCTTTGCATGCATTAAAAAGTTTTTATACTACGATGTGAAGGGGTCAAATATAAGTTCCTAACATGCTTTCCATAGAAAATCAGATCACTAGATATTCCTCTCAGTTCTGAACAGAAAAAAGAAAATTAAAATGTTATTTCAGAAAAAAATCATTACATTTTGGGTGATTGGAAGAACTTAATAAAGAACCATGGAAAATTCTTGGGAAGATATGGAAGAGGACCCAAATCCCAGAAAATATTCAGGGATTTTTATATTAAATAGGCAAACTTCAGGAAAAGAAAGAGGATGAAGAAATACTAATTTTGAACTTTAGTTTCTTCTTCACTCAGTTTTAACTAATCTGTGCTTGGATACTGATTCTCTTTTCTCTTCAGATATATTCAAATTTTTTTCTAATTAAAATAACTTTATTTCATAACTGAACAAATGACCTGTACCAACTCTAAATGTGGCCCTGTCTCAAAATAAGTGATATAGCTCTCACGTTTTGCATATACTTGTGCTTTTATCAGGGTTACTGTCTGTGAATTTTGAATATTAGTGAAGCAAAACCTGTAGTGTCTTTTAATTTAATGTTGCCATTTACCTGTAAAGAGCCTGGAAAACTGAATGCTGTGATATAATCAAGTTTCACCAATAGCACCAACAGTAGTATAGATTATGAAAAATATTTATACTTTTCTGACATAAGAATGCCACTAAATACTAGTTGTAAGGTTAAAAATGTCTGATCCTTACAGAAATATATATTTATTAACAAAATCCAGATTTCTTTTTATACCCTGGAGCTCTTACAAATGCACAAGACAGTCTCAAAACCTTCAAGAGCTGCTTCAAAATATATTATTGATATTCTGGCCCGCAGCTCTCTTGGAGGATATTGAGTATCAGCTGTCACAAAGGTTGGTGCTAACCTTCCACTTCTATGCACCACAAACCAAAATTAATTGCAAATCAAATGAACTACAACTGATCAGTACACCAATTAGTAATTTTAGCTGTTCATCCTGTCTTCATTTACTAAGGGGAAAGGTGGGATGAAGGAAAGTGATTTCTACTTGGCATTTAGGACTTTTTTTCATCATGGCAACAAGGACACCCTTGTAAAAACATTTCAAGTAGGAATATATCCAAGTTAGGCAATTCCAATAGTTCCATTTAATTCTTATGTTTGTTTGTTTTTTTATTTATTTCTTATTGTTCTTTTTCTTGTCTTCCTTTTGTTTTCCTTTTACATAACAGGCAAAAAGATGATGTTCTTCTTGCTGTTCTGGTTACTCTGGTTGTTTCTCAATCCCTGAAAAACAAAGGGACAGTGCAAATTGCATGTACATGATCTCTATGGCATGTGAAATTTCCCCATAGTTGCACAGTAGTGTGACTACAACAAAGGCAGAGGAAAATCCTATTAAAGACTGGCTGTCAGTCATGATTCACCTAAGGGTATGGGAAATTTCTTGTACTCTATTGACCTTTTATTGTACATCTTCCTTGTGCCAAGGGACTGTTCTCTACAAAATATTCAAAAGGAGACCATCATTGCAGCTCTTACAGACCACACTCTTCATCCTCTGGTGAAACTGTGTCCAGTCCTGAAGGCTGAACTTCATAGTCTTCTGGGTTTTTTTTTTAATATTTACCCAAATATTTATTCAGTGGAAGTTCTGTAAAGAGCATTTCAGAATGTTTTCTGCTCCTGATAATTCAATTCTGGGCTGTATATGGAGGCTAATTTGTGTGTGCAAGTGGAAATCAAAAGAAATGTAAAGAGAAAACACGTTAAAAGCTCTTTGAATTTGCAGGAGCAGCTAGCATTTGGCCTCTGCACATGTATAAAGTGGATGTGACATGTTAAAAAAATATGTGCACACTCTGTAGGCACAACAGACACATAACTTATGTTATAGAAAACCTGAAAGAATCCTTAATTCAATACATTTATTTGACCAGATCTGAGAGAATATGGTAGGAAGGAAACACAGTTTTTTGTAACGTATGTCACTATATTGCCTTGTAAAGGGTATGATAATAATAATAACCTATATGGGTCACATTTTTACATGTGTTTTATTATGGAATTAAAACAGTAATAGAGGTAGCTAGAAAGATTCTCTTGACGACATAAAAAACAAGGGGACAGCAGTGTTCCAGCTACCTGCGCTTAAAGTAGCTGCCCAAGATGCAGGGGGTTTAGTCTTGAGGCTTTCCTCTGATGACACTGGACCAAGCTTTTGCATCCAAATTTTCCATCTTTGAAGTGTGCCCTACCCATGAGTTCACCATTGTTTCAGAATCTACTCAGATCATTCAGGGTACAAATACCTCCTCCCATGTCCCTTAACTGGGGACATCCTGACCCTCACTGGATTACTTCATTGTTGTTTCTAAAAGGGGAGGAATCTGTGGCCACCTCTAGAGAACCTGTACCTGTATTCTAAAAAGGCAGCTTTTGTTTCTCAATTTCTGCTCTGAACTGTGAATGAAGGAGAAAAAGAGATTGAAACCTGAGTCTTCCACACTCTATATAATCATCTTGGCTCCAGTGAGTTTCAGCTGAATTTAATAAAAGGTTTTTTTTGTTTCTTAAAAGTGGAGTTTTCCTGAAATGAGGTTTTTTTCTTAAAGTGACTATCACTTGAGTATAAGTACTCATGGGCTTAGTTTCTAGAGCATCCTGGGGCTTCCTGAATCTCGTTGATATTTAAACTCATATCTGTCATGAAAATGCTGTAATCACCAGGCTGTTTGCAACCATGCTGTTGCAAATGCACATACCAAGCCATGTTTGCTGACTATCAGTACGTACTTGCAAAAGGACTGAGGAATACTGGCATATGGTTAAAGGGTGCAGTACTGTGAACTGCAGCGCGTCCTAGAGTTCTGGTCCACTGTTTCTCCAGGTCAAGAACCTTCATTTTGGTAGGAACTCTTCCTCACTAAGCACTCATAGGTGAGATCTGGAAAGTGAGCAAATACTTCAAGAGTTGAGGCTTGGCCAAGTTTGTTATTATATGTTTATTATATGATGTATCTGCTGCATAGCTGTAATTTTACAGCTATTATATATGACAGTTCTTCCATACTCAGAATTTAATCTGGTTATTAGATATATGCCCATAAATTTCAGACTTTACTTATAAACAAATTGCAAGCACATTAGGAAGATATAAGTTGAGTGCTACTGTATTTGAGAGAAGACTTTAGTATTGAAGTTTTATTGTAAAGTATTTAAACCTTCCTAATTTTAGGTTCATTGCTATGAAACAAATGGTTGTAGAATCATAGGTCATTTCAGATGGTCTTTTATATGGTGCCATTCAGAAACTGATGTATTATTTGACTTTGATTGAAGAGAAAAAAAATCCTTTACATAAGAGTTCTGTGGTGTTGGGGTTTTTTTAATTGGAGGATTAATGCACCATTTAACTGAAAGATGCACGTGTGATATTTCATCTTTAGATGTTTAGACATTTACAAAGGGGAAATACTGTTGTGTTTCAAATGTACTTGCAGTAGCAATGAATTTGGTTCATTTTTCTAATGTACTTGGGCAAATTGAATATTAGATTAATTTAATATACCTGCCTGTGGTTTACTGTATTCCTGTTTCATACATATTACAAAAGTTAAGCTCATTATTGGTTAGTTGCCTAAATACCAAGCCCGCCCCTAGTTTCTCTTCTGTAGTTATCTGTTCCCACCTGTAACATTCTTTTCCCACCGCGATCTTCCTGCTATTGTGTAACAAGAACAGCCAAGGATAGTGTATTTTTGCTTTACTTCAGATAAGCTGAGAGCGATGTGCATTTTTGTCCAGCCAGCTGGACTATGTCTATGTGAACTTTTTCAGTTAGCCAGTTATCCACAATCCCCTTTAAAGGTAAGAGAAGTAGGCGAAGCGAGAGACCCCCTTGGCTTAACTGCAAGCTTCTGAGTCTGCTCAAAACCAAAAAAGCAGCATACCAGAGATTGAAAAGCAGGCAATTACCTGTGGAGAACTAGAAGGGCATTGCCAGGGCATGCAGAGATGCAGTTAGAAACCAAAAGTGTTAAAGGAAAAATTCACACAGACGTGGGTACTGCTACGCTTACTTTAATCCCAGCTCACCTCAGTGAGTGGCAAAGAACAAAGGGATGCAGCACAGTTTATATACACTTATCAAATCATTAGTCAATGTCCAAAGGTTTTAGAAGTTTCCTTTGGTCTTGTCAGTTCTGCAAATCCATCACCTGACCCTGTCCCAGCTGATTCATCTATTCAGTTCCAGTCTCTGTCTCGGTTCCAAGGTCCTCCTTGGATCATGATTTTCTTTCTGACTGCTTTAACTCACACAATCCTTCAAGCACACTTAGTCTTTGAACAAGGAATTCCTATTAATATATATTAATTTTTCTAAAACCACCTGTGTTTCTGAGAGCAGCTGTGTATACAAATTGATCAACTATTGTTTCTCTATTCTCCTACTGATTGACTGGGTTTTAAACCAGCCTTGGATTAGGGCTACACAAGGGATGAGGCCTGGTTCTGCTATTTAGCAGCTTCAGCACTTTAAATTTCTTAATTCAAAATACATTTTCTTTAACAAAATGTTCCGCTTGAATTGAAATTGGCCAGAGATGTCAAAAACAACAATAAAGGGTTCTTCAGGTACATAAACAAACAGAAACAGAAGGAAAATATTTGCCCACTTTTAAATAGGAGAGGTGAATTAGTCACCAACAATGCTGAAAAGGCAGAGGTTCTCTACACTTTCTTCACCTCTGTCTTTACCAGCACTGTTGGGCCCCAGGCCCTGGGAACAAAAAATCCAGCTTGATGCAAACACAGACCCAACAGTCAGTGATTTAAGAGTTGGTATGTGAACTGTTACAGGAGTTTGACCCCTACGAATCAACAGGCCCTGACAATATCCACCCAAGGGTCTTAAAAGAGCTGGCTGATGTCGTTGCAAGGCTGCTCTCCATAATCTTTGAGAAGTTGTGGAGATCAGGGGACATCCCAGAAGACTGGAAGAAGGATAATGTCACCCCCACCTACCAGAAGGGCTTAAAGAAAGGTCCAGGAAATTATAGGCCCATTAGTCTGGCTTCAGTCCCTGGGAAAATTATGGAATTAATACTCCTGGGGGCTATTACAAGTCCAGTGAAGCATGTGATTGGGAAAAGCCAGCACAGATTGACAAGGTCAAATTGTGCTTGAAAAAGCTGATTGCCTTTTACAATAAAGTATCCTTCTCAGTTGATATGGGGTAAGCGGTGGACATTGTCTACTTGGATTTCTTCAAGGCTTTCAATATGGTTTCCCACAGCCTCTTAGAGAAACTGATGTGTTATGGTCTAGACAAGTGGTCTGTGTGGTGAGTGGGGAACTAGCTGACAGGCTGCACCCGGAGGGTGGTGGTAAATAGCTCCTTTTCAAACTGGCAACCTGTCACAAGTGGGGTCCCTGAGGGATCAATATTGGGCCCAATTCTGTTTAACATCTTCATAAATGATCTGGATGATGGGATCGAGTGTACCCTGATAAAGTTTGCTGATGATACCAAACTGAGTGGGGAAGTGGACACTTTGGAAGGGAGAGCAACCCTGCAGGAAGACCTGGATAGGCTGAAAGAGTGGGCTAACAAGAACCTTATGAAGCTCAACAAAGACAAGTGTAAGGTCTTGCACCTGGGAAAACATAATCCAGGAGTGCAACACAGGCTGGGATCTACCTGGTTGGGGAGCAGCTCTGTGGAAAGGGAACTGGGGGTCATGCTGGACAACAAGCTCAATATGAGTGAACAGTGTGCTTCTGCGGCAAAGAAATTCAACAGGATGCTGGGTTGCATCAACAAGGGCATCACCAGCAGAGACAAAGAAGTCATTATCCCACTCTACTCAGCGCTTTTCAGGCCACACCTGGAATACTGTGTTTAGTTTTGATCCCTGCTATGCAAAAAATATGTGGACAGGCTGGAGAGGGTCCAGAGAAAGGCCACAAAGATGATCAAAGGACTGGGAAGCCTGCCATATGAGGAAAGGCTGAAAGAACTGGGTTTGTTCAGCCTTAAGAAGCCTTAGGGGACACCTTATCACCATGTTTTGGTATTTAAAGAGTGGCTACAAAGAAGATGGAGACTCCCTTTTTACAAGGAGTCACATGGAAAAGACCAGGGGTAATGGGTACAAGTTACTCATGGGGAGATTCCAATTGGACACAAGATGAAAATTTTTCACAATGAGAACAATCAGCCATCAGAATAACATCCCCAGGGAAGTGGTGGATTCCCCAACACTTTTAAGATTCAGCTGGACAGGGTGCTGGGCCATCTTGTCTAGACTGCTTTTGCCAAGAAAGGTTGGACCAGATGATCCTTGAGATCTCTTCTGACCTGGTATTATATGATTCTATGAAATTCTATGCACATTGTTTTTATCAAAAATCTGTAGACAATTCCCCAGTAGCAAACTTTCTTCTTTATTCTTAGGAAGCTGCAAAACATTGTTTGAATCAAGTTATATAATGCTTAATTATCCTTTGAAATATATTTTTTTTCATCTGGAACAGCTTTAGGTCCTTCTTTCATCACTACTTGATATACAATCATTCACTATATGGCATTGTGAAGCTAGTATATGCTAGACAATGCAAATTTTGCTCTGAGAAGATATTAGTATGTTCTGCAATGTACCTCTGAGTGATTAGCACAAATATATCTGTACTCCCTATTTACAAAAGTTCTACTAAGGAAGACATAAACTATTCCTCTTCAGCCAAGCTTACAATTATTCTTAAACTCTGAAACCTACTTTGGAAAACAAAATGTTAATGAAAAGAAGCGATATCAAGTTGGCAAAGCACATAATGTCCATACCTCCCCAATCTGAGAAAAAGAAAGAATAAATAGTGCAAAATCTATGGTCAAAGAATGAGTAGCTTCAGAAAGCATCTCCATTTACTGACCTGCATTCACTTTAGGTAGCCTGGTGACATGGTGTAGAAGAACGGCTGCAGAAGCGTGGCCATAGAATCCCTAAAGATCTGCACAATCCAGGCCTGGAATAAGAATAGGCCTGGAATTAGAATTGTGCTGAAGTTGTTGTGCTGAAGTTAACAAGAAAGTGGCCTTGATCTATTCTTGAATCCTGAGACCAAGTAACTTTGTTGTACTAACAGGCCATGGCTGTAACAAGCTGCAGCTGTTAGGGAAGACAGGTGCAAGGCCAAGGGAGATAGGGAGCGGAATGGGAACAAAGGGAGTAACAAACCACAAGGCTAAAACATAGCTAACGCAAATAGCTGCATGGATAGAATGCTTGTTCTAATCATGATAATTAGTGGTGTGAGAACAGCGCGCGCTTAGGGGCTAATAACCAATTATATGTTTGCTTTGGGAACATGCTTGTGTATTGAGGCTATATAAGAAGTGTAAGAAGCCGATAAAGATGAGCAAGACGCATAACTCATATTGAGTAATTTCTTGACTCCGGCGGACCCCTCTCGCAACAACATATTTGTATTATTTTTTTTCTTGTATTTAAGGGCTTCTAACATCTCAAATATAAGATGACCCCCAACATACAATAATAAATTACACCATGGTGAAGAGTACTGCACATACAATATATAAATACTGAAGGTACATGGTTAAGAGAAGGCTGAGGTACTCATTGACTTTTTTGCCTCAGATTTGCTGGCAAGGGCTCCAGCAACACCACCCAAGTCGCAGAAGGCAAAGGCAGCATCGTGGTTTAACCCTAGCTGGTAATTAAGTACCACACAGCCACTCACTCATTTCCCCCTTGTTACCGAAATCTCGGAATGAAGAACTTATCGACACCAATGTGATGTAGATAAGCAGACACTTCTTTATTGACGGCCGGGTGCGTGAGCGAGTCCTCTCACGATCAACATACACCAGGTCCCAAAATCAGATTCCATATATAGAACTTATTCATACATATTCATTAAGTATTCATGCATAACCATGATATTTCCCATAAATCATTAACATATTCTCCTCCTATATCCGATTCTGCGCAGTAGAGCTTAGAAAGGTCTAGAAATGGGTCTGGGGTACGATTTGGGTAGGTGGTATATGAGTCGGTGGTCGCGATCTCCCCCTGTCGGAATTACCTTTTACTAAAGTTCACGGTTTCTTGGCAGGTACCTACAAGCTGTTCCAGTCGACTCTCCCCAG
The DNA here is from genome assembly GCF_023638135.1 of Falco biarmicus. Classification (NCBI taxonomy): domain Eukaryota; kingdom Metazoa; phylum Chordata; class Aves; order Falconiformes; family Falconidae; genus Falco; species Falco biarmicus. Next base: position 9,829,832 of record NC_079310.1, on the reverse strand, counting down.
TTCCCATTAATCTCATATTCTGACATTTCAATACACCTCTGCGTACAGAAGACTGGTTAAGTACAATGGAACCTTTCAACCCTAGAGTTATTACAATAGTTCCAGGCCCTTCTTCTAGCCTTGGTACAAGACGTACAAAAGATTCCAAAACAACTCTTACTGCGTAGCTGCAAGATTCCTATAAAGATTTTTTCCCTTATCCTTCTACATTTTAATTCTATTAAATGATTTTATAAAATCAATTAATTAATCAAATAAAATCAATCAATCTTAACTTATTATCTAATCGGTAACATTTCCCCCCTTTGAAAGTGTTGAAAATCATTATTTCAATACTTTCACATTATTCATATATCTTTTGTTTCAACATATTTGGGTAATGGATCATGTCTTGGTGAAATAGTTGGTACTTCTCTCATAATCATACGACTCACTGCAATTCTATTGGTAAACTGTTTCTTCAGACATGCATATACTAGCATGCTCATCAAAAAGACAACTAGTAACAGATACAAAGTCTTAATTATAGATTGTATCCAAGAGCTCAAATTCCATCCCAGTTTGTTAAAAATTTTCCCAAGCCAATCTTTTGACATATCCTTTTGAACTGTTTCAGTTTCTTTTTCAATTTTTCCCAATAGGTCTAGATCATGTTCCACATCCTGAGTGACATTTGGAATGTGGATGCAACAGTGGTCCAGTTTATCCTTGAGATATCCACACACTCCATGTTCTTTAAGTAGGAGCATATCTAGCGCCATTCTATTTTGTAAAGTCATTCTGGAAGTTGCCTGTAGTTGTATATTCAATTCCTTAAACCCCTTCTTGGTAACGTTTGCCAATTTTTCCACTTGACCAGTTAAATGATAGAGCCATGCTCTGTTTCTATATGAAGCTATAGGATTTAAAAGTGATTCCAGTGCCCAGCCAATTTTCACTCCTGTAGATGGTTCATTCCAAATATCATCATTTATCCCTGATCTCTTTATTTGTTTCAATTCTAAATTCTCTAAGGATCCTTTAAATGGTGATTTCTTTCAAATTGGACACAATGTTGGCATGCCTAAAGTAATTTGTTTCACCTTACCATCTAATGGTAAATGTGTTGTCCAGGTTCCATCACTTAATGCCCAAACTAAATGTCCTGGACTTCGAATAGTAGATTTTCTACAACTAAACAAAGTTCCTCTTCTGACTGTAAAGGCGCTGGTTAAATTGAGAGTATTCTTAAGACCTCGACAAAAACAACCATATTTCAAAGCAGCAGCCAACGGAGGAATTCTTTGAATTACTAAGTCTGCATTACTACGATCATACACTTTTTCACATTTCCACCATGGCACTATTTTATTTTCCTTCTCTCCCGATGTAGTTGACCTATCATCTACCCAGGGTAATACTGAAAAAACCTTTCCATCCCAGGTAAAACACCAAGAAATTCTTGCTATATACTGAAAATGGGAAAATATGGACATAGACCATATAGAGTCCCACTGGTCTACTAACTGGGTGCTCTGGCCAGTTTTGTTACACTTCCATTCCATAACACTTTTGCTCACGTTGATTTTAAATTGTTCATCATAAGAACACCATCCCACAGTCTTAAATCTCCCTATTTTGGTAAAAACATAATTTAACAATTTTTCACAATCCGCCAGACTACCTGGAGTTTTCCACTGTTTTCTAGTGACTTTCACTTGCTCATACCATTGAGTCACTGGCCTCTGTTCACAATAATTGGTTTCATTTTTATGTTCCAGGTTAGTCAAATTCATAGTTAAAATTCCCCATGGAATAGATTCACCTACTGCCTTCGGTATTGGCAAACAAGCAGTGATCTGCGTGATGTTTTGTAAATTGGCAAATTCTTTAATCAATCCTACCATCAAATTTTCCTCAGCCATTTGTTTGGGAATGTCAATCACTTGTTCTGTTTCTATTTGTCTTTTGTTCCTGTCCACCAAGTCAGCCCATGATCCCACCAACACTACCAACCAAAAGAAAATCCAAAAACCAATCATAACCTGATATGCAAAATTAAACATGTTTCAAAGTCAATTTTTAAGTCTCTGAGTTACGTTTCACAGTCTTCCACGGAGTAGATGCTTTCTTCACGGTGCTTTCTTCACTCGAGTATAATGTATCCAAGCATCCGATTCTGCAATTTTGATAGCTGTAAAAGTGGTTAGCAGTATCTGGAAGGGTCCTCTCCAGTGCTCCTGCAAAGGTTCGGAGGTCCAAGTCTTCACATAGACATAGTCTCCTGGTTGGAAATCATGCACTGAATTTTCCAGGGGTAAAGGTCTATTTCAAATTACTACACTCCAAATCACAGCCATTTTCCTTTTACATGTATGTTTAGATTTGGTTCTAGAGACTCATATGGTTTTCCATATAATAATTCATAAGGACTGACTGAGGTTCCACTCTTTGGCTGTACCCTGATTCATAATAATGCCAATGAAAGTGCCTGAGGCCACTTTAGACTGGTTTCTTGACAAATTTTACTTATTTGTCGTTTCAAAGTTTGATTCATCATCTCCAGTTTTCCACTAAATTGTGGTCTCCAAGACGCATGCAAATCCCAATTAATACCCAATACTTTGCTAACACTTTGGACTACTTCAGCAACAAAGTGTGGACCTCTACAGAGGATTTCCAATAGGAACTCCAAATCTTGGAATTATTTCTTGTAATAACCACTTCACAACCTCTTTTTGCTTGTGTGGTGCGACAGGGAAGGGCTTCTGGCCATCCTGTAAAAGTATCAACCCCTACCAGGATGTACCGGTACCCATTGTATCTAGGCAACTCTGAAAAATCTACTTGCCAATAATCTCCAGGTTCTGTACCAGACTTCAGCCTACCCATTTGAACCTTTTTCTTAATCACTGGATTATTTTTTCAAACATACTTCACACTTTGCAGTTACCATTTTAGCTATTCCTAACATCTTAACTGATATTACTTGCTTTCGTAAAGATGTTACTAAGGCTTCTGCCCCCCAGTGACATTCTTGGTGTCTCATTTGAATTATCTCTCTCATCAAAAGAGGTGGAATTACTACTTGTCCGTTAGGAGTTATCCACCATCCAGCTAAGTTTTTCTTAGCATTTAATAACTGACCCAATTTGTCATCTTCCTCTGAATATCTCGGTTTTTCCCTAGGAAGGGTTACTGTTTTAGAAGGAATTATTGCCATTTGCAATGCTTGTTTCTTTGCTACCCTTTTTGCAGTCCTATCAGCTAAATTATTCCCAGGTATTATTTTTGTATTCCCAATCTGGTGTGCCTTACAGTGCATGATTGCTACTTGATCTGGCTTTTGAACTGCTTGCAATAATTGTAAAATTTCTGTTCGATGCTTAATGCTTAATCCTTGAGAGGACAATAACCCCCTCTCTTTCCACAAAGCTCCATGGACATGCACTCCCCCAAAGGCATATTTTGAATCAGTCCAGATATTTACTCTCTTGCCTTTGCTTATTTCTAAGGCTCGAATTAAAGCGATGAGTTCTGCCTTTTGGGCTGATGTGGTACTCGCCAATGCTCCTGCTTCTATAACTGTAGTCTCTGTTGTTACCGCATATCCGGCGTATCGGACTCCTTGTTCCATAAAGCTGCTTCCATCAGTATACAGTTCCCAATCTGGTCGCTCCAATGGCACATCCTTCAGATCTTCACGACTGGAATAAACATACTCGATGGTAGCCAAGCAATCATGTTCCAGTCGTCCTTCTTCCTGTATGGAACTTAAAAACACTGCAGGATTTACCAGGTTAGTTGTCTTTAGAATCACATCATCTTGTTCAGTCAATACTATCTGGTATTTCATCATTCGGCTGGGGGACAGCCAATGTCCCCCTTTCTGTTCTAGGACAGTTATCACCATGTGTGGAACATAGACTGTTATTGTTCTTCCCAAAGTCAATTTCCAAGCTTCTTGTATGAGCATCACTATTGCGGCCACTGCTCGAAGGCAGTTTGGCCACCCTTTACTCACTGTGTCCAGTTGTTTAGAGAAATATCCGACTGGTCGTTTCCAGCTTCCTATCTTCTGAGTTAACACGCCCAGTGCAAGGTGTTGTCTTTCATGTACAAACAGCATGAAATCTTTGGTTAGATCCGGCAGTCCCAAGGCAGGTGCAGACATTAAGGCACGTTTTAACTCTACAAAAGCCTTTTGTTGTTTTGGGCCCCATACAAAGGGAGAGTTCTTTTGGGCCTCGTACAGCGGTTTAGCTATTAGCCCATAGTTCATGATCCAAAGGCGACACCACCCAGTCATTCTCAAAAATGCTCTGAGTTCATGAACATTTCTCGGCTCAGGTATACCACAAATAGCTTCTTTGAGATTTTTTCCTAATTGTCGTTGTCCTTTTAAATCTCAAAGCCGAGCTATATCACAGTCTGGCAGGCTATTTGGGCTTTCTTCCTGGATACCTTATACCCATTTAGTCCCAGGAAATTCAAGAGGTCAATAGTCACCTGTATACAAATAAATCTTTCTTCTATAGCAATCAGTATATGATCCACATATTGTAAAAATAAATGTCCAGATCTTCGTTTGGCCTGTTTCCAGATTTCAAATTCCTTTGCTAATTGATTTCCAAAAATAGTTGGACTGTTTTTAAATCCTTGGGGTAATCTAGTCCATGTCAGCTGCATCTTTTGCCTGGTTTGAGGATTTTCCCATTCAAAAGCAAACAGTTTTCTGGTTTCCTTTTCCAAAGGTATACAAAAGAAAGCATCCTTTAAATCAAGCACTGTAAACCACTGATAATTCTCCCTCAATGCTGATAACAATATATAAGGGTTTGCTACTACAGGATAAATATCCTTAACTATTTGATTTACTGCTCTCAAGTCTTGTACCAGTCTATATTCACCCGAAGGTTTTCTGACTGGTAAAATAGGAGTATTATACTCAGATTCACATTCTTCCAAAATTTTATACTCCAAAAATTTATCAATCAATTTCTTCAATTCCTGTCTCACTTCCGGTTTGATTGGATATTGTTTAATTCTCACTGATCCTGCGCCTTCCTTCAAATCTATTTTAACAGGTTCTGCTAGTTTCAATTTACCAGGAATATTTGTTTCCCATACAGTAGGGATCACTGCCAAATCCACCTCCGGTGGAATTTCTTGTTCCTTTACCTTTTCTTGTATCATCAGGATTTCTCCCGTTTTTGACTCAGGTATTTTCAAGAAAAGTTCTCCTTCGTCAAAAACAATCCGTGCATTTAATTTGGATAACAAATCTCTTCCTAAGAAGGGTATCGGACATTCTGGTACATACAAAAATTCATATGTAATTATCTTATTTCCAAATTTCAAATCCAGGGGTTGCAGGAATGGCCTGTTTTTGTTCCAGTTTTTCCTTTACAGGTATTTAATAAAAAAATGTTGCTCCTGTATCCACTCCCAACCTCACAATTTAAACAACATTTTTTTCCACTTTCTTATTATCAGAAGTTATAGCTATTACCAAATTATCTCTAATAGTTAGCTTACATTCATCCTGCCAATCCTTTCTTTGTCTCAAGTAAAAGAACAAATCCACATATGGCATTTCATTCCATTTCCCTTCTCTTTTACAATACAGCATTAACTGCAAAATAGTGTTATAATTCAGTGTCCCATTCGTGGGCCACTTTTCCTGATCATCCAATATATACAAAGGCCACCAATTATTACAATACTCAATCATCTGGCTCTTTTGCAGATCATCCTGTAAATTTCCCCAATGTGCCAATAAACATCCCAACAAAGAATTTTTCGGGATTTTGTCATTTACAGCAAGATTACCCATGCTTTTACTTTTAAACAACCGAGTTAACTTAGTTGCCATGGTGTAATTACTCACAGTACAATACACAATCATTCAACTCTGTCACTCCGATCCGCGGATCCACACTCCACACTCGCTTTCGTTCTCAATTACACGTCTCACCCTTACAGCCACACTCACACTTTCCCACAGTTACTTTAAACAAACATATAACACAATATTATACCTCTTATTTTTCTTCTTAATACACAAACTCACAAGACAACAAAGAACACCAAAAAACTTCTAACTTCGTGTTAGAGGCACTACCTTAGAGAACACTATAGCACATAGTTTCTCTTGTCTACACTTTTGTCCAACCCTGCAATAGCTTTCGCTTATGTCTTACGGGCAGACGCCTAGGCTTCCACTTCCACAAGGATCCTTTTAGTCCAACCCTGCAATAGCTTTCGCTTATGTCTTACGGGCAGACTCCTAGTCCTACCCTGCACAGCTCTTTCACCGCGTCTGACAGGTAGACTTACTCAGTGGGACTCCAACCCACTGGTGGGACTCCATCCCACTCCTTACCATACACTTATTATAGTGGGACTCCTACCCACTTCCTCTAGTGCACTTACTTACTACAATTAAAAAAAAGAAGTGTCTTACCCAAAAATCCAGGGAACGTCGCAAAGAGCCTTATGGATCAGGGATTGATGGGTATCCCCGAGAAATCCTCAGTGCCGGCTGGAACCAATCAGGTCCCCGACTCCTCCGGTCTCCTTCAGCGAGGTCCCATCTGGGTCGCCAAAACTGTTACCGAAATCTCGGAATGAAGAACTTATCGACACCAATGTGATGTAGATAAGCAGACACTTCTTTATTGACGGCCGGGTGCGTGAGCGAGTCCTGTCATGATCAACGCACACCAGGTCCCAAAATCAGATTCCATATATAGAACTTATTCATGCATATTCATTAAGTATTCATGCATAACCATGATATTTCCCATAAATCATTAACATATTCTCCTCCTATATCCGATTCTGCGCAGTAGAGCTTAGAAAGGTCTAGAAATGGGTCTGGGGTACGATTTGGGTAGGTGGTATATGAGTCGGTGGTCGCGATCTCCCCCTGCCGGAATTACCTTTTACTAAAGTTCACGGTTTCTTGGCAGGTACCTACAAGCTGTTCCAGTCGACTCTCCCCAGTTCCCATTAATCTCATATTCTGACATTTCAATACACCTCTGCGTACAGAAGACTGGTTAAATACAATGGAACCTTTCAACCCTAGAGTTATTACAATAGTTCCAGGCCCTTCTTCTAGCCTTGGTACAAGACGTACAAAAGATTCCATAACAACTCTTACTGCGTAGCTGCAAGTTTCCTATAAAAAATTTTTCCCTTATCCTTCTACATTTTAATTCTATTAAATGATTTTATAAAATCAATTAATTAATCAAATAAAATCAATCAATCTTAACTTATTAACAAATCGGTAACACCCTCACCCAGAGGGATGGGGAGAAGAGTTGGAAAAGATTGTAAAACTTGAGGGTTGAGATAAGAACAATTTAATGATTGGAATAGAATAAAAATGAAAGAACAATAATAACAATGATGACAATAACAGTTATAATGAAAAGGGGGAGGGAAAGAATAAAATCCAGAGGGAAAGGAAGAAAGAAACACATGATACACAATGCAACTGCTCACCACCCTGAGCAATGATCTGCCTGCCTTGGCTAACCCCCCAGGTATATATATAGCAAGCATGATGTCCCATGGTATGGGATACCTCTTTGGCTAGTTTGGGTCATCTGTCTCAGCTGTGTCCTCTCCCAATTCCTTGTGCCCCTCCAGCCTTCTAGCTAGCAAGGCCTGAGAAATTGAAAAGTCCTTGACTTAGTATAAACATTACCCAGTAACAACTAAAACCATCAGTGTGTTATCAACATTGTTCTCACATCAAAGCCAAAACACAGCACTGTACCAGCTCCTAAGAAGATAATTAACTCCATCCCAGCTGAAACCAGGACAGGAAGGAACTAGAAGAGTGAAGAACCACCCACTGTATGAGAAGGAGAATCTAAGGATCCTGAAGGTGCACAAGTCCATGGGACCTGATGAGATGCATCTACAGGTCCTGAGGGAACTGGTGGATGAAGTGGCTAAGCCACTATCCATCATATTTGAGAAGTTGTGGCAGTCTGGTGAAATTCCCATGGACTGGAAAAGTTGAAACATAACCCCCATTTTTAAAAAGGGAAATAAGGAAGACCTAGGGAGCTACAGGCCGGTCAGTCTCACCTTGGTGTCTGGCAAGATCATGGAGCAGATCCTACTGGAAACTATTTTAAGGCACATGGAAAATAAGGAGGTGATTGGTGACAGCCAACATGGCTTCACTAAGAGCAAGTCATGCCTGACAAATTTGGTGGCCTTCTACAACGAGGTTACAGTGTTGATGGATCAGGGAAGAGCAACTGATGTCATCTACCTGGACTTGTGCAAAGCATTTGACACTGTCCCACATGACATCCTTGTCTTTAAACTGGAGAGACATGAGTTTGATGGGTGGACCACTTGGTGGATAAGTAATTGGCTGGATGGATGCACTCAGAGTTGCGGTCAATGGCTCAATGTCCAAATGGATATCAATGACGAGTGGCATTCCTCATGGGTCTGTACTGGGATCAGTGCAGTTCAACATCTTTGTAGCAACGTGGACAGTAGGATTGAGTGAACCCTCAGCAAGTTTGCTGATGACACCAAGCTGTGTGGTGCGGTTGGCATGCTGGGGGGAAGGGATGCCATCCAGAGGGACCTTGACAGGCTTCAGAGGTAGGCCCAAACGAACCTCATGAAGCTCAACAAGGCCAAGTGTAAGGTCCTGCACCTGTGTCAGGGCAACCCCCAGTATCAACATGGTCTGGATGGAGAATAGATTGATAGCAGCCCTGAGGAGAAGGACTTGGAGGTGCTGGTGTACAGAAAGGTCAACATGGCCCAACAATGTGCACTTTCAGCCCAGAAAGCCAACTGAATCCTGGGCTGCATCAAAAGAAGCATGGCCAGCCGGTTGAGGGAGGTGATTCTCTCCCTCTACTCCGCTCTTGTGAGACCCCACCTGGAGTACTAGGTTCAGCTCTGGAGCCCCCAACATAAGGACATAGACTTCTTCGAATGAGTCCAGAGGAAGGACACAAAGATGATCAGAGAGCTGGAGCACCTCTTATGAAGAAAGGCTGAGAGAGTTGGGGTGGTTCAGCCTGGAGAAAAGAAGGTTCCAGGGAGACCTTATATCAGCCTTTCAGTACCTAAAGGGAGCCTGCAAGAAAGCTGGAGAGGGACTTTTTACAAGGGCATGTAGCAATAGGAGAAGGGGTAATGGTTTTAATCTAAAAGAGGGTAGATTTAGATTAGATATTAGGAAGCAATTCTTTACTGTGAGGATGGTGAGGCACTGGAACAGGTTGCCCAGAGAAGTTGTGGATGCCCCCTCCCTGGAAGTGTTCAAGGCCAGGTTGGATGAGGCTTTGAGCAACCTGTTCTAGTGGAAGGTATTCCTGCCCATGGCAGGGGATTGGTACTAGATGATCTTTAAGGTCCCATCCAACTGAAACCATTCTGTGATTCTATGAAGAGGCACTAAATGGAAAGTGCTCAGCTTTACTTTCAGACACCAGCTTGAATTTGCAATAATAGTGTCTGGGAAAAAAAACCAATCCAATCTTTATTGTAATTATAAACTGAGCAGGTACAGCATCAGAGAAGGACCTGTAAAATTTGAATCTTTTTGTTCTATTTGGGACCTTCAACTGCCATCTAAGTCTGACAACATATAAATTCCCAAAACATCTAAGATTTTGCCAGTAAAGTTTCTTACTCAGCTCAAATACTTGTCCTGGGAATGTGTGCAAACATTTGAGTTCTGATGCTATTAGGCAGCTTGTCACTTAAATTCTGAGAAGATTCTTGAAATAGGTACCCATCCATCTATTTACTGAGTTCTCAAACTCAGTCCAGAAACTGATCTAGAACAAGTTTATTGGATCAATCATCACAGAAAGCAGTAAGATGGAGACAATTTCTATTTTCATCCAATGCATTACTTCAGAAGTAAAAGTCTGGCTTCATTTCTCTTCCATTGACTGATTTGTATTTGGGTTTTAAAGTGAGTTATTGCCCTTTCATCCTCAAAATTTAACTATAGGATATTTTGAGGTGGGCCTGTTCCTGAAGATCTGCCTTATCTGATGTATATTCTGAGACAGGTCTCTTAATCTCTCCCAGGTTAGATGTTTCACTTCATAGAAAATCCTCAACTATTTAGCACCTTTATCTGGGTGCCCCAGATATGTACCTAGGCACAAGGAACAGATGTTCTCATGGTTTCTTTGAGTTGCTGAATGTTTAATTGCTTTATACAAATTGACTCAGAGGCAACAGGAGCAGAATTTACATACCTGATTAATAGTCCCCTAGATAAAATTTTCTTATGGTAAATGCCTCCAATGTAAGAAATGCAAGACATAAACACCTGACACTGAAATTTCATCATGGATATCTTGTCTTTGATGTTTGGGGGGGGAACGAACTCCAAGAAAATAAATCTCACTGGCTTGGCTTAGGCAGCAAACATCAGGGGATTCAGCTGCAACCCACCCCCCCACCCTCCCCACCCCACCCCCACCCCCCCGCATGCAAAAGGAGATACTTTTCTGCAGTCTGGACCACTAGCAGAATCAAAGAGCAATGTGGTGTCCTCAGAGCAGAAAGAAGGTCCAAAGCACTTGCACAGTTGCTGTGCGTCCTGGTTTCAGCTGGGATAGAGTTAATTTTCTTCTTAGTAGCTGGTGCAGTGCTGTGCTTTGGATTTGATGTGAGAAGTGTTGATAACACACTGATGTTTTTAGTTGTTGCAGGGTAATGTTTATATAAGTCAAGGACTTTCCAGTTTCTTGGGCCCTGCCAGGGAGAGGTCTGGAGGGGCACAGGAAATTGGGAGGGGACACAGCCAGGACAGCTGACCTGTACCAGCCAAAGAGGTATTCCATACCATATGACGTCATGCTGAGTATATAAACTGGGGGAAGAAGGAAGGTGGGGACATTTGGCATTATGGCGTTTGTCTTCCTGAGTAACTGTTACGTGTGATCTAGCCCTGCTTTCCTGGGGATGGCTGAACACCTGCCTGCTGATGGAAAGTAGTGAATGAATTTCTTGTTTTGCTTTTCTTGCATGTGTGGCTTTTGCTTTACCTATTAAATTGTTCTTATCTCAACCCTTGAGTTTTACATTCCTTTCCGATTCTCCTCTCAGTCCCTCTGGGTGAGGGGGAGTGAGCAAGCGGCTGCGTGGTGCTTGGTTGCTGGCTGGGGTTAAACCATGACACTGCAACTGTCTAAAAGCTCCCATAAAACCAGCCTCCTCCCAACTCTAAAAACTCCAGAAGTAACTGCCACCTCCTCACCCACTATGTATTTTTTCCGAGTGGCTCTTCCTACTCATGGAAAAAATTCAGAAATCCAGGGCTTGACCATTCTCAGCTGTAGTTCAAGCCCCCAGGACCACATGGTACCCTCAACCCTGTGTTGAGTACTGCAGTGTTACATAGGTTATCTATATTATTTGATTCATTATTCTTTGATTCAACAGGGTTTGAGCATGTGCTTATCACAAGCTATGCTTTATATTGAAAAAAACAAGTAACTCGTAACCAATTATGAAGACAGAAGAAATAGCCATCTACTTTTATTACTATTGAAGGTATGTAGGGCAGATAATATACTGCCTTGAAAAATTCAGAAGTCTATTTGATAGGCTATGAAGGTGCATAGACTTCTGTAATACAAAGTAGGGAAAATACTAAGATCTTAGGAGAATGAAACCCTCTGAAAATGTCTAAGTGACTAAAAAATGAACTTGGATTTCTACTTTAATTTGAGGTTCCAACTTTGCCACTTCAGATCCTAAATGTAGGTGTGATAAATGTGGGCTTTGGTGCAATTCCTTTTCTTTTCTTTTTCTTTTGATGATTTTCTTCACAGACTTGGATAGTGTTAATAGAATGTATTGTAATATAATATAATTATGTTATTTTGAAGCTACCTGCAAGGTATCATTTACAAATCTACTTGTTAGGTAACTTGGTTATAAAACCCTCTTAAAAGCCTGCAGTTATTCAAAAGAATGTTACAATGCAAACGAGCCTAACCCAGCAGCAATAATAAAGCAGAAGCTTAGGCAGTATCTGCATTTAAATTAAGGTGCCATAATCTCATTAGAATAATATTTAATTATTACTAGGTTATTTATATATCTCTCTGCTGCAGTGATCCTATCTGAAATATCAGTGGTACTAATCCTCTAGCGTAGTTTCACTGAAAGCAGAGCTATACCAAACATCAAATGAGTCTATTATATCTATGACCATCTTAATACACAAAAGTTTGATTTTTATTATATTTGATAATGTAAACATTACATTAATTTCTAATTTTACAGCAAATTCTTGTACAAATGATCTTCTGCTGTTTAGCTAACTTAAATATGCTTAAGGCTCTCCCATTTGATTTAGTTAGTAACTGCACACTTGATTCAGCTTTTCATTGATTTTTAGTCATATCATGAACCTGTGAGCCCTGTTTCCTAGGCTGAAACCAAAGGGCTTACAATGACATTAAAAAATTTTATTCTGAATAGATGAAAAAGATATTTTTTAAATTAAGGGATCACTTTCAATCCTGGGGGAGTTTCTTTTAAAAACTCATATGAGAAGGAGAAAAAATATTAATTGAATCTTCTCATTTACACCTTCCATCTGTTTTCATTTCAGCTGCATTTGTTTAGATACTTGAGAAGCAGGTCAAGCTAACACTTAAAGGGTCTCAGGTGATTATTGTAGTAATTTAATAAAACTGCTACAAGCAGTAAGTAGAACTGTAAAGAGAGCTTATGCCTTTATATTAAAATGTGAAGTCTTAAAGATATTTTTTTTTTGGCTTTATGTTTATCAGAATAAGGGCAAAAAAAGTAATAGATAATTCTTTTTCATAGGGAATCTAGTCTCTTTCTTTTGAGCTATATAGCACTTTAGCCACTATATTCAAATAGTGTTTCTTATAGAGTATTTAGCTTTTTGCACATTAGGCTTTTTTCAACAAATACTATGCCTGATTTCATTTGTTTTCTTCCTGAGCTGACAGTTCTATATAGTTTTCTATCTTTTTTTTTTTTTTCTAAATTTGTAAATTAACATATTTTAATTTTTTTACATGGACTTTTTTTACAGTTTGCAGGGTCCATCTGGAGATATATGATAGGATCAGATTATTATTTTTTTATGTTTAACATTACCACTTCAAAACTAACCTTTTTGGTGTTTTGGTGCTTTGATTTAATGTTGTAACTACAGTAGCTTAATAATGTGAAACATTTTTCAGACTTAGTAAAGGATGTTTCTTCCCTTTTAAAAATTCTTCTTCTTAAAAATGTTATCCTGCTATGAAAATAAGCTTTCTGTTTTGTATTATATTGCTAGGAAAACAAATATAGTTTCTTAATGAAGAAAATTCATCACTGAGATTTACCTTATCTAGCTTCATTAATCTAACAGTTTTGTTGATTCTGCCTTTAGCAGATGGTGAGGAATGGGCATCTCTAGAAAATAGGTCATTCCACCCATGTTGGACACTAATCATAGAATAAAATGTTTATATTTACATATGTATGTAATTATAACTAATATACCAGCTAAGTCAGTCTGGGAGTTTTAACACTTTTCTCTCCTGTAAAAACTTCTAAGAGCAAAATTATGTTTCTTCCAACTAGAAGATGACATCTGTGAATGTGCTGAGGGTCTGCTGCCTGATTATTGCTCACTGTGATGATATCTATGCAGATGAAAAGTTTTCTACCCTTGATGGAAGCACTTTAGTTTCACAAAGCAATGGAGTTGTCTTACAGAACTCCAATGTGAGTAACAAGCCAGAGATATTGGGGGGGAGTCAGAAAACATAAAGAGGTCAATAGAGGGGTTAGTGAGGTAAGCGATAACAGGTGCATGCATAGTGAAAATTAATGGTGGCTGTTCTTAGGACACTTATCAAATTAGCCCTGTAGATGTGCAAGGATAGAAATGTTTGTATGTCTTAACAGCCTAGTGAAGGTGGGTAGTGGCATCCTTCATCTGTTGGGGTTCAGAGCTTTTAAAACTGAAGGGGACCATGGAGAATATAGTATGGAATTAAGCTAAGGCAAAGTTAATAACCTAGTCACTTTTTTCCATCAAAAGTTGGCAATATGAAAAAAAAAAAGTGGTTAAATCTGAACGATCAAAGTTGATGCCAAGATGTAAATGTTTACGTTGCTTGTATAAATGTGTATGGACATTTTGAAAAAGCCATTTAAAATGACAAATAATTTAGAGAAAAATAAGATCTTATTATTTAACAGGGTAAGAAAAATTTGCAGAGCAATCCTATTTCCAAAAATGCATTGGCTAAATGACAGAAAACTATCCAAATTGGATGATCTGAGTCTGCTCGTGAGTGGAAGGACTTTTAAAAAAAGCTTTGCTAGTTCTAGGTGGTTTTCATGCTATGCTAAGCTATTCATATGGTGATTGAACCACATGTATGTACATTACTACTCTTAGATTTTAAGAAATAGAACTAATTAATCATTATTGGTTTTCTTCAATTTCCTTTTATCTTGCATTTTTTGGGCATCCTGTGGCTTATGAATGTAAAATACCTGCAACGCTGTTAACTGGTAAACTGAACGTGGTGATATGATGCTATACGTGTACTGCTTTCCAAAATAAAAGTAACTCTTTGTTTTCAAGCCTCCGTGATACAACACTTTCATTTGTCTTGGAATAGAATCATATTATTTTTTCTGTCATATATTATTACTAATACTATTATGGCCTGACTGTATGCTTGCAAGTCAAGCAGAGATAGCTTGCATTAGGACTGTGAGCTATTACTGTATGCACTCCTCCAACACACAGTCCTGTTGAGAGAGCTTGCAAATTTGTGAGACTGAGCTTCCTCTGACAAAGAATTAATATCCTTAACACTGCAGAAGTCCTTCCTTACACTTTGGCTCATGTGGGTGGTGGTGCCAATGCTCTGAGTAGATCAGCTAGGTCTTAATATGGTCAGAAAATGACACTTTTATCTATTTGTCTCTTACTTTGGCATGATGTGGAAACAGTCCTGCTGTACTGATTGGGGTTTAGCATTATTTGGGGAAACTGGTTTTGCCTTGCTGTCAGTCGTTCGGCTTTGCAGTTCTGAAAGAGGCTCTTCCTATACCTTTGCTTTTAACATAAATAAACAGGAATAAATCAAAATTCCTTGAAACCCAAAATAAGGCAGGTCTGTAATACTACCAAGGTTCTATGAAGACTGTTCTGGTATCATCTCTTTGCAGTGAACCAAAGAAATTCTCAAAGGGAATAACCAGGTAGAAAGCGTGTTTTCAATTTCTGTTCATGCCTTTAGAAAAGCACATTCAGTTATTGGAGATATCTTTGTATGTAAACACATAAAACACAAATTTTATATATTTTTATATAGACACTGTGCATATTGCCTGAAAAATTATAGATTATTCCTTTGTTGGATTGTTTTACTCCAGATTAACTGGGCAAAATCTGAATGCAAAAACAGATTAAGATATTTAATATAATTTGAAAACACAGCTTTTTTTCCACTCATATTTATGATCAGACAAGTACTGATTTCCCTCTTCTAGACCGTTCAAAAGGTACTATTTATTAAAAAGAAAACATGAAAAGCTGTATTCAAGCTCTTGCTTCTCCTTTATACCTTTAAATTTTTTTTATAGATTTAGATGGTTTTTTTCCAAATTTTCCTCGAGTTTTTTGACTTCCTGTCTGGCAACTTCTGGCTACTGAAGTGCTGAGCACAGCACTTGCTGAGAACCAATAAAAAGTCAAAGACCTGATGTCAGGCTCTCTTAGACTTATTTAATTACGAGTGGAAAGGAAGACAGATTTTGATTAAGATCAGCTAAACTGATCAATAAAGTCCTTGAACTTGCATAAGTCATTACTGGCTACTTTCAATAACAGTGATAGCCTGTACATAGGAAGGAATATCCTTACATTAGTACCTTAACATACAAGACATACATGTGGACAACTACTGAACACATATGTATGCTCCTGTAAGAGGGTGCATTATAATTCTTAACATTGTGCTGCTGTTGCCATTGGGAGGTATAGCTCTAGCTAATTTATTTTTCATTGAATCTGTGGGAAAGCTGAATTCTAGAATGACACTCAGCTAGATATAAACAGAGGAGACTAAATACATAATGAGCAGTGTGACAACTTTGCAATGTGCAATTTTCACTAATTCCATTCTTGATATACTTGTACAAGTTCAAAAAGGGGAGAAGGTCAGGGTAGAGGTGCACTACTTTAGGATCCTCTAGATCCATTGGATAAGAGACTTAAGCAAGAAATTACTTTCATTGATTAAATGTAGATTGAATTAGTAGGAAAAAAATGACAGGCCCTGCTAAGGTTGTATCCCCTAGTCA
Organism: Falco biarmicus; assembly: GCF_023638135.1. Lineage (NCBI taxonomy): Eukaryota > Metazoa > Chordata > Aves > Falconiformes > Falconidae > Falco > Falco biarmicus. Next base: position 9,813,473 of record NC_079310.1, on the reverse strand, counting down.
TTGTTTAACTCAGCATGACAGATTCAATCTGCTCACCTCAAAGGAAGGCCAAAGATGTCACTCGTGGATTCTGCACAATGCTAGAGCTATAGAGGAGCAAAATCAAAAAGTTGCACTTTATCAACTCATAGCCTGGAGCCATTGTCCTCATGTAGGTTGTGTTAGCAGGCGCAAGGCTGCTCTGTATAATAATTATAGGCATCCCACAGGCAAAGCTCTTTTTGCTTTTAAGACTTGACAGAATGTAGTTTGTAGGCATAATGTAGGAGATGGGAGACTATTTCTTTTCCAAAAAGCCACCTAGGAAAAATATTTAAAGAATCATGGTAAGGGATATATTTCCTCCTAAAGTAGACTGACTGCTATAAGCTGATTTTTATTTTTTTTTTTTTGCTCACCGTAAAAATGATTGCTGGTTACTTTAGTGGAAGGAAGTCAAGTAGAGCAATAGAACCAGGGATTGACCTTTTGCTCGATCCTGTTGATTTGTGTCACCTACTGCATTGCCTTATGTATTGATGGTAGAAAAAATGAAGCAGAAAAAGTTTGAAAGGTGTTTTTGTCCTGTCACTTTGTACAACATTTAGTTCAGTTGACATAACACTGTGCCTTTTGTTACATAAAACTGTCACATTGTCCCCTTCTGGTTAGCTACAGTTGCTGACCAAATCAATGTCTGTCAAAACTGTCAAATAATGAAGACAGTCTAAAAATATGTTATAATAGATAATATTTTTAATGATCATTAAAAATTCAACAAAATTATGTCACCAACAATATGAGCAAAGAAATTATGTAAATTATTAGCACAGACAAAATGAACAAGAATGTTCACAGATATATTGTCATTACTGTACATGTTAATTTTTTCATAACCATTTTTGTTGGTTTGGCATGCTACTAGCCTTTGAAGACAGTTTATAACTACTGAGGGACACCTAAAACATTAATATATGTATTTAGTGTATTTTGTTAGAGCTGTTAAGTACTATTGCATTGTTTTGCTTCAGTTTTTCGAGGCAAAACATAAAAAACAGGCAGCTTTAAATAATACAGAAGGAAGCCAATGGAAAAATAAGAAACTGTCTTTTCCACTTTTCCACTCATTTGCTTTTACAACGGTGGGATACAGGAAATTAAAGCAAAGGATACTGAGATTTACAAACCATAATTAATGTCTTATAATTGGATTTTCTTTTTACCTTCCATCATTTCAGACTGAAATTCTCCAGATAGATACTTTTTGTTTATAGTTTCTTCCTAGAAGCTCTGGTAAACATGTAATTTATCTAGAATGCGGAAGAAATGATTAGTGCCCCAAAAGGACAGTTTGTCCAAAAGATGCCACAGTGCTGGCCTGTAAGACTATACTTCCTGACTGGATGCTGCAGAAAGACACACAATCAAATTTGCCTATTGTTGTCCCAGTCAGAACAATAAATATCAGTGCTATCCAAGTATCTTTCCAAACATTGTCCTTCTGCTTAGCCAATATTTTTAAGAGAGTCATTTGGACTTCAGACTTACAAAAATTTGGCTTCTGCAGTTATTTGAGATTATTTGAGATTATTTCTGCAAAGCCCAGCAGGAAATGCAGGGCTGGTGTAAATGTTCTCAATTATATCCTGTTTTGTAGGGATAAAAGGAAAACATGGATTTGCAAGCTTTATGTAATTTTTTGCCTGGACAAAGACACCTCTTCTTCTGAATTTTATGACTTCAATGTCTTCACAAATGTGATTTCAGCCCCATCCTACCAAATAATCAGTTTTACCTAGTCAGGCAAAATCATGCATGCTTTTTATAGGTATTTTGACCACGTACAATTTGAAGGGGAAAGGAAAGGTTAGGAAAACACAGCAGTCACCAGATCCAAGAACCAATAAATCTTTAAAGTGTTGACATGGAAGGTTCAGACACAACTTATACGACCAGTGTGATCAAGTTAGTGCCGCTTTATTAAGGGATACACAGCAATTTATACACTAGCACAAAGCACACACATTGCTTCTAGATTGCTAATAGGCTAAAGCTGCTTGTCTATTCACTCTCCTGCACTCTGTGATTGGTCACGGCGTGGTATCCATGTTCCTCGCCTACATTCTGTTTCAACATTCTATTTTCTTATTTTTCAGTCCACTCCTTTATCTCTTTCCCACGTGCAGTTCCTTAATAGTCCAACTCTCTTATCTCTCTGCCAGTACACAGTTTCTTTGTCTCCCTTGGCCTTGCATATGTCCTTCACAACAGCTGCAGCTTGTTACAGCTTCGGCCTTCTCGGCCTGCTATTACAACAAAGTTACTTGGTCTGGATTGCTCATAATATGCCCATTATCTTCCAGCCACTCCACATTAAAGCAAACTGAAAACTGTTCATAGGCTGTCCGGTGGCTATAGGTGCAAATATGGGAATTCCATTTAGTGCTTTTCAAGCTCAGAAAAACTCTCTATAGATTTTGTTCTTCATATTTTTCTCCTGCATGAAATTAAAAGACTGAAATACTACTGGGAATAAGACCATAAAATACTTAGAGAGAGAATTTGGGGGAGAAAAAATACATTGCAGGCCTTCTCTCTTTTTGTGACTGTCATGGTTTAACCCCAGCTGGTAACAAAGCACCATGCAGCTGCTCACTCACTCCCCCTCACCCAGAGGGATGGGGAGGAGAATCGGAGAGGAACATAAAACTCAAGGGTTGAGATAAGAACAATTTAATAAGTATAGAAAAAGCCACTCATTCAAGCAAAGCAAAACAAGGAATTCATTCACTGCTTTCCATCGGTAGGCAGATGTTCGGCCATCCCCAGGAAAGCAGGGCTCCATCACACCTAACGGTTACTTGGGAGGACAAATGCCATAATGCTAGATGTCTCCCCCTTCCTTCTTCTTCCCCCAATTTATATACTCAGCATGACGTCATAAGGTATGGAACACCTCTTTGGCTAGGTTAGGTCACCTGTCCTGGCTGTGTCCCCTCCCAATTTCTTGTGCCCCTGTAGCCTTAGCACTGGCAAGGCCCGAGAAACTGAAAAGTCCTTGACTTAGTATAAACATCACCCAGCAACAACTAAAACTATCAGTGTGCTATCAACACTGTTCTCAAACTAAATCCAAAACACAGCACTGCACCAGCTGCTAAGAAGAAAATTAACTCTATCCCAGCTGAAACCAGGACAGTCAAGTGTAAGCTGTGCAAAAACTGTGGGAGAGAAGTGGGTGTATGAGTGAGCAGGCTTCCAGTGCCAAGTGGTTATGGCATCCACATAAACATCAAGATCTTCTGGGACTAACTTCTGCTCCCGCTGCCATTTATGGTTTTTGCAGGTGGTTGTTTTTCCTCAGTGACTATGTCACTTGAAGTACAGAAGGGACCCTGAGGACAGCGATCAGAGGCAAAGTCTTCTTCTTCCCATACCAAACCCCTCCAGTCTAAAAAATCACTTACTGGAGTCTACAGTCTTGGTCTGATAAATCCTGAAGATTTTTATGCATTGTTATAAATACAGAAGGATGGGGAACAACCTTCCAGCCACAACTGGTGGTTGGGTTTCAGTCTTACCAAATGGAACATATAGGCAAACCCTGCTCAGATATGGTCCCCTACATGCTATACAGGTGCTTCCACCACTGTGTATATATGCTACTACATAAAAGAAGGATTCTTTTTAACATTATGTTCTAAAAACAACCTGTGGTCATATCTGCCTGCAGGCAATTCCAGTGGAAGAGTGCCTACAGTTTTAATCCTGACAAATTTTAGTTTACAGCAAAGGTGCTGAGCTACTCATTCCTGTCAAAAAATGAAATAGTGCTGGATGCAGAACCAGAACTTCAAGGATCAAGTAATGGCTTAGTGGAGGATTTTTCACAACTGGATTTTGGACGTAGGCACTCAAGTCCTTTCTTACATCTCACCCTTGCTGTGTGTGAAATACATGATTGAATCATCAAGGAATGCATCCTTAATTTGAAAAAAAAAAATGTTGGCTGTTTGCTGTAAAATGGCCAATGATTTAGCAACCTTGAGTTTTTTACAGAGCTTTAAAGGCACATGAAACTCACTGTTATTGAGTATGATCCTTTGATAATCCCAACCTTTTCAAATAATATTTGATATTTGAAAAGTGATGCAATTAAGTTTGCAAGAGGTCAAATCTTAACTGGGCATGTTCCTTGCAAACATATTTTTTCTTGTGTATGTTGCTAAGTTCACTATTTCTGTGGGCTTTGTATTGCCTTTTACAACCTTCTTATTTACTAATGAACCTTTCTTTATAGTAGTTTGCACTCCCAATGTTAGTTTTTATCCACTTTCAAAAATCATATCTGCGATCTTGTGTATATTGTTTGACTGTCTTTCCTACTGTGCTATTTTTAAATTTTATACATTTAAAATAAAAGGCTATTTTGAGTTACAGCTTTAGTTATCAATCATGAAGCACCTACAGAACCAATTTTTAGGCCTATTGTTCGTGTGCGTTCTTTTTTTTCAGAATGGATATAGTAAGATGCATTTTATCTGTATTATTGTATCCATAAAATGATGGATTTTATTACTTCCTACTGTAGAATTGAGCCATTATGAGCATCCTGATCTTAAAAGGAGCTGAATACTCAGAACTCCCAAGGGAACCAACAGGAAATGCTCAGCATCTCTCAGAACCATCCCTTCCAATGTAAATTGTTATATCTGGAAGAACTTAATGGCACCATAAGAATTATTTACAGTTTTCATAGCTGTTCCTTCCTTTTTTTATTTCCTTAACTACAAAATTTTGCTTTTCTACAATCCTTTAAGGCTGTTTCTGTATAAAAATAGCTCATTAAACTGAATGTTTGGATGTTCAGTGTAAACTGAAATTCAGGTGTTTTAGGTCTTTTGTTGTATTTGTCCAAATCCTCTCTCCTGATTGTTTGGGTTTTTGCTGGTTCATCAGTTATTCACAGAATGTTGTACAAAATGCTTTCCTGAGTTAAGTTGCACATTTCTTATGCAGCTTTAAGTATCTTGATATTAATGTTATTCTAGCCTGGCTGACTTTTCTAGAACCTTAAGATTACCTTAGTAAAGGAAGAGTGTTTATAACTGTTCTGGTCTGGGATGACCCGAGCTGGGAAGATTCTTTGTTATACCCAGAGTGAGATTAAGACACAAACGAGGTCAAATGCCACTAATCAAGGAAATTTATTGTTCACTTATATAAACAAAATATTCATGTGTTGTGGTAAGAAAACAGCGATAGGAAAGGGAGGGAAAGATAGGAAAGAAGGAAGTTTAGCAAGCAGTTGGAATAGGGTTGCAAGAGATAGTCACCACCATGGTTCCAGCTGTGTCTCATTGGTCTGTAGTCTTTGTTCACGTCGGTGGAGGGATGTCTTTGGATCGCCACTTATTGTTTGATCTCTCAGTCTTTTATAGGGTGTTCAGTGGGGTCATTTCCCAGAAAACGGCACGCACCATTTTCCTCTGTGGGGCACATATGATTACGTCTCAGCAGGTAGGGGTGATCATCCATTTCTAGGCACATCCCTCACAGCAGCGTGGCCGATCCTTGACCTCAGCCAAAAACTGATGTCGGGCATCTGTTGGCTCCTTATCTGTTCACAACTGTTAAGTCTTGCAGGAGCTCAGCAAACAAGTTTTGAGACAATCAGTTTGAGATATGGTCTCTCACAATAACACACACACACACAGAAGAAAACTTACTAATTGATTTAAGAAATTAACTGCTTATTTCTTATATGGAGTTCCATACTACTCTATACTCATCCTGGCTTGTATCAGAAATAATGTGCCCAGCAGGACAAGGGAAGCAATCGTTCACCTGTACTAAGTACTGGTGAGGCTGCGCCTCGAATACTGTGTTCACTTTTGGGCCCCTCACTACAAGAAAGACAAGAAGGGCAACAAAGCTGGTGAAGCATCTAGAGAACAAGTCTTATGAGGAGCGGCTGTGGGAACTGGGGTTGTATAGTCTGGAGAAGAGGAGACTCAGGGGGGATCTTATTGCTCTCTACAACTACCTGAAAGGAGGCTGTAGGCAGGTGGGCGTAGGTCTCTTCTCCCAGATAACAAGTGATAGGACAAGAGCATATGGCCTCAAGTTACACCAGGGGAGGTTTAGAATGGATATTAGGAAAAAATTCTTCACTGAAAGGGTGGTCAAGCATTAGAACAGTCTGCCCAGGGAGGTGGTGGAATCACCATCCCTGGAAGTGTTCAAAACATGTGTAGATGAGGTGCTTAGAGGCATCGTTTAGTGGTGGACTTGGTAGTGCTAGGAAAATGGTTGCACCTGATGATTTTTAATGTCTTTTTTAACCTAAACAATTTCAAAGTATGATTCTATGATAATATTAGGGAAAAGTAAATCTTTGAAAAACCCTGTTATATTGGATCACTTGTACCCTCCCTCAGTTTATACAGAAAGACATGCATTTGAGGAAATCAGGTATTTGCCATACAGACTAGACGTTCATTTGGGCTCATTTTAGATATATATTTATATGTGTGTTTGTGTGTATGTGTGGAGTGGCTGGAAGACAACAGACATATTATGAACAATCCAGACCAAGTAACTTTGTTGTAATAGCAGGCCGAGCAGGCCAAAGCTGTAACAGCTGCAGGTGTTGCGAAGGACATATGCAAGGCCAAGGGAGACAAAGAAACTGTGTATTCACAGAGAGATAAGAGAGTTGGACAGAAAGATGAGAAAAAACAGGATGCCTGCACAAGGGGGGGGGCAGCGTGTGGGCACCGCACCGGGACCAATCATAGGGGAGGTGGAAGCATGTGAACGAGTAGTTATAACCTATCACCTTTTACATAACAAAGCGTGCGTAGCGTGTGTATTTGTTGCTGGGGGTATAAATTGGTGTGAGTCTATTAATAGCATCTGTAGAGTATAAATTGCTGTGTATCCCTTAATAAAGTGGCACTAGCTTGATCACATTGGTTGTATAAGTTGTGTCCAAGCCTTCCGCATCAACATGTATGTGCATGTGTACAAGTATATATGCACACCTGCATTACAAAACATGCAAGCACAGTTCACTTGGTATTGCTATAGTGATATAGTAATGATCACGCTTACTATATAGGCAGTACACTGCTTCCAAATATTTGTCATGTTCCAGATGCTTGTAATTACAGTATTTGTGTATAATATGTCTCCAGCACAATTTAGACCACCATACACTCATTTGCCCTCAAGTAGGCCTATTTAAAGTATAATTGACTGCCCTGGCAATTATCGTGAATAGCAGCTTTCTGCTGGTAAAAAAATGGCATATATATAATGAGAAAAAAAGGATCAAATACAAGCAATAGAAAAAAAGCAAAAAGAAAATATCTATATAAGGTATTTTAGACCAGATTTTATAGTGAAAAGCCACAATACCTATTAGCCCTTTCCAATTAGGGACTCTCAAAAAATGAATGAAATTACTCATCTATTTATGAAAAGAAGCTGGATCTACCCTAAATATAAAACCAGCAAAAGTTTATTTGTTCTAAAATTGTTACAGCTTACATCATTTATTTTCAACTGTGTTAGGTTTTGTTGAAACCTGTGTTGTATCATGTACCTTCTGTATCAGACAAAAATACCTTGCTTTGTTTTTCTTTTTAATAGCTACATAATTAGATGGATTATTTCATGTGTCAGTATGTGTGTGTGCTGAAGAGAACAAGCCAGATAAATTAGCACTTAGCAGAACACACAATAGCACACAATATACCCTTGTGTTTCATATAAAGCTTTATTTGTTATTCACGGCTGATTGACAAAACTGACTTTGCTTTTGGAAATGACAGGTGGTACTCTGGTGCTTTCTGTATGAAAAAGAGAAACAACCTTCACCAAAACAGTATCTGTCAATAGCTTCTGTGATTTAGTATTCAACCCTGGGCTTGTGTTCCCTCTAAAGTTTTGTTTCATTTGCATTTGTTAGGTCTGACATCACCAAGCCAGTTTAATAGTTGAGATTCTATGCCACAAGTTACATTCAGTCCCCAAAAGACCTTCCTCTTTCCTCAAGGCCTGATTATAAGACAGGTGAAGTTCAGTATATCTCAGTAAGCTCTGCATGCCATGTCAGGAATCAATAGCCCTCCTTTAGGAGTTATTAAATTGCAGCTGTAACATTAACCTTCTTTATCTAATTGTCTTTTCACAGGGCTAAGAAAATCAATAGCAGTCAATGGGACTGCCCTGGTTTTCCTTAATAGATGTTTTCTCCTAATTGGCAGCCTGGGTAGCTTCAGTGAGCTCAGTAGAAGTCTACAAAATGTTGTAGCTGTTGTAAACTATTTTACCATGTGCAATGGTTATTGATTTTATAATGAAATTAGAAAATTCAATAGCAATCAGGAATATAGATCAGGATTTCTAGGTACGTTAAGGCAAAGGGCAAACTCAGTTTGCTACCATTTCAAGCTGTGATCCAATTAAATATGTCCTTAAAGTATTACGTTAGCTAAAGACCTTCTATAAAGTCAGTTGATCAACTCTGCTAAACTTCATATGAAGGAAAAAGCATCAAAAAAATACAAAGTATTTGACCACAATATCCAAACTACAGCTGATTTTAAACAACAGATGAAAGTAAGATTACATGACATTTTAAAAAATGTGCTGATCATTGAAATTTGTCCACCTTGACCTCTTGAAATATTCATTCAAATAAGATGTCTACTAGAAAATCAAGTTAGAGAGAGAAAGGGTAAGGTAGGTGGGGAGAAGCACTCCAAAGTTATGCATTTGACCTTTGTTGAAAAGGTCAGCATGTCAAATGCCTTATTCTCAGACTCCACTCAATACTTAGAAGCTAAGTTCTGCCTACAGAGAAGCTTTGGAGGTGACTAAATCTCATGAGAGCTTGTTTAATGTAATTTGTTTCTATAGTGTTGCTGCCCCAGTTCTCTTCTATACCTTGATGGGATATCTTTACCTTGCATGTCAGGCTGAACAGCAGCATTGGCAACACATTAATCACAGTCTACAGGGATCAGCACTTAGTGATGTAAATAGTAGGTACTAAGATGCATCCTAAATTACATAAATTTTTTACTGACTTAAGACTTGCTCTGCATTAGGGCACTGCATCTGCATTAAAGCTCTCCCTCAATTATATACCATGGCAGTGACAGCAGCTCAAATTTCTCTGAAAGCAACAAGACCTCAGAATTTCTCCAGTAAGGAGAAACAGATAGAAATTCCTCACTGTCTATTATCATCCACTACAAATGAAAAAAAAAAAATCAGGTCTGATTCTGTCATTTACTAATTGGTAAAGGGAACAAAAAGAGAATAAATGAGAAAGAAAATTCCATGTCATTTAAATGACAAATAGAATATGTTCTTAGATTTTCTTCCTTTGTGTCATATCTGTTGTCATTATTGTTGTTCTAATGAACAAAACAAATCCTTTGTTTGCTCCCCATCTTCAGTGGAGGATACCAGTGGACTTAGTCATCAAGACATGGCAAGTTTCTTTTTAACATTAGCATGGATTATTGTTTGCATGAAGACACAATGAAATTTGTATGTGTAAAAGATAACTGCTTATATAAAAAGGTATAATAATGAAACAAGTTTATTACTATCTGTACTACAAAATACTGATCAAAGTGTGGCATTAAAGGGAACTAACTTTTCCTGATGGAAATTTAATTCTAAAACCAGCATGAGGTTTTTATGGCCTTTGATAGAATATGGAAATATGAGAGTTGCACAAGAATACTGGCATAAGTGATTTTCTTCTTTTTAAAATCCAGTCCAGTTCCTGGTTTAAAAAAAATAGTTCCCTATTCATTGCAAACTGAATTATGCTCTAGTTAATGAGGTCAAAATAAGAACAACAAATATGAATCAGATTTCTTCTCTCTCTAGCTCATGACGTAACTTACTGAATTTAGGACAGAACTCATCTAGATTGTTTCTAGTTCTGAGCACCACTTTCAGCCCGTCTGAAATATGCAGAGAAATGACTTTTAGTTTGTTCAGTTCTTGCTGTATTTAATCATGGATTGTCATAATTTGTCACTGGAGACTTGAAGGATCACAAGTTAAAGACAAGTCTATTTCACTTGGATGAATTTGTATCTTGGATTGCTATGATATTTGAACATTTCAGGTTTTATAGCTATCTCTTTATTTTTTTAAGGTGTTATCTCTACATAAATTCTTGGAATCAATATATGAAGATGTATTTTAAGTAAATACAAATTTCCAGCGATTTAAACAATTGCCTTTGAATTTTCCTAAAACCTGAAATTCATGGTAAGACAGGTAAGAAACATAGGAATGGAGAAATACGTAAAATGATAGCAGCAAGCTGGTTTTTATTTTACCAGTAGAGGGACACAATCAAACACTCAAGCCAATACCAAAGAAGTATGTATTTTTTCATAGTCTCAGAAATGGTTTTGTCCAATCTTTTGCCAATAATAAAGCAATAATAAAAATTAATCTCTCTTACATATAGGGTAAATTTGAAGGGTAGAGGCCAAATATATTTAATTAACTAAACTTTTCAGGAAGTTAAAAATAAGGCCTGTGAGACACTGCAGTCTTATAGAAGGGGTATCATTTCCCCTTCAGTAAGACCTGCTTGAATTTCAGCAGAAATGTCTATTTACTAGCAGTAGTGTTATGAGGAGAATGGCTGCTGGCATTCCTGAAGTTTCTCAATATCTTTGTGTTATTATGAAATAACAATAAGGAATTAAAATAGTGAAACATAAAGATGTTAGGTAGCTATGTAAAAGAATAACAATTTGCATGTTACTACACTTGACATGGAACCTGTTCTGTCTGCAAAATGGGTAAACATATAATAGCTTACAAGATAAGGCCTAAAATTAGCATGATAACAATAATTATTACAATCTAACCTGAATAGATAAAATATCTTTTTATTGCAGTTCAATGTAAGAGAAGCCTTGGTTTAAGGAAAAAATATGTCATGTAGGATCTTGCAAGTGTAGGAAGTGGTAAAGCTAATTGTTTTTCCCCACTTGACTTACACCTTTCTCCATGTTCTCCTGATAGAAATAGCTATTTCAGCACAGTGCCAGAGTATATAATTCTTGATAGTGTGCCTTTATATGCAAAAATAAACTGTGTAATTTTTTTCTTTTTGTAGACTTCTTAAAAGTGCTAATGGAATCAGAACAAGATGGTACTGAAAAGATCTTCTATTTACTTTTCAGTAAAATGACAGTAAATAAAGTGTGTGAAAAAGTTGTAAATTAATATTAAAGTGAAATCTAAATTAATGTTACATGCCTTTTTTATATTTATTCTAACCATTTGGTTAAAAAATAATTGCTAAGCAGTTACTTACCATTTCTGGCAGTGACAATATTATCTTTTTTTCCCATATAATTGTAAGAACTAATTAATAATTACTATATATTATTCTCCAGAAGTTTTGCAATTACACTTTTCAGATAATACTATGTGTCCTAATGTTCACAATTTCTCAGAGACATTGCTGCTACATAACAACTTTCTCACTCAAATCTTCAATTTATAAGATATGTCAGGGTGAATATCTATTTTCAATCACAATCATTAATCTATCTGATTCTATTGCTCCTGAATATATTTATATATCAGGCACATTTTTCTAAAATGAAGATAAGAATGCAAATATTGCACAGTTTAAACCAGAGACCTTGTTACATTCAACCACATTTTTCATTTAAATTGCATGTTATATTTAAGACACGGCAGAACATGATTCATTTAATCTTGGTCATTGTATTTCTAGAGCAGGCTATAGAAGAAAGTTATAATCCAGTTGCAGATTTAGTAGGAAGGGATTGTTCCAAGTAGCTATTTTCACCTGGAGGGAATATTAAGTATCTGCTAATTTGCTATACTCCTACCACAAAATCAGTGGTCCTAAAGGAGGCCCACACCATGTTAGGGCCAAATCTGATAAAAGAATTAAAGCAAGCAAGATTTGGGCAGAAGTTAGTCCCTGAAATCCTAAATTATGAGTCGCAGTTGCCAGCTAACTCTGGAGGTGTCTGAAGCTCATAAACTACTCTGTGACTTCTAAGTTTCCCAGCCATCTATCTTTCCCTTAGAGAGGCTCAAACTTGTGTGCACCTTTAGCGAGCACACACCCCAAAAAAACTTGCATCTTTGCAAAGTACTGTTGCATCAGACACTTTGATCTAAAGTAAAACCAAAGCAAAAGCTCGTTTTGCAGCTCAATAGATCAAGTTATTATTAAAAAAAAAATAAAAAAAAGTGAGACAGATTCAATCCCATCTCCTGCCATAGGTGTTCAAATTTCTATTAAAGCCATTGGAATAAAAGCTGCCTGTGGAGGCAAGGCAGGCACCTTCTTCTGAAGGTGTGCCACTGTGCAGAAAGAATTCAAAATTTATTCAGCCAGAAAGAGCTCACAAGAGTGAGTATGATGCTCTAGCCCAATGATTACAGCATTCACTTGTGAGGTAGTGGACCACAGCTCTGCTCCCAGGACTGCTTCTGTATTTTATCCAATGGCTACTTAATGGATGTACGTGTCCAAATGATCAGGTAAGGAAGCAGATCTTCCACTCACCAGAGTGAAGACTGGCTTTTATGTTCTCTGTGTAAGAATAATAAAGTGGGGGTTTTACCCTTTATATCCCCATGTGAAATGCTCATAGTCAGGAAAGAATATGGGCAATATTAATTATACCAAATAGTACACTTTTTAGTCTACACTGGTTCAGACTCAAGCACAAATCACAATATAAATAATAGAATCTAATAAAGCAAGACAGAGCAAAACAAAACAATGCTCCTGTCCTGTGGGAAGATCCTGCAAGCTTGTATCTTGTGCCTATACACACACTGTGTAAAATGTCTTCCCTGGAAACAGGGCCTCTCAAGGGTGGTTTTATGAAGTAGAACCTGAAAACATGTAAAAAATTACACGCATTTAATGTGAAGATAATAGTAGATGAGAAGAAATTAATTTTAAAATGGCTAGCATGTTGCTAGTTAGAACAAAATACTCATGAATGGAATAATTACTTTAGAGTTAGTTTGGCAGAAGATTCAGAGCAGGGTCACTTCAAGCCTCTGTATTGCCTTGTACAGCTATCCAGTCTGAATCACAGAGTGGTCCCTTCTCTGTTTTCCCCCAGTACTATGCTGAATGCCTGTCTACTGCTCTGAAATGAAGTAGTGGATAACTACAGCTAGCCATATGTGCCAAGCAAATGAATCTAGTCCATCAGTGAGGTATCATTCTTGCCTTTCTTTTTTCTTTCTTTCTTGTCTTTTAGAGGGTGCATTTATTCAAATATAAATGTTCACTAACTCCTGAAATTCATCTAGCCTGATTACTGGTGAGGTCCAGTGGGAAAAGCCAGTGCCTGAATATTTCCAATTTATTCCCACAGGTGAAAAATAAGTCATAGGCACTGCTCTACAGGGGCTATCAAAAGATGTTGCCCATAGAATTAGCAGTCCTCTTTCATGAAGGGAACAATCCATCTCACCCAAGTTGTTACTATGCCACAAGGGGTAAGTACTCCATTCATGCTTTCTCAGGACCATCCTCTGTAGCCCAGAAAGGCATACATGCTGCATGTTTGCATCACACCTACATCTCTGCTAGCAGATGACTGCTGTCATGGTCTGCAGTATATTGGATGAAGAAGGTATCTTGGTGCTTGGATCTTGCTGTGCTGTGGGATTCCCTTAGTCCTCTTGCAAAATTCTCTTTCTGTCAGACACTTGCTAATTCACTGTGTATCCTGACTCTGCAAAGAAACTTCTGAATCTAGACTCAATTCAGTGTAATCTGAATTATAGGTGCATAGGTTATAAAATGAGGAGGCACTCTAGGCAGATTGTCTGAGCCACTAAATAATGTAAACCACAAGAACTTCCTGTATTAAATTCTTGTTTAAACTGGAATTAGCCCAGTTACTTAGATGGGTAGGTGAGGTCCCATATTCTGAGAAAAGTTAGACAGGATGAGTGCCCCAAAACACAAAATCTCAGGTAGTGATTGACGTCAACATTGAGAACTAAATCAAGCCTGGGAAGATATGGCCCCATCTTGGAAATCTATAAGAAAATTTCTACATTGAATGGCAAAGGAATATTTGTATATATTGAAAAGAGACGAAACCATAAAATTCAAGTCATAAAATATCAACACTTGTGAAATGATGATTATTTTGAATAAAAAATATCCTGATCAGAAACAAAAAGGAAGTTTAGCCATGCATGAGAAAATTTAGCTTGCCTGCTTTCTCTGGTCAGAGTCCTGAAATACAAGCCATGAGATTTTAGTAGCAGGCTTTTGTATGGTCTGTTTACAGCTAGTTGTAACAGGAATAAATCTATAAAGCAAATACAGCTCATTAAAAGCAAATTTCTTTCACTGACCTGAAACCGAGATAATTCCTTTTGCCTACACATTGGCTTCCCATAATACTACTTGGTGCACACCTGTGATATATTAGCTGCTAGTGGTTTTAAGTGTTAAAAGCAATATGTATTTCAGTGTCCTGGTTTCAGCTGGGATAGAGTTAATTTTCTTCTTAGTAGCTGGTGCAGAGCTGTATTTTGGCTATGATGTGAGAACAATGTTGATATCAGCACTGATGTTTTTAGTTGTTGCTGGGTGATGTTTATATAAGTCAAGGCCTTTTCAGTCCCTTGGGCCCTGCCAGGGAGAGGGCTGGAGGGGCACAGCCAGGACAGGTGACCCAAGCTAGCCAAAGAGGTATTCCATACCATATGATGTCATGCTGAGTATATAAACTGGGGGAAGAAGAAGGAAGGTGGGGACATTTGGCATTATGGTGTTTGTCTTCTCAAGTAACTGTTAGGTGTGATGGAGCCCTGCTTTCCTGGGGATGGCCGAACACCTGCCTGCCCATGAGAAGTGGTGAATGAATTCCTTGTTTTGCTTTTCTTGCGTGCACAGCTTTTGCTTTACCCTTTTTCCCCACCTTTCCATTTTGCTATTATTATTATTGTTAGTATTATTGTTATTATTGTTTTTCTTACCTTTTTATTCTGTTTAAATTATTAAATTGTTCTTATCTCAACCCTTGACTTTTACATTCCTTTCCGATTCTCCTCTCTATCCCTCTGAGTGAGGGGGAGTGATCAACTGGCTGCATGGTGCTTGGTTGCTGGCTGGGGTTAAACCACGACATTTAGTCACTTTATTTACTGATGCACTTTCTATTGTTTGTGGCAGTTCTGCCTGCAAGCACCTGGCAGAATATAGCCTGTGGTAGGGAGGGAGTACATGAACATGGCTATTAGAATAACAATGAAACTACAGAAAAATCTTTCCTAGGGAGTTTATTTCTGTCCTACTGGAAGTTGTGTGTGTGTGCATGTCTGCGGGGAGATCTTTATCACTGAAAGAACAGTTGGAGGTTTCTGAAGACCAGTTTAAAAAGCTGTTGAAGAAAAAAATTAAAATGTGAAACACTGTTGAAGAAAAACTGCTGAAGAAAATGTAACTCTAAAACTCCTGTGACCTAAAACTAGACTTGCTAGGTTTGTATGTCAGGAGTAAAGCATGTACATCTTCAGCAAGGGACCTAACGAAGTCACCGGATATTCCAAAATCCTGTCTGGGCATGGGTTTCAGAGGGGTGGAGGGCAGCTCTAAAAATCTCCTGCAGGTCCTTTCTTCCACAAAGCCTGACAGAAGGTGAACTCTGGTTTCTCATTAGCAGATACTCTAATATAATTTGTCGCTGTCTGAAGGAAAATGGAGGTATTTCTTGCAGTAAGTGTATAAAATATCTTTGTGAAGTAGTTGTACTCATAAGAATTCAGTCCATCAAAGAATTTTCTAATACATGGTTTGAATCTGTTTTTTATATATACTTACAATAGACCCATTAAATATCTATAGTATTGTACATGTGCTCAACAACATAATTATTTCAAATTACATGAGTTTCCATGTAATAACCCCCCATCTCACTAAAACTACACTATGTTTGGTGAATTAAGGTTATTTCTAAATGGTAACTTTTTGCCAGCTCAAGAAATGGAATATGCAATTGAAATCATTTGATAATGAAACTAAAATTGAAAGAAATATACCAGACTAATCCAGAAACATTACCAGTCACAAAAAATAAACTGGAAACAAAACTATATTATCCAGTGCTGCTGTCTGTTTACTCAAGAACACTTTGGAAAAGTAACCAAGTAGCTTTATGAGAAAAAGCTCCTGCAACAAGAACTTTTATTAAATTATTCCTGCTGATATTTGAAAATAATGGAATTATGGCTTCATGTAATTAATAAACACAGATAAATCAACTTCATAATTTAATTCACATGACCTATAATTAGAAACTTGAAATTTGAAACAAAGGTTTCAATTTCTATCTTTATGTATTGAGTTTGCATAGAAAGCTTTTGGTAGTGGGGTGATACAGGCATGGCTTCTGTGAGAAGATGCCGGAAGCTTCCCTCATGTCCAATAAAGCCACTACCAGCGAGCTCCAAGTCAGAACTGCTGCTGGCCAAGCCTGAGCCAATCAGCAACAGTGGTAGTGCCTCTGTGATAACATATTTAAGAAGGAGGAAAAAGTTGCTTCTCAACAGCAATTGCAGCTGGAGAGAGGAGTGAGAATATGTGAGTGCAACAACTATGCAGACACCAAGGTCAGTGAAGAAAGAGGGGGAAGAGGTGTTCCAGGTGCCGAAGCAGAGATTCCCCTGCAGCCTGCGGTGAGGACCATGGTGAGGCAGGCTGTCCCCCTGCAGACCATGGAGGTTAATGGTGGAGCAGATATCCACCTGCAGCCCCTGGAGGACCCCACGCCGGAGTAGGTGGATGCATCTGAAGGAGGCTGTAACCCCATGGAGAGGCTGTGATGGAGCTGGTTTCTGGCATGACCTGTGTACCCATGGAGAGAGAGGAGCCCGTGATGGAGCTGGTTCCTGGCAGGACCTGCGACCCTGTGGGAGACCCATGCTGGAGCAGTTTGTGAAGAACTGCAGCCTGTGGGAAGGTCTCATGTTGGTGAAGTCTATGGAGAACTGTCTCCTGTGGGAGGGACCCCACGCTGGAGCAGAGTCAGAGCATGAGGAGCCCTCCCCCTAAGGAAGAAGGGGTGGCAGAAACAACGTCTGATGAACTGACTGTAAGCCACTCAGGGTAGAGGAGGCAGAGAAAATTTGGAGTAAAGTTAAGCCCAGGAAGAAGGTAAGGGTGAGGGGAAAGTGTTTTTAAGACTTGGTTTTATTTCTCATTATCCTACTCTGATTTGATTGGTAATAAATTAAATTAATTTTTCCCCCCCAAGTCAAGTCTGTTTTTTCTGTAACAGTAATTGCTGAGGGATCTCTCCTTGTCCTTATCTTGATCCATGAACCTTTCATTATATTTTTCTCTCCCCTGTCCAGCTGTGGAGGGGGAGTGATAGAGTGTCTTTGGTAGGCACCTGGCATCTAGCCAGGGTCAACCCACCACACTTTAATAAAAGATCAAGCCAACTCTAAAGCTTGCAACCAGAAACTGCACCTATTTTCAAAGGATTTTTTCCCCCCCCAAATAAAGTTTACAAGTGTAACACTCTGTGGGCATAACATTCAGAAACTATGTAAAACTATATTGTATAGGTGTGGTGTATGAAGGCATGGACTCAGTCTGTGGTGCAACCAGAGACAGTGTATTGTACAGAGAAGCTCATATTTATATCTCTGAGCCTGGATACAAATTCCAGCTGTATGTACTGTGGGTATGTCTTGAGCTAGCTCAACGGCGTCAGTGAGCGAAAACCGTCCTTGGGAGAGAGACACAGTTATGCTTCTTGGAAGGAAGCCATGGGAGCAAGAAGAGAAACTTTAAGATACGGAGTAGTCTGCAGAGCTTGTGGTCTTGTAGATAAAGGGAGTTGATAAGTTGCTGTGTCTGTAATAGAAAAAAGAGCTAAGAGTGGAAAATTACTGAGCGTAGTTACAGGCTGACACGTCAGCCCCCTATAAAGGTATAAAAGGCCTGCTTGATTTTAATAAAGTGTCTTTGAGGTGTCTTCGATTGTCTTCATACCTTTGATGGGCTCCCAGAGTCCATGCATCATATGCCACAATGTACCACCAGGCTCAGGGCAGAAACCATTCATGTAGTTACATAGCTATATATCACTACAAGCATGCAGACACCTTTTTGCTACTAGATAACCATGTTTATCTTTCTTACTTTCCTTCATAATACCCAGCTGTTCTCTCATCTCCTGCCAGATCAGACATTCTCTATCCTCCTCTCCCACACAGCAAGACTACTATTATAACCAATATTTCTTTAAACTCACTTTCTCACATAATATGAAAAAGCAGGTCTTCCTGTGAGACTTAGCTGTTGATAAATTATGGAGTAAGCATACAGTCACATATCTGGAGCCAGCATATGCCATGCTTTTCTACTTCATACAGGACATTTTCTCTGATAAACAAACATGAAATCTTGATTGGAGGAAGCACTTCACAAAATTCTGAACTGTAACACAAAGAATAGTGGATAAGAAGGAGCAGAGCTTAAAACATTTAGAACTCTTTTTTTTAATTATTATTACTGAAAATGAGATAAAAGTGACTATTACCTCCTTCTTGAAAATCCCAATGAGTATTTAATTCCATAAAACGGTAGCACAAACTAGTCACGTTTTCCTAAATGGTACAGGGCCCTGGTGAAAATGTGAACCCTATGTCAAGAGAACTCTGTGATTTACAGAGTCAGTAAGGAAGAATAAGTCATTTAAAGGTTGGATTTTTGAGCAGTGAATAAATCTTGCTGTATTTTCTTTCTATTTTCAGTATGATGTCATTAACAAGAAGAAAGTATTGTCAAAGAGCTGTAGGAGAAACCCCTAGTAATGATTACATTCTGGGTGAAACAAATGCCTTCTGCTTGGAACCTGCAGCATCCTTTTAACTCCATCCTTTTCTGGGTTTTGCAAACTGTCACCCCTAAAGTTGTGTAGTAGTCCAGGTGGGTCACAGATGCAGACTCAGTGACTAATGTAAGTGGAATCTGCTCCAGTAACAATCTGAAAAGTTGCCTCACCTATGGTAGGAACATTGGCTGAATGTTGCGGATCCTGACTTTAGGCACCTCCCTCTCTAGGGGAGAACATTCTAATTCCACAAAAAATCAGTTTTAGGCATTAATTCTCTTATTGGAGCAGCCTAATACATAAGAGTAAGAGAAATGGTAAACAAAGACAGTTTACATTTCAAAGCAATCCTTTCCTACTGACCAGCATTACTTCAGTTTTACACAGTTTAATTCTGAGCTAATCATAAATAAGGCAGTGGATGTCATACCAGCTGTTATGTGCACACTGCGATCTCTGTAGTAGAGTTAGTCACATCTGTGAAAAACAAGATATACAGACTAATGTCATCCATATACCCATGTCAAGAGAACCAGTCTCATCTCATCACCTCTCCAAGTCTAGAACATGAAGTAAAGGGAAAACAGGATAGATCCATTTGAGATGTTCTAAGAGTTAACTCATGAGGATGATGGGCATTTATACACCACTATTCTTTGAATTCCTCTTTTAAATATATTATTAATACTGGAAAGATCTTGCACTTTTCCTATAGTCTCAACTTTCTTTAAAACCAAAGTCAGTTCTAGACATATAAGGCATGGAAAATAGGCTCATATATAGCATGTGCAAACTCACAGTACATTGAGAAGTAGCAATTACCTTTTTTTTATCTTAAATTACATTTTAATGTGAAGAGAACATGTATTTTAGGTGAATAACAAGTAGAGAAACTTTATTATGTTCAACGGAATTCCCAGTACTATGTATTTTCTTGGATACAGTATATTTTCTGTCTGAGAATATTATTTTGCATTTAAAACACTTTGTGCTCTCTGTCCATAAGGCAAAATGACATCACAGATAATGATTTTCCTTCAAGAGCATTTCAGTGCTTTGCTAGCAAACTTTCAAAATGCTTTAAGAATACTAATGGAAACATTAAAAAATGCAAGCTGGTAAATATGTATTAAGATAATAACTGTAAGTGACTAATGAAATGTTCTTTGGATTTATTCTCTTTGTATAGTAATTGAAACAGATTGGAAAAATATTGCAAAATATAAGTGACGCAAATATTGGAAACCCTTATTTTACCAGTGGTCTGTTCAAAAAGACGAATTTGTGTATGGCGCATTGTCTTCCAGGATCAAAGTGTATGCTATTTGATCCATGAAGAGCATTATACCAAGAACTATTCAGTTATGCTTGCAGATTTTATCAAGCAGCTCTCTGTAGCAGACCTACACCTATGTTAATCAGAAGAAAACCCAAAATATTCTGTCATTGTCCTTGACTGATATCTTGTCGTTATAATAAGTGTGAAATCTCTAAATATATGCACATTTACTACAAGCAAACAAGCTGTTCAGAATCCAATTAGACAAAAATCTGCCCATCTGTTCTGCATTATCATGGGATTTGCTCACATGCATTTTGTCTCATTACTAAAAGGCAAAGAGGCAAATTGAATTGAGGTGGACTTCCTCTTAAAGTGGGATCAGGACATGAAGTCAGAACCCTGCTGTGAACCAACAAAGCACCACTGGGAGAAAGTGGGATGAGAGGTTTCTTTGTTCTAAAGCCACATGTCCTGTGTTTACTGTAAGGCCTAAAGGGATGCTAATACCATTGTTTGGCACAATACAGCACACACTAAAGCCATATAAACCTTGTTTCCAATGAAAATTGTTTGTTTCGTTTTTTAGTCTCCTCTGTCCCATGTCTTTTTATTATTATCTGCCCGCCACAGTATGCTGCATTTCAAGCATAAAGCTTATTTAATGGAATCTGGGAAAGTTTCATTGAAGCAAACTTTTCTTATAAAATTAAAGAGAAAAATGCCTATTTTTAATTTTTTTAATTACACATTAATACCTTAATCATATTTTAAAGTGCTACTTAAAGCCACATGCTTCTGAGAGTAATTTTATATGGAAATAGGAAATTTTCTATGAACATGCTAATTTGCATATTTTCTGATCACTTATATTATTAATACCTAGAACTTACAAGCATTTATACATTTCTGCCATATGAGCACTTTGCATCAGCAGTGAAAAACTATTGGTTTTGAGAATAAGTATTTCTAGTGGACTGTTATTGCATTTCTTTAGCAGAAACAGAGAAGTTTTATTTATAGTTGTGAATGCTACAAATGAACAAATACTGTGAAAATTAGTAGTTTCTGAAGTTTAAGCAGAACAAATACAGGATCAGTTCATATATGCATTCAAAAGAGAGAGTAAGTAAGGAAAAATTGAAATATATTTCTACCTTTTGCACAGTTCTCATTACTAGGGCATTTGAGTACATCACAAACTTCTATAAAATGAAAACCATTTTACAGAACAAAGTATAGGAACGTTGTCACATTTAGTTTCTGACATTAACATTTTTGTTTTAAAAAATGTAGAGCCTATAAAATCTCAGAAAATATCACAAAATTATGTCCCTATAGAAAGAAGCATCTCTTTTAAAGTCTGGAAAGGAAAAGGTTAGAAAATACTAATAAATTTCTATGACAGGATTCAGTTCAGACTTACCACTGCATTTACTCCTTTACTATGAACTTTACTATGTTTACTGATGCTGTGCATAACATACAATCTCACACAAAGATTTCATAGGCAGTGCTGGGCCACATCAGCCAAAGCATCTCAGGGCTGACTCCATTAATCCTGTGCACATCAGAGAAACAGAACAAGAATGTAGGAAAACAAGAGTCAAACTAAGAGCTAATACAGAACAAAGGAGAAGGAATACATCATAGAAAGAAAGAGCGAGAAGAGTTAAAGAGAACAGAGAATTTACATGTATGGGTGAAGAACTGGAGACATTAAAGAAAAAAGAAATTCAGAGAGATACCTAATTTTTCTTCTAGGAAGAATTCAGTTTTAAAATTGCCTTTACAATCCATTTAACCACATATGAGAAAATCCAGAAACAATTTGGAAGATTCTCTTGTGGATTTATTTATGCATACCAATAATTGCCCTGTACTGAGAGTGGCTCTTATAATAGATGTCATATGGAATAGAAAATTCAGTGCATAAGATGACTGACAAAAAAAAGCGCTCTTGTATCTTTCTCTTTATTTTTTTTTCTTTACACTTCTGTTTTCTTCTCCTTCTAACAAACATTTAATACAATTTTGCTGCTCTGATCTATATATTGGATTTAAATATACTGTGTAATACTGGTATTCATCTCATAAGCATACTCTAAGACCATTATTTATCCCTAAGTGATTTAATAAATACTTGCTTTTTAAAATTTTAACACAGTCCCCTTTTGATGCTTGCAGCTATCCAGAGTTCAGCAGGCACAAGGGGGACATAAAGCTCAGAACTGTGTATTCAGTATTTTTCAGTTGACATAATGCTGAATCTAACTTCATATTTCATTCTGGATAAGTTTTCCAACTGTGAGATGAGTGGGTTCACAGTGTGCTGGGTGAAGACCTGGCTGAAGGCAGAGATCAAAGTGTTGTAGTGAATGGGGCTACATCTGGCTGGCAACCAGTCACCAGCAGTGTTCCTCGAGGCTCAATTCTAGGGCCAGTTCTATTCAATATATTTATCAACAATCTGGATGCAGGAGTTGAATGCACAATTAGCAAGTTTGCTGATGATATTAAACTGGGAGGTGCTGTTGACTCTCTTGAGGGACAAGATGCCTTGCAGAGGGATCTAGATAGATTGAAGCACTGGGCAATGATTAATAGGATGAAATTTAACAAGTTGAAATGATGGATTCTGCACCTGGGATGGAGTAATGCCTGGCACAAATATAAATTGGGAGAGGAGTGGCTGGAGAGCAGCCCTGCACAAAGGGATCTGGGGGTGCTGGTCGACAGCAGGCTCAATAGGAGTCAGCAGTGTGACCTGGCAGCCAAGAGGGCAAACAGCATCCTGGTGTGCATCAAACACAGTTATAACCAGCCAGTACAGAGAGGTGATTATCCCTCTGTATTCAGTGTTGGTGTGGCCTCACCTCAAGTACTGTGTCAGTTCCAGGCCCCACAATTGAAGAAGGTTGTGAAGGTACTTGAATGTGTCCAGGGAGGGCAACAAAGCTGGTGACAGGGCTGGAAGGCATGTCCTATGAGGAGAGGCTGAGGACTCTGGGTTTGTCTAGTTATGAGAAAAGGAGGCTGAGGGGTGACCTCGTTGCTCTCTAAGGCTTCCTGAGGAGAGGAAGTGGAGAGGGAGGTGCTGAGCTCTTCTCCCTGGTATCCAGTGACAGAATGTGTGGGAATGGGTCAAAGCTGCATCATGGGAGGTTCAGACTTGACATTAGGAATCATTTCTTCATTGAGAGGGTGTTCAAACACTGGAACAGGCTTCCTAGAGAGGTGGTCAATGCTCCATGCCTGTCAGTGTTTAAGAGACATTTAATAATATGCTTTAATGATATTAAATAATTGCATTATTTAATAATAATTATATAATAATTTTATTATCATATAAGCATATGAATAATATGCTTTAACTTTTGGTCAGCCCTGAATTGGTCAGGCAGTTGGACTAATTGATCTTTTTATGTCCCTTCCATCTAAAGCAGGAGTCCTCAAACTATGGCCCGCGGGCTGGATACGGCCCCCCCAGGGTCCTCAATCCAGCCCCTGGTATTTACAGAACCCCCCAGCCCCCCCCTCCCCCCCCCCCCCCCCCCGCAGGGGGTTGGGGGGGGAAACCAAGCAGCCGCAGATGACTACCTGCCACTTCATCCGCGCGCTGGCCCCCTGTTTAAAAAGTCTGAGGACCCCTGCTCTAAAGTATTCTATCCTATGTTATCCTTTCATTAGCTGTACTGAAGCATTCCTAATTATTCTAGAAGTGGTTTAGGCAGATGCTTTTCTAAACAAAAGCATTTCTAAACTTGTTTGCATTAATATGATGTTTAGTACATAGTACATAATTGGGTATGATGCTGTAAGATACCGATATATTGATAATTGCCTTAACCATTGCTTAGTGCACAAATTCAAGCGGAACTGGTGCAAAGCTGTTCTGCTCACACTGGAGAGGAACTGATATGAGCTGCTGCTGCAAAGTGAGCTGCTGTTGCCTAGCTTGGTAACCAAGAGGTGGTATAGGATGTAAAGGCTTTAGGTCTTGCGAAAGCAAGATCTAGCTAGTGCTTCCTGGAAGAGACTTCTGTGGTAACATAAGGCAACTGCTCATGTGCACAGCAGGGGTTGCATAAAACCCATCATGACCACCAATGAGGACCCCCTGTGATCACTGCTCATACATTAATCTTGCATGGACACAGATTACACCCACCCTTGCTTTGTATGTAAATGAGGAGATGTCCTCTCAAGAACATAAAAATTTAATTGATAAAAGCTCAGGTGGAGCCCCCCCCTCCCCCAAGACACCCAGGGTGAAGAGGACCAATGGGATGCCGCTGGATCCACGGGTGATGATATCTCTTTTCTCTCTCTTCCTCCCCCCCCCTCCTCTCTTCTCTTCTCTCTTCTCTTCTCTTCTCTTCTCTTCTCTTCTCTTCTCTTCTCTTCTCTTCTCTTCTTCTCTTCTCTTCTCTTCTCTTCTCTTCTCTTCTCTTCTCTTCTCTTCTCTTCTCTTCTCTTCTCTCTTTCTTTTTATTGAAGTGACTAGATCTAAGTAACAATGTGTGGCATGGGACTTGCTTATCCAGTTAAAGTAATCACCATTGAGCTATTATGTCTAACCACATCTTTTACTTTGTATTAATAAATCATAAAACTGGTTGGTTGGTGTCGTTTCACCTTAATTCAGTTGAAGGATATCACAAACTTGGTCCTTGGTCCCAAGGGGAGGGAGGTCATCCTAAATGACTTCTTTCAGGTCACGGCTTTAATTGGCATCATGAACAGGATACCCTTGCAATACTGAATCAACCAGAAGAGACCAGGGCCCTTAGTGTGGTCCTTTCCTTAGGAAGTGCCTGACAGGAGAGGGGACAGAGGATCTTGTAAAGATCCACACTGGGTACATAAACCCACAGTAGACTGAATACTTTAGAGCATTCTTTTTGCATTGTGTGACAGTTGTCAGGATCGATTTGGGGATCCAACAATGGAGGATGATCCCCTCCTTGAAAAACTGAAGGGCTATAAAGCCCAAATCTCTCCTCCTGGCATGGCTTGGGCCCAAAACAATTGGTATGACTTGCAGGCAGTAGCAGATAGCATCCTTCTTTTGGCAAAGGAATGACAACTTCGAGTGGTGAAAGGAGAAGCAACAGTTTGTGCTGTTTTAGGGGCTGCATTAATTGCTGCTCAGAAGGAAAAGCAAGTAGATAAAGGGACAATTGAGTCCTTGCAAAAGGCAAATAACTCCTTGCAAGAGGCAAATAAGTGTTTGCAAGTGCAGATAAGAAACTTGCAAAGTCAACTCATCGCTGAACATAACAATACTCAGCAGTTTCACGCAATCTTATTGGACTAGACCAAGAGAAAACCCTACAGTCTGATTTGAAAGAAAACAGGCAGGGGTCTGATGATAGGATAGATTTGGTCTCAGACCTAGATAGCAAACCAGGAATCTCAAGTTTTGCAAAACTAGCTGCAAAAACAGGCATCTGATCTAAAACTCATATATCCAATTAAAGGGTTAGAAGATAGCAGGAACCTCTTTTATCCTGGGGATGGGGAGGTGGCAATGAGACCCTTGATTAAAACTGAAACTGTTGATAATGGTCAGGGGAGTGTCAGCAACATACTATGCATACTATTCCCTATTCCCCTATGGACTTGGCTAAGACACAAGAAAAATACTCCCAGGGCTCCTGAGCAACTGAAACTGAGTATGTGTGGAGAGTCTCCCTGCCTGTGGAGAGACCCCATGACTGTCAGTGTTTAAGAGGCATTTGGACAATGCCCTTAACATGCTTATCTTGGTCAGCCCTGAATTGGTCAGGCAATTGGACTAGATGATCATTGTAGGTCCCTTCCAACTTAAATATTTTATTCTCTTCTCTTCTCTTCTCTTCTCTTCTCTTCTCTTCTCTTCTCTTCTCTTCTCTTCTCTTCTCTTCTATTTTTCTTTCATCTATATGGAATGCATTTCTTATATGTGCTGCACAAATAATTAAAGATAAAATAAATAATAATAACAATTTCCTTTTTTAGGATCTTTATTATTTTCTCTGTATTCACAGAGGTGGAACATGAGAGAAGTCTATACTTTCTCCATAAATACTCATTTGCCAAAAGAAAACAAAATATATTTTTCTTTTAGAGAATCTGCATTGGTATATTGAAATAGCAGGGACAGGGGAAAAAAGCCCATAATGCTTCATTAGTTAATTGCACAGAGTACAGGTATTTAGGGATAACCAATGAAGGACATTTGCTGAATGGTCTATGCCCATCATGCATATTATGGTCTAATGGTGGTAGTAATGGTAGGAGGCTCCTGGAGAGTCATCTGTCAAATTTGCACACTGAATTATTTATTGCCTCACAGTTAAAACAGCTGAGACCCATTTGTAATAAAATGCAAGATAAACAACCGCTCCCCAAAATAACTAGTACAACTGCTTTGCATGTTCAGTAATGTCACTGGTATTCGTAAACATGAACAATATTTCAATAATATATGTCTGTAAAGATATTGGGATGTGCGTATAAGTTCTGATAAACAACAAATACTATACATATATATATTAGCTTTATGTGTCTACTATGAAGACATGAAGATATGTATTGATGATTAGCATGATACCAATCATCATTATCGTTCATAGTAATGCAACAGTGATTGCATTAATTTATACTTATATATTATATACTTCTAATAGAATGTAAAAATATATATTGTATATAATATAGAATGTATATTTTTGAATTTTTATAAAATTATAAGCTATAAAATTAAAGTGTATGAATCCATTAAGTAGTGTGCTTCAGTTGGAAACACATATTCTTTCTTTGTAAACCTCAGAACATAGTTTCTCAACATATACACAGTGTTAAAACTATTACATAAAACCATGAAAATAATTTTTGTAATCGCTGAAGAATATATCCCTTACTGCAAGTGTATCTAGTGATTATGAAGACATGTAAGATTTTTCAATTTGCATTATGATAAAGAGTGGCTGCTAGAGTTCCTCCTTGGTAATAACTTGAAATTAATCTTTATTGCTCAATAAGTCTTTTTCACTCCCTTCTGTCTTTATCCACTGTAGTTATCAAAGTCATGGTAACTGTAACTTTCCAACACTGATGATGATGAATGTCTATTGTGAATAGATCTTCAGCTCCAGATGCTTTTTACTGTGGCCAAGTGTCCTGTATCTTAGTCACCAGTCTGGCTGTACATCTACTTTCCTCAAAGTTGTTTAAATGAAATTTTTTTTGTGATGTCTGACACCATAAGAAGATACATGCTATGTGTTATCAATAACCTGTTGAAGGTATTTTAGACTGTATATTAACTAATTTGTATGATATTATTCTGTAAGACACTGAACAGTCCCATGAAGCATCTCATCATGACTTTCAATAGAATTTATCACTAAGAATACAATTAAACATGTCAACATATGCTATGCTGCATTTAAAAACAAAGATCCCCTATGAGACCTTTTACAGATCATTTACTTGCTTTTAAAAGTTGGCAGCTGTAGGTTTAATATTTCAGACATTTCTCTTACAGGTCTTTGGAAGAGGATATTCCCCTCCAAATACATAGATTTGTTCACTTAATATCATAGCTACCAAAACAACCTCCCCATCTTCAGATAATCCAGAGAACATCAATAGCTGCCTTTCTGCTGTATCAGATATTCATTGTGCTGCTATTTAGATTTGCTTTCCCACTGTGGTATAGAGCTGAAAGTGGGATTTGGAGGCTTTATCAGGATACTTGTTATAAAATGCTCTTTAATATTTTATAGAAATGATTACTGCTTCACTTATAGCTTTGAGTTTTCCTGTAGTTGGTTGCCCAAAGACAAAAGCAGCCTCCAGGCAAAAAACAGGATCTTCCATGGAACAACACTTCATAATTTTTTATTTGTTATGGAGATGGGTCTTCAGGACTGAGACAACTAACAGATAATACACATTGGCTAGTAATAAATACATGGAGAATTTACTGCTTCAAAGAAAGATGTTATATACTTGAATCTATCTAGAAATCAATAATACTAACCTTTCAAACACTTATTTGTGCAATTTTCTTCATTTTTGTTGCAACATTAAGTTCAAGGGCTCTGCATTTCTTTTTCCAAGTATCATTTGGTACCTCTAGAGCTGATATTTCAAAGCTTCCACCCACATATCAGGCACTAGTAGAGGAAGAACATAAACCTGCAATGTGGAGGAAGAGAGCCTCACTTCTCTTCAGCATACTATAAGACATGCTGATAACCAGTACTAGAAATACCCCTTAGCATGAATCCCATGCAAAGAGACTTAATTAAAGGAAACATTTATGTTGGTAAATGTCTGCAAGCCAGAACTTGTATTCATATTGATGATCAAACATATTGTGGCACTTTAAAGAAAAAAATATATGGTCCTGAAAATATTTCTGCCTCAATTATTTTCTTAAACTCTGTCTCCTTAAATGTATGACTTTAGTTCCTATCTCTTTTTCCCCCCTTTCTCACAGAGACAGAGTTGTGCACGTGTGCATGCATGCGCACACACACCCAGGATGCTTAATGCTGCCATTTTTTTATATATATACATGCTGGTTTAAAAATTCAGTAAATGAGCATTTTAGGAATGACAGTGTACATTTGCTAAAACCATATCCCATGAACTAGCATTTGTAAAAATCTTGCCACTTAGATGTATGCTTACAGATATTTTTGTTTAATTATAATTGATTTGTAGAAGTAAAATTAGCAACGATAACTGGACAAAGAGAGGAAAAAAGCTACTTTATATAACACTGGATAATTGTTCCTCCATATTTCACATTTAGATGGTTTGACTTCTTGATGATTATTCATTTGAATAAACTTTGTCTAAAAGTTTGGTCTTAGAATAAAATCTGAATTTCTGAAAGCCAAAGATTTTTACCTGTCAATTCAACATTTCATTGTAAGCTTTTCTCTCACAGAGAGAATGAAATTATACTTCCATTTCATGTTTGCTGCCTAGCAGAGATAAGAAAGCACAGAAGTACTAAAGAACTGAATTACCTTCAAGTTCATATGACAAGCAGACCAACACCTAAGCACCAGAGGACAGGTAATATTTAGCTGTTCAAGTCCACCTAAAGCTGAAAGAAAGGAACCTATCCTCTGAAACAAGGTGTTGCCGTTTAACCCCAGCTGGCAACTAAAGCACCACGCAGCCACTCACTCACTCCCCCCACAGTGCGATGGGGGAGAGAATCAGAAGGGTAAAAGTGAAAAAACTCAAGGGTTGAGATAAAGACAGTTTGATAGGTAAAGCAAAAGTTGTGCATGCAAGAAAAGCAAAACAAGGAATTAATTCACTAATTTCCATTGTCACGCAGATGTTCGGCCATCCCCAGGAAAGCAGGGCTCCATCACATGTAATGGTTACTTGGGAAGACAAACACCATAACTCCGAACATCCCCCATTCCTTCTTCCTCACCCAGCTTTATATGCTGAGCATATGGTATGGAATATCCCTTTGGTCAGTGTGGGTCACCTGTCCTGGCTGTGTCCCCTCCCAACTTCTTGTGCACCCCCAGCCTACACGCTTGTAGGGTGGTGTGAGGTGCAGAAAATGCTTTGACTCTGTGTAAGCACTGCTCAGCAATAGCAAAAACATCCCTGTATTATCAACGCTGTTTTCAGCACAAATCTAAAACTGTCCCATTCAAGCTACTAAGAAGAAAATTAACTCTACCCCAGCCAAAACCAGCATACAAGGCCAACAGGTAAGACATCATTGCCATTTATTACTCAGTAAAAAACCCCACAACTTTCAATGACAAAACACCAGCTCCAGTGAAGCAGAAGATGCAGTAAAGGACAGCTGGTTGTACTTTGATTAGCATGTTGTGAGCCCTTCACCCACACCCACACCCCACCCCCCAAATCTAAAGTAAATGTGCTCTGAAGAACTGTTTACATGTGTTTGCAACAAATAACCTGTGCCTTGTAAACAGCTGACATCTGTTCAGGCTCACATGGGAGCAGAGCCTACTTTACATTTAAAACTGTTATTCCAGGAATAAAAAAGCCAAATGACAACTGAAGCGTGTAAATTCAGAAATATGATAAAAATCCTTTGCAAAAGACCACCTAAATCCCTAGCTTGCTTATAGGATTATATGTGAATCATGTGCAAAACAGAAAGAGAGAAGGATGGAGAATGTCTGATCTGGCAGGAGATGAGAGAACAGCTGGGTATTATGAAGGAAAGTAAGAAAGATAAACATGGTTATCTAGTAGCAAAAAGGTGTCTGCATGCTTGTAGTGATATATAGCTATGTAACTGCATGAATGGTTTCTGCCTGGTGGTACATACAGCTGGAATTTGTATCCAGGCTCAGAGATATAAATATGAGCTTCTCTATACAATAAAGTGTCTCTGGTTGCACCACAACTGGAGTCCATGCCTTCATACGCCACATTGCTGAGCGTATGCTTTTCTTTTCCCTTTACTCATTTATTACTGCGGACCTTCTTCCTATAAGTTTTCACTTCCTTCTCAAATGCACAGAAGAAATACTTTCCCACATGGTTGTCTTGTTGCCTTCTAGCTCCATAGTTCTATCTTCATAAACACAAGGTCTTGTTCAGGAAACTCAATTAAAGCATCTCAATAGAAGATGGAGCAAAAGATAACAGTGCCAACCTAAGACAATGGCTGTTGTCACTTTGGATAAGGCTGTTCCGGTCTGGCACAGCCTGAGCTGGGGAGATTCAATATTACACCTGGAGTGAGATGAAGACGCAAACAAGTTTAAATGCTGCCAATGAGGAAAGTTTATTGAAACAGAGTGTTGATTAAAAAAAAGGCAATAAGAAAAGGAAGAAAGGATAAAAACGAAGGAAACCTAGCAAGCAGTAGGGACAGAACTGCAAGAGATAGTCACCACCATGGATCCAGTGGTGTCCAATTGGTCCGTAGTTTCCTTGTCCATTGGTGGGGGGGGTCTCTGAATCGCACCCCTACTGTTCGATGGTGCAGTCTTTTATAGGATATTCAGGGAGACTGTTTCCTAGACAATGGCACGTAGTGCAAGTTCACACATGCTCCCCATCTTGGTACAATGGTTCCAAGGGGCACATGCGACAGCTGCATGGTCCTTTGTCATGGACTGCGCAAGCCTTGGCAGGTTGAGGTGGTCGGTTGTGTCTGGATATGTCCCCCAAAACAGCAAGGCTGCGGCGAATGAAGAGACGGGACGCAGCTTGATGCAAGCAAGTGTCCATTTATTAATGATTTTCTTACAATTATATATGTTTCTACCTTCTACATATTACACACTGATTGGTTAAATCTTAAGCGTAAAAAACACTGATTGGTTGATATTTAAGGCACACCGTTAGAACAATAGGAACTTACTAGTTTATCCTGACATAGCAATAATTTCTATTCCAAGGTTAGGGAGTTTCTTTCTACGCGGCTTTCTTGATTACATATTGGCGCCATCCGTTCCCTTATCTGGCTACTTGTTTCTCTGTCCGTCTGGTTGCCTCCTCAACTGTGACGGCTCAGGGGTCTGCAGTTAGCTTGTTCCTTTGCTCCCAGGGCTTGTGCCCTACAAGTTCTAACAAGTCTCTATTCATCAGGCTATCAGTACTTGGACTCTTGTCCTTGAGGCCTTGTCCTACACAAGGCCACTAATTGAACTTGACTGATGTCTGGTTTTGGATGACTGTTTGCTCCTTGTCTGTTCACAACTGCTGATTTCGGTTAAACCTCCAGGTAGCCTTGCATCAAGCTTGTCAGGAATGTAAACAAGCTTTGAGACATTCAGTTCACAATATGGTCTCCCACAAAGGCTAACAAATGTTTTTTTAAAAGGATCAATTTTCAGACAATAACAGATAGATGGAAATATAAGTTTTGTGATTTTGGTACAAGCCACATGGGTAGGCCATCTGACTCCTGCCAGTTCATCTGTTAAGCACAGCGGGTTTCTGATTTCCTGAAAGCCATGGACTTCCCAGTTCCCTGCCTCCTGCTAACTTTCCCATCCTCCTCTAGCTTGCCCATCCTCTATACCAAGTATTTTGTGGGTAGGCAGCAGGGAGCGGGCTCTGGCTGGCTCTTGGATTATGGCTTTCTTCTTCCCAGCTCTCAGGGCATTCTCAGTAAAGAACCTTCACAGGTCAGGTGGGCAGGATGCTTGTTCCCTATCTCCTAAACTCTGTAAGAGACAGCTGGCAAGTCTGCTGAGCACCTTTGGAGCTAGCCATAGGGTTTGGACACCATTACCAAAGCACCATATATCTAGCTTTTTATCCCAGTTTCTAATTTCTTCTTTTAAAGGAAAATTTTTCCAAACAATGGAAATATTGGTTCTCTCACAGTTATACTCTTGCTCTTTATCATTCCAAAGGAAGTAATTTTACAAGGTACTGAAAGAAAAGATACTCTTCATAGCTGAAATCTAATATAAAACGTATGATAGATTAGACCTGGAAGCTATGCTCAGAAGCAAAAAAGATGGCAAAAATTAATGAATCGTGGAGATGTTAGAGAAGTAAATAGCAAAAATACTGGGTTGTGTGGTAGTGTAAGAGACTGCGCTGGTGAGACCCACCATCTCCACAGCAGATGTGTTGTCTCAACATTGCTATGGCAGGAAACTCATGCTATCACCACAGTGAATGATCTATCTATACATTGTTAAGGCAGGAAGATAACACCACTGCCACAGAAGAGATTTAAGGCATGAAGATAACATCACTGCCACCGAAGAGATTTATCTATACATTGTTAAAGGAGGAAACCGACTGATGCCATGGAGCAATGGGGGAGGCTGAACCTGCAAAACTTAACCAAACCCCTGTGCATGTGCCCAGACTTGGGGTCAGGGGGACCAAGGTGCCTGGAGGCCCCTGAGGACCACCTGATGATGTTGGGCACGTACACCATTGCTGGGTGGAAGGTGTGGTTAAGCAGAACAGCTTGTAACAGCTCTATAAAAAAAAAGGAACCAACTAATGTTACCGATTTGTTAATAAGTTAAAATTGATTGATTTTATTTGATTAATTAATTGATTTTATAAAATCATTTAATAGAATTAAAATATAGAAGGATAACGAAAAAAAAATAAAAAAAATTTATAGGAAACTTGCATCTATGCAATAAGAGTTGTTATGGAATCTTTTGTACGTCTTGTACCAAGGCTAGAAGAAGGGCCTGGAACTATTGTAATAACTCTAGGGTTGAAAGGTTCCATTGTATTTAACCAGTCTTCTGTACGCAGAGGTGTATTGAAATGTCAGAATATGAGATTAATGGGAACTGGGGAGAGTCGACTGGAACATCTTGTAGGTGCCTGCCAAGAAACCGTGAACTTTAGTAAAAGGTAATTCTGGCAGGGGGAGATCGTGACCACCGACTCATATACCACCGACCCAAATAGTACCCTAGACCCATTTCTAGACCTTACTAAGCTTTACTGCGCATAATCGGATATAGGAGGAGAGTATGTAAATGATTTACGGGAAATGTTATGATTATGTATGAATAATTAATGAATATGTATGAATAAGTTCTATATATGGAATCTGATTTTGGGACCTGGTGTGCGTTGATCGTGAGAGGACTCGCTCACGCACCCGGCCGTCAATAAAGAAGTGTCTGCTTATCTACATCACATTGGTGTCGATAAGTTCTTCATTCCGAGATTTCGGTAACAGTTTTGGCGACCCAGATGGGACCTCGCTGAAGGAGACCGGAGGAGTCGGGGACCTGATCGGTTCCGGCCGGCACCGAGGATTTCTCGGAGACACCCATCGATCCCCGATCCGTAAGGCTTTTCGCGACGTTCCCTGGATTTTTGGGTAAGACACTTCTTTTTTAATTGTAGTAAGTAAGTGCACTATAATAATTGTATGGGAAAGAGTGGGATAGAGTCCCACCAGTGGGTTGGAGTCCCACTGAGTAAGTCTACCTGTCAGACGCGGTGAAAGAGCTGCGCAGGGTAGGACTAGGAGTCTGCCCATAAGACATAAGCGAAAGCTATTGCAGGGTTGGACTAAAAGGATCCTTGTGGAAGTGGAAGCCTAGGCGTCTGCCTGTAAGACATAAGCGAAAGCTATTGCAGGGTTGGACAAAAGTGTAGACAAGAGAAACTATATGCTATAGTGTTCTCTAAGGTAGTGCCTCTAACACGAAGTTAGAAGTTTTTGGTGTTCTTTGTTGTCTTGTGAGTTTGTGTATTAAGAAGAAAATTAGGAGGTATAATATTGTGTTATATGTTTGTTTAAAGTAACTGTGGGAAAGTGTGAGTGTGGCTGTAAGGGTGAGACGTATAATTGAAAACGAAAGCGAGTGTGGAGTGTGGATCCGCAGATCGGAGTGACAGAGTTGAATAATTGTGTATTGTACTGTGGGTAATTACACCATGGCAACTAAGTTAACTCGGTTGTTTAAAAGTAAAAGCTTGGGTAATCTTGTGTTAAATGATAAAATCCCGAAAAATTCTCCATTGGGATGTTTGTTGGCGCATTGGGGGGATTTATATGAGGATTTGCCAAAGAGCCAGATGATTGAGAATTGTAATAATTGGTGGCTACTATATATATTAGAAGATCAGGAAAAGTGGCCCATGAACGGGACACTGAATTATAACACTATTTTGCAGTTAATGTTGTATTGTAAAAGAGAAGGGAAATGGAGTGAAATGCCATATGTGGATTTGTTCTTTTACTTGAGACAAAGAAAAGATTGGCAGGAGGAATGTAAGTTAACTATTGGAGATAATTTAGTAATGGCTGTAACCGCTGATATTAAGAAAGTGGAAAAAGTGTTGTTCAACTTGTGAGATTGGGAAAGGTTGTTTGAAGAAAAGGATTGTTATTGAGAATAACGATGGACCAGAGTTAGATATATCCCCTCCTAGGAGAGAAATGAATCAGGGTCGAGAATTAAGGATACAAGAACCAGCGATTGAACCGGATAGCAGTGGAACGGGAGATGTGGGAGAAAGATTATCGGAGATTGTAATTCATACTCCTGTTTCCCGGAGAACTCGGCAACAGACCC
This sequence comes from Falco biarmicus, assembly GCF_023638135.1. Classification (NCBI taxonomy): domain Eukaryota; kingdom Metazoa; phylum Chordata; class Aves; order Falconiformes; family Falconidae; genus Falco; species Falco biarmicus. The sequence goes on along the minus strand of NC_079310.1, from coordinate 9,778,251 downwards.
ATACAATAGCTCCCCTGCGACAGGGAGTTGGCAGTGATGGACCAGTCTATGTGAAAATACCTTTTACAGCTACGGATTTGATGACTTGGAAACAGGCAGCAGGAAACTGTAGAGAAGATCCTGAAAAAGTGGGCAAGGTGGTAGATACTATAATTAGAACACAGAATCCAGACTGGAGTGATTTACAGGTGATTTTGGATAATTTGTTAGATGATACAGAGAAACAAATGGTATTAAAAGCTGGCAAAACACAAGCAGAGTTGGATGTGATGAGTGGAATAACAGGTGGAACAATAGAACAGAATTTTCCATCTGGGGATCCGCAGTGGGATCCAAATAATGTGGCACATAGAGAAAGACTGAAGCGGTATCAAAAATGGGTTTTATATGGGATTAGACATGCCATTCCTAAATCCTTGAATTGGTCTAAATTATATGAAGTAAGACAAGATAAAAATGAATCTCCCTCAGCATTTTTGGAAAGATTAAAGGAAGCTGCTAGAAAATACACTGATTTGAGAGTGGAAACAGAGGCAGCACAGATACAATTGGCTTTGATCTTTATGGGACAATCGGCACCAGATATAAGGAAAAAACTCCAGAAACTGGAGGGAGAGAATTCAAGGAGTTTAAATACAATGTTGGAAGTGGCATGGAAGGTATATAATAACAGAGAAAAGGAAGAAAGAAGAACAAGGAGAATAGATTTATTGGCAGTAATGGCAGGAACAGCAGATAGAGGAAGGGGCAGAGGAAGAGGACAAGGATTTAATGGAAGAGGAGGGTATATGAATTGTGGTGATCAGAAATTTAATACCCTCTTAGGAATAAATCAGTGTGCCTTGTGTAAAGAGGAAGGACATTGGAAAAAGGACTGCCCCAGAAACAGGAGTGCTTCTCACGACCTTGCCAAAGTAATGGTTTTAGATGACTGAAGGGGACGGGAGGGGAACCCAGCTGAACCTCTGGTTAAAATTAAGCTGGGAGATACAGAAGTTAAATTTTTAGTAGATACGGGAGCGACATTTTCAGTATTAAATACTTGTAAAGGAAAAATTGGAACAAAAACAGCCAATATAATAGGAGCAACAGGGAAAGAAGAAAACAGGCCATTCCTACAACCCATAGATTTGAAATTTGGAAATAAAATAATTACATATGAATTTTTGTATGTACCAGAATGTCCGGTACCCTTGTTAGGAAGAAATTTATTATCTAAATTAAATGCACAAATTGTTTTTGATGAAGGAGAATTCTTTTTGAAGATACCCAAGTCAAAAACGGGAGAAGTTTTGATGATACAAGAAAAGGTAAAGGAACAAGAAATTCCACCGGAGGTGGATTTGGCAGTGATCCCTACTGTATGGGAGACAGATATTCCTGGCAAATCGAAACTAGCAGAACCAGTTAAAATAGATTTGAAGGAAGGCGCAGGAACAGTGAGAATTAAACAATATCCAATCAAACCAGAAGTGAGACAGGAATTGAAGAAATTGATTGATAAATTTTTGAAGTATAAAATTTTGGAAGAATGTGAATCTGAGTATAATACTCCTATTTTACCAGTCAGAAAACCTTCGGGTGAATATAGACTGGTACAAGACTTGAGAGCAGTAAATCAAATAGTTAAGGATATTTATCCTGTGGTAGCAAACCCTTATACACTGTTAACAGCATTGAGGGAGAATTATCAGTGGTTTACAGTGCTTGATTTAAAGGATGCTTTCTTTTGTATACCTTTGGAAAAGGAAACCAGAAAACTGTTTGCTTTTGAATGGGAAAATCCTCAAACCAGGCAAAAGATGCAGCTGACATGGACTAGATTACCCCAAGGATTTAAAAACAGTCCAACTATTTTTGGAAATCAATTAGCAAAGGAACTTGAAATCTGGAAACAGGATAAATCAAGGCCTGGACATTTACTCCTACAATATGTGCATGACATACTGATAGCTACAGAAGAAAGACTTACCTGTATACAGGTGACTATTGACCTCTTGAATTTTCTGGGACTAAATGGATATAAAGTGTCCAGAAAGAAAGCCCAGATAGCCTGCCAGACTGTGATATATCTGGGCTTTGAGATTTCAAAAGGACAACAACAATTAGGAAAAAATCGCAAAGAAGCTATTTGTAGTATACCTGAGCCGAGAAATATTCATGAACTCAGAGCATTTTTGGGAATGACTGGGTGGTGTCGCCTTTGGATCATGAACTATGGGCTAATAGCTAAACCGCTGTACGAGGCCCAAAAGAACTCTCCCTTTGTATGGGGCCCAAAACAACAAAAGGCTTTTGTAGAGTTGAAACGTGCCTTAATGTCTGCACCTGCCTTGGGACTGCCGGATCTAACCAAAGATTTCCAGCTGTTTGTACATGAAAGACAACACCTTGCACTGGGCGTGTTAACCCAGAGGATAGGAAGCTGGAAACGACCAGTCGGATATTTCTCTAAACAACTGGACACAGTGAGTAAAGGGTGGCCAAACTGCCTTCGAGCAGTGGCCGCAATAGTGATGCTCATACAAGAAGCTTGGAAATTGACTTTGGGAAGAACAATAACAGTCTATGTTCCACACATGGTGATAACTGTCCTAGAACAGAAAGGGGGACATTGGCTGTCTCCCAGCCGAATGATGAAATACCAGATAGTATTGACTGAACAAGATGATGTGATTCTAAAGACAACTAACCTGGTAAATCCTGCAGTGTTTTTAAGTTCCATACAGGAAGAAGGACGACTGGAACATGATTGCTTGGCTACTATCTAGTATGTTTATTCCAGTCGTGAAGATCTGAAGGATGTGCCTTTGGAGCGACCAGATTGGGAACTGTATACTGATGGAAGCAGCTTTATGGAACAAGGAGTTCGATACGCCGGATATGCGGTAACAACAGAGACTACAGTTATAGAAGCAGGAGCATTGGCGAGTACCACATCAGCCCAAAAGGCAGAACTCATCGCTTTAATTCGAGCCTTAGAAATAAGCAAAGACAAGAGAGTAAATATCTGGACTGATTCAAAATATGCCTTTGGGGGAGTGCATGTCCATGGAGCTTTGTGGAAAGAGAGGGGGTTATTGTCCTCTCAAGGATCAAATATTAAGCATCAAACAGAGATCTTACGATTATTACAAGCAGTTCAAAAGCCAGATCAAGTAGCAATCATGCACTGTAAGGCACATCAGAGTGGGAATACAAAAATAATAGCTGGGAATAATTTAGCTGATAGGACTGCAAAAAGGGTAGCAAAGAAACAAGCATTGCAAATGGCAATAATTCCTTCTAAAACAGTAACCCTTCCCAGGGAAAAACCGAGATATTCAGAAGAAGATGACAAAATGGGTCAGTTATTAAATGCTAAGAAAAACTTAGAGGGATGGTGGGTAACTCCTAACGGACAAGTAGTAATTCCACCTCTTTTGATGAGAGAGATAATTCAAATGAGACATCAAGAATGTCATTGGGGGGCAGAAGCCTTAGTAACATCTTTACGAAAGCAAGTAATATCAGTTAAGATGTTAGGAATAGCCAAAATGGTAACTGCAAAGTGTGAAGCATGTTTGAAAAATGATCCAGTGATTAAGAAAAAGGTTCAAATGGGTAGGCTGAAATCTGGTACAGAACCTGGAGATTACTGGCAAGTAGATTTTTCAGAGTTGCCTAGATACAATGGGTACCAGTACATCTTGGTAGGGGTTGACACTTTTACAGGATAGCCGGAAGCCCTTCCCTGTCGCACTACCCAAGCAAAAGAGGTTGTAAAGTGGTTATTGCAAGAAATAATTCCAAGATTTGGAGTTCCTATTGGAAATCCTCTGTAGAGGTCCACACTTTGTGGCTGAAGTAGTGCAAAGTGTTAGCAAAGCATTGGGTATTAATTGGGATTTACATTCACCTTGGAGGCCACAATCTAGTGGGAAAGTGGAAAGGATGAATCAAATGTTAAAACGACAAATAAGTAAAATTTGTCAAGAAACCAGTTTAAAGTGGCCTCAGGCACTTCCATTGGCGTTATTGCGAATCAGAGTACAACCAAAGAGTGGAACCTCAGTCAGTCCTTATGAATTATTATATGGAAAACCATATGAGTCTCCAGAACCAAATCCAAACATACACGTGAAAGGAAAGCAGGATGTATATAACTATTTGCTTTCTCTAGGAAAAACTTTGACTGCAATTCGGAGTGCAGTAATTTGGAATAGACCTTTACCCCTGGAAAATTCAGTGCATGATTTCCAACCAGGAGACTATGTTTATGTGAAGAATTGGACCTCTGAACCTTTGCAGGAGCGCTGGAGAGGACCCTTCCAGATACTGCTAACCACTTTTACAGCTATCAAAATTGCAGAATCGGATGCTTGGATACATTATACTCGAGTGAAGAAAGCACCATGAAGAAAGCATCTACTCCGTGGAAGACTGTGAAACGTAACTCAGAGACTTAAAAATTGACTTTGAAACATGTTTAATTTTGCATATCAGGTTATGATTGGTTTTTGGATTTTCTTTTGGTTGGTAGTGTTGGTGGGATCATGGGCTGACTTGGTGGACAGGAACAAAAGACAAATAGAAACAGAACAAGTGATTGACATTCCCAAACAAATGGCTGAGGAAAATTTGATGGTAGGATTGATTAAAGAATTTGCCAATTTACAAAACATCACGCAGATCACTGCTTGTTTGCCAATACCGAAGGCAGTAGGTGAATCTATTCCATGGGGAATTTTAACTATGAATTTGACTAACCTGGAACATAAAAATGAAACCAATTATTGTGAACAGAGGCCAGTGACTCAATGGTATGAGCAAGTGAAAGTCACTAGAAAACAGTGGAAAACTCCAGGTAGTCTGGCGGATTGTGAAAAATTGTTAAATTATGTTTTTACCAAAATAGGGAGATTTAAGACTGTGGGATGGTGTTCTTATGATGAACAATTTAAAATCAACGTGAGCAAAAGTGTTATGGAATGGAAGTGTAACAAAACTGGCCAGAGCACCCAGTTAGTAGACCAGTGGGACTCTATATGGTCTATGTCCATATTTTCCCATTTTCAGTATATAGCAAGAATTTCTTGGTGTTTTACCTGGGATGGAAAGGTTTTTTCAGTATTACCCTGGGTAGATGATAGGTCAACTACATCGGGAGAGAAGGAAAATAAAATAGTGCCATGGTGGAAATGTGAAAAAGTGTATGATCGTAGTAATGCAGACTTAGTAATTCAAAGAATTCCTCCGTTGGCTGCTGCTTTGAAATATGGTTGTTTTTGTCGAGGTCTTAAGAATACTCTCAATTTAACCAGCGCCTTTACAGTCAGAAGAGGAACTTTGTTTAGTTGTAGAAAATCTACTATTCGAAGTCCAGGACATTTAGTTTGGGCATTAAGTGATGGAACCTGGACAACACATTTACCATTAGATGGTAAGGTGAAACAAATTACTTTAGGCATGCCAACATTGTGTCCAATTTGAAAGAAATCACCATTTAAAGGATCCTTAGAGAATTTAGAATTGAAACAAATAAAGAGATCAGGGATAAATGATGATATTTGGAATGAACCATCTACAGGAGTGAAAATTGGCTGGGCACTGGAATCACTTTTAAATCCTATAGCTTCATATAGAAACAGAGCGTGGCTCTATCATTTAACTGGTCAAGTGGAAAAATTGGCAAACGTTACCAAGAAGGGGTTTAAGGAATTGAATATACAACTACAGGCAACTTCCAGAATGACTTTACAAAATAGAATGGCGCTAGATATGCTCCTACTTAAAGAACATGGAGTGTGTGGATATCTCAAGGATAAACTGGACCACTGTTGCATCCACATTCCAAATGTCACTCAGGATGTGGAACATGATCTAGACCTATTGGGAAAAATTGAAAAAGAAACTGAAACAGTTCAAAAGGATATGTCAAAAGATTGGCTTGGGAAAATTTTTAACAAACTGGGATGGAATTTGAGCTCTTGGATACAATCTATAATTAAGACTTTGTATCTGTTACTAGTTGTCTTTTTGATGAGCATGCTAGTATATGCATGTCTGAAGAAACAGTTTACCAATAGAATTGCAGTGAGTCGTATGATTATGAGAGAAGTACCAACTATTTCACCAAGACATGATCCATTACCCAAATATGTTGAAACAAAAGATATATGAATAAAGTGAAAGTATTGAAATAATGATTTTCAACACTTTCAAAGGGGGGAAATGTTACTGATTAGTTAATAAGTTAAAATTGATTGATTTTATTTGATTAATTAATTGATTTTATAAAATCATTTAATAGAATTAAAATGTAGAAGGATAAGGGAAAAAATCTTTATAGGAAACTTGCAGCTACGCAGTAAGAGTTGTTTTGGAATCTTTTGTACGTCTTGTACCAAGGCTAGAAGAAGGGCCTGGAACTATTGTAATAACTCTAGGGTTGAAAGGTTCCATTGTATTTAACCAGTCTTCTGTACGCAGAGGTGTATTGAAATGTCAGAATATGAGATTAATGGGAACTGGGGAGAGTCGACTGGAACAGCTTGTAGGTGCCTGCCAAGAAACCGTGAACTTTTGTAAAAGGTAATTCCGGCAGGGGGAGATCGCGACCACCGACTCATATACCACCTACCCAAATCGTACCCTAGACCCATTTCTAGACCTTTCTAAGCTTTACTGCGCATAATCGGATATAGGAGGAGAGTATGTAAATGATTTACGGGAAATGTTATGATTATGTATGAATAATTAATGAATATGTATGAATAAGTTCTATATATGGAATCTGATTTTGGGACCTGGTGTGCGTTGATCGTGAGAGGACTCGCTCACGCACCCGGCCGTCAATAAAGAAGTGTCTGCTTATCTACATCACATTGGTGTCGATAAGTTCTTCATTCCGAGATTTCGGTAACACTAACATTGGACGGAACATTCCCCCGTCAGACTTGGAAACGAATCGGACTGTCGGGATGCCGCAGCTCCAGGGTGGTAGCTATTGCTGTGAACTCTTTCTTTCTTTCCTTCTTTCTTTCCTTCCTTCCTTCCTCTCTTTATCTCTCACTCTCCCTTTGCATTCGCAGATTTATTGTTGGGAAAATAAAGTTCCTTGGCTCATGACTCCGTTTCAAGTGTTAATACTTTTCCCAAGAATACAAACAGAACCACACTTTGGTCTCAGACTGGCATGAGACATTTTAATTGGCGTCACGGACAGGATTCTTGGTGAAACAGAAAGTGCCAGGTTCTTTATGAGAGACTCTTGTGTGTGTGTGCCTGAGACATACCTTGGTACAAAGTGGGTGTGGAGTGGGGATCCGCAGTTCTGTTTGTCTGCGAGGAAAACAGCTGGAGGACAAAGTGATAGAATTGAACAAGAGACTAGTCTCTAAAAAGTTTAAAAGTGTGACCTCCTGAGAGTGAAGGGAGGGGGTAGTAGTAGAGATTTTAGAGTGAGGCCCTCTCAGGACAAAATAACCCCTCTTTGGTGAAATGAGTGCCCACGCTTCTACAGATGTTCATGATGTTTCCCCCACTAAAGTATTGGGCAGAGATTTATATAAATTAGATGACTTTTTGGGAACCTATCATTCTCGCCCAGCTCCCCAAGGGCGAGAATGGGCAAAAAATCACTGGTTCCAACCGCAGAGTATAGTTGATAGGATCATGATATTGCAGAAGGAGGCTAAAGTCGTCCATAATTTGTGCAGTTTTAGGATCAAGTTTGGCAGCAGCCATGGAAGATAGGAGGCAAAGATTGTGTCAAGATGATGCTGTGGTCGATTCCTTGAAAATGGCAGTTAAAACACTTTGAGAGCAGTTAGAAGAGACCAAACAGCTATTAGAGCAGGAGAGAAACCAGAATGCTTTTCTAAAAGAGACATTAAGAGAAGAATTGTGGAAAGAAAGTGACTCATTTGGGGAGGTGGAGTCGGAGTTAACAGAGAAAGGGATTAGACAAATATATCCCCAGTGGGATTTACAGAGAGCAAAGAAGGCAGCAGAAACCCCTCCTCACATGTATCCCCTATTTAAGACTGAGTATTTATATGAGACAGACAACGGCACTTGTCCCCAAATTGTTACTAAAGAGGCTCCATTTCAGGCAACTGAGTTACCAAAATTAAGGAAGGATTTTGCAAGGACTCCAAAGGAATCCAAAACAGAATATGCTTGGAAAGTGTCCTTGTCAGGAGGAGATGGGATTTTGTTGTCAGAGAAGGAAGCAGAAGGATACTGGGGTCCCAGTGTGTTTTTAACTACCGGCAACCATCGGACCCCATGGTCATTGACACAGAGGGCAGCGTATTGGGCTGGGGGACTGAACCCTTTGGAGAGGGGAGACCCCCTAGCTAAAACAGGTACGATGGATCAGCTGGTAGAAATTGTACAAAAGGCATCTTGTCTGCAGATGATGTATGACAGAAGGCTTGAAACTCGCCAGGGCTCTCCCATGATGATGCCTGTAGACCCAGAATGGATGACTCCTCTAATTCAAGGACTTCCTGATTCTCTAAACACCATTGGGATCCAGCAACAGGGGAAGATGCAAAATACCCCCATATAAGACAGAGTTACGTGGGGGGAAGTTGCCCAAGAGCTAATTAACTTTGGGAGAAAATATGGTCCCACTGGTGGATCTTGGCAAAGACCCGAAACAAGAGCTGTACGAACTGCGGGAAAAGCTGAGGGACAGTTAGCACAGGCTCAGAGAACTCAGTATTCTAAATCAGTCTGATTTACTGATTCTGGGGGAGGGAGACCCCTAAGCCGGCAGGAATGGTGGCAGCTGGGGCTCCAGAGAGGTATTCCCCGGGATCTAATGGATGGGCTCCCGACCCAGAAATTGGAGAAACTTGTACAGATATGGTCAGGGCACAAAGTTAGTTTTGAGCCAACCCCTAGTACCCCACCATCAATAGGTATCGGGGAAAAAGCTGATGAAGTAAAGAGGGTGATGGGAAACTAGATCCTCCGTCCCCCAAAGGTGGTGGTGGGGAACGGAGGGTGGATGTTTATTAGGCAACTCACCTTAAATTAGAGAGGAGATTTAATGATTGCAGTGGCTGTAGGGCCACAGAAAAAAAACAGTAACCTTTTTAATTGACACAGGAGCACAAATCACTGCACTGATGCAGAGTGAAGCGGAGCAATGTGGAATTTTTGACTTTGTCTAAAAACTTGATTGTCTTAAATGCTTTAGGGAAAACTCAGTCAGTACCTATGGCCTTGGTAACATTATGGTTGCCTGGGGAGGAAGACCCAGTTAACACCAAGGTTGCAATAGGCCCTTTTCCGACAAATCTTTTGGGCATAGATATATTGAAGGGCAGACAGTGGTATGATACCCAGGGGAACTCATGGTCCTTTGGCATTCCTCAGATCAGAGAATTAGATGAAACATCCTGGACAGAAGTGCTCCTGTTGCAACCCTCCCCCCTTTCAGGATGACTAATGTGAAACCCTATCCCTTGCCATTAGGGGCCCTGGGAGGGAATAGCTCCTGTGATTGAGGATCTTAAACAACAGGGCATTTTAACATTCACCCACTCCCTGTACAATCCCCCAGTGTGGCCAGTTCATAAATCAAACGGGAAGTGGAGACTGACTGTAGATTATCGTTGACTTAATGCTAACACTGGTCCCTTGACAGCAGCAGTGCCTAATATAGCTGAGCTAATCTCACTCATTCAGGAACAGGCTCATCCAGTGATGGCCACAATTGATGTGAATGATATGTTTTTCATGGTTCCCCTGCAAGAAAAGGACCGTGATCGTTCTGCTTTCACGTGGGAGGGACAACAGTATACCTTTACTCATATATATATCTCCCTCAGAGATATAAACTTCTCTGTCGTGGTTTAACCTCGGCCAACAACCAAGCACCATGCAGCCACTAGCTCACTCCCCCTCACTCAGAGGGATGGAGAGGACAATCGGAAAGGAATGTAAAACTCAAGGGTTAAGATAAGAACAATTTAATAGGTAAAGCAAAAGCCACGCACGCAAGCAAAGCAAAGCAAGGAATTCATTCACTACTTCCCATGGGCAGGCAGGTGTTCAGCCATCCCCAGGAGAGCAGGGCTCCATCACGTGTAAAGGTTACTCAGGAATGCTATAAATTTTGAGTCAATTTTTAGTTTTATATGATTTAATAAAAGGCAAGTAAACAGCACTGGGTGCGTGGGGAGTCAGGGCTCCTCTAACACGCACACGTGTTACATCGGGCCGGCTGGTTTTTATGTTCCTAAGCTAATACATATTCATCACTACTTCTAAGAAAGGCAGGGTTATTACAGTTAGTTTCCAGAATTCGACCCCTTCCGCTGGCGCATGCGTATCAGTTCTCGGTGGTCTTTCTGGGGGTCGTTTGAGCTGAAGGCTCACAGTCTTCCTCCCAGGCTTTGTCCTCCAGTCGTCCTACAGTTTCCTTTTCTTCCTTATTCGGTATTCTCTTGGCTGGATGTCAGAGACTTGTGTAGCGTCCTGTGCAATAGTTAACAGTCATGTTGAAACTCCTTTGTTCTCCTGTCCCCTAGATCCAGGTCCCAATGTTTACCTTTTAAACCCTCTATTGACACGAATTGCTGGACCATTGACACGAATTGCTGGATCATTTCTTACAATCCCTCATCTTCTTTTTAATATTTTCAATTCATGTCTCTTCTTCAACTTTTGCTAGTACCAACTGGATATCATCATTCAGTTCTTGGGGTGTCCATTTCTTAAGCATCATTATGGGTACATTATCTTTCTTCCCAAACTGGGTACTATTTATTATTCGGCGTATCAATAATTTAAAGCAAGGTATCATACAAGGTTTAAATAACAGTATTATTACAACACATAGAAATAAGAATAATATTCTTTTAACCCATAGTCCACCAGACAGCCATGAAAACAAATCCCAGTCTGTACCCTTCCAAGTTTGTACTGGGACGTGGGCTAATGTTCTGATTTCCTTCATTATCTGTTTAAACACTTTTCCATTATCATCAATTTGTGAACAACAGTTGGAGTCATTCAGTTTTCCACACACTCCCCCTTCTTCTGCTAGTAAATAATCTAAAACCATTCTATGTTGAAAGATGGTGTCCCTCATCTGGGTGGACTGATTAGCCAAGAGATCCAAAGCTGTCGCTGTTTGGTTCGTTATAACCTCAAGGACAGCTTGCAACCTAATACTAAGGTTAAAGGCCTTGGCCACCTCCTCCTCCAGAGTGAAAAAGTTATTTTCCCATTCATACCCATGGCTCAGTTGTCCCTGTAAAAACAATACCAGGAAGTATAGCATTTCTTATCCCTTGTGCCATCCAATCTTGAGGGTATAGAAAATGCCTCCAATCAAGGGGTTGGGCCGCCTTCAGGATTGATCTGGGCTTATGTTAGCATTCAGCCTTTCGGGGTGATTCGACTCCTGGAAAACTAATTATATGGTTTAGAAGGGTTCTTATATTTTTTATATTTTTTTTTTTTCAGGACAGCGTAACCTTAATGTGGGAGAAGTTTGGTCAAGGCCCTCTCACTCGGTAGTCAAGACCCATAGGGGTTGCCTCCCTCGGTAGACTATACACACTGCAGTGGAGGGTCCTGCCCTGGTCTTGCCTTCTCCCTTTCCTCCCTTTAGGCTTGTCCTCTTTATCTGGTGCCCTTTAATTCATACAGAGCCACATTGCCGGAGCATTATCCCCTCTTCAGCCTCAGTTTCAATTCCCCAGGAGTGGATTCAACCCTCCAAGCTTCGGTATTTATTGGCCCCTTTACCCTGGAGGCATGGGTCCAACCTCTTTCTGCTGTTCTCACAGCTGTTTCAGTAGTAAGTAAAACAAGGTACGGTCCCACCCATCGAGGAGTTAATGATTCTTCCTTCCAGATTTTTATTAAGACCTTGTCTCCTGGTTGCATTTCATGAATAGCAAACCCCAGCGGGGCATTTTGTGTTAAAAGTCCCTTTTCCCTCAGTTGTTGTAATTTTTTACCCTATCATAATTACATATTTCTGGCTCTCATAATTCTCTATCAAAGAATAGTCCAATGGCATTCCTTGGGAATACGGCATCCCATATAACATCTCATATGGTGAGATACCTGCTTCACTGTGGGGCATAGTCCAAATGTTCAATAATGCCAATGGCAAACATCTTATCCAAGATAGTTGGATTTCAATCATTCATTTGGCCAACTGTTGTTTAATCGTTTGGTTCATTCTCTCAACTCGTCCTGAACTTTGTGGATGCCAGGGAGTATGGTATTCCCATTTAATGCCCAGGGCTGTAGTTAAGTCCCGTAACACTTCAGATGTGAAACATGTCCCCTGGTCAGAGTCAATACTCCCTACCAACCCCAAACGCGGTATTATATTTTCCATCAGAATTTTAGCTATCATAGCGGCAGTTGCCCTCACCACAGGGTAGGCCTCTACCCAACGGGTTATTTGGTCCACTATCACCATCAAATATTTATATCGTCCTATTTTCGGTAGCTCAGTAAAATCAACCTGTACTCTTCTTTCAAATGGCCTATATGCAATCCTCCGTCCCCCAGTAAGTGTTTGCCTCATATTTTTCTTATTTACTTTTTGACATGTTAGGCACCTTTGGGTAATTTGCCGAGCTATCTCATATATCCCAATGCACCCATAAAATTTCAAAAACTGATTATTCAATGCTTGAGTTCCCCAATGAGTTTGCAAATGCATCCGAAATAGCAGCTTCTTTGTTTGACTCTTAGGCAGTATTTCTCTGCCATCCGGCAGGACCCATTTTTCTCCCTCTTTCTTTGCCCCTATAGTCTTTATAAGTCTTATTTCATTCTCCAGTAACTTCCCCCCAGGTTTTTCCTGGCTCTCCACTCCTTCCAATTCCCTTAATAACAGTACTGGAGAAGGTCTTCGCAATGTGGCTTCCCGAGCTTCTTTGTTGACCAAGTTATTTCCTCTTACAAGTGAATTTGTTCCTTTTCAATGTTCCCTTACATGTACTACAGCAATTTCTTTGGGCAGTCTCAGTGCCTGTAAAATCTTAATAATTAGCGTTTGGTGTGCTAACCCCTTCCCATGTGTCCCAATGAGTCCACTTTCTTCCCAAATTTTCCCAAAGGTATGGGTTACCCCATAGGCATATTTAGAATCTGTATATATTGTACCATGCTTCTCTTTTAACAACTCCAACGCCCTCAACAAAGCATATAATTCACAAGCCTGTGCCGACCAAGTGGGACTCAGAGGTCCAGATTCCACCAAATCCAGTTGTCCATTTACTATTGCATACCCTGATCTCCTCTTTCCCTCTATAATCCTGGAAGATCCATCTATAAACAGCTTTTCCCCTTTTTGCAATTCTTCCTCTCTTAAATCGGGTCGTATTTTTGTTTGCATTTCAATTACTTCTGTACAATCATGCTGAAGCCCCTCTTCTGGTTTCCCGTAAAGGAATTGAGCTGGACTTTGTACTATAGTTACTCTTAGTTCTAAACCCGGAGAATCCACTAGAATAGCTTCATATTTCAACATTCTGCTATCTGTCAACCATTTTCTACTTTTTGTTGTAATACCCCCCTCACGTTGTGAGGGGTGTATACCTTCAAAGGTGCACTAAGGGTTACCTTCCTTGTTTCCTCTATTAATAATGAGGTGGCCACTATCGCTTGCAAGCATACTGGCCATCCTCTGCTTACAGGGTCCAAGAATTTGGAACAGTACCCTATGGGTTTCTTAATACCGGCCCATTCCTGCGTCAATACCCCATAAGCTGTCTGATTTCAGATGTTTACAAATAGGTAAAAAGGCCTCCCTAAATCCGGAAGGCTTAATACTGGAGCCTCTATCAATGTTCGTTTCACCATCTCCAACTGTCTCTCATCCTCCTCATTCCATTTGATTTTCTCCGTTGTTAATTTCTCATATAAGAATTTCACCTTTCCACTAAGTCCTTCAATCCAAGGTCTGCAATATCCCGGAGTCCTAAAAATTCCCTGACCTCTTTTTTGGTCCTTGGTGCTGATAGGGCCAGAATTCCTGATACTCTTTCAGGATCCAGTTTCTTTTTCCCATAACTCAGCCAGTGCCCTAAATATCTTACTTCATTCTCCACCAACTGCAGTTTCGATCTTGACACCTTCCGAAGAGGGTCCCCCGTGGAGAGTCAGCCAAGTCACGACAATCACACCAATATGGCTACATGCCGTGCTCCCTTTATTAAACAAACAGGTCATATTTATAACTTAAACCGACCGCTCACACGACTTTACACACAGGTGATTGGACAGAAGTCTCTGGCCATGTGGGCGTCCGTGTTGCTGATTGGTGAGCATGCTGCAGGTGCCTTATCAGAGTGTGCCGATGAGAGTGTGTTGATTCTGCGGTTTCCAGGACTTGCTCTGCACCTGGCTTCTTGTTTGTGCATAGCTTGTTTTCTTTCTCACCCTGCTTGTTCCCAAGACAATTTAAAGTTGCTCTGCAACTTCAACTAACAGGCCTGGGTTGTCCAACCCAGACAATGGTAACATATATCCTCGGTCCTTTAAAAATCCCTCTACATATCCCCCTTTTTCTTCTTGGACAACCCATGTCCGTTTCACAATAGATGTTAAACCTTTCTTCAAACAAGAAAATAAACAGATAAAAACTAAAAACATTACAACAATGATTATGACAAAGCATATTCCTTCCATCAATAACGTCTTTAACCAACCTGTTATCCCAAATCCTCTCAACCATTCTTCGAAAGGATTATCATCAGCAAGAATATGCTTCATGTTTCCCTGCAGTTGCGACAACTTCTTGTGCATCGATATGGAATGATCGGAAAGGTTCATACAACACATCCCTTCAAAATCCTCACAACCGTGTCCATGTGCTAATAACAAAAAATCTATTGCAGCTCTATTTTGTAATGTAGCATGCCTAACACTATCTACATCAAGCAATAAGGAACTTAAAATCTGTAATGTAAGATTAAATTGTTTCTCTCCCCAGCCCGCTAACCTTTGTATATTCTTAGCATTTAATGTAGCCATTGCTCCTGGCATAAATATCGAGGCTAAGACATTTGTTGTTACAGACTGCAGATAGACTCGGTCATTAAATGTTTCATCAAAGGTGCACAGTGCCCTCCGTGATCTATGAGATTGTTGAGCCATTTTCAATAAGTCTTTCATATGTGGAGCAAACAAAGTCAAACGCCCTAAATAACATGGTCCACCAACAGGATACAAAGGAATCCCTGGCCACGCTCTGTCCCCACATATCAAAAAGACTCCCGGTGGACACTGATAACCCCCTGATACATCTATATGGAAACCCCCGGTTTTCAATTCACCCCAAATAGGTGAACCGGTTAGATTTTGAAACCCTGTATAAAACCCCCATTCACCTTGATGCATTAGCCAGAACTGCCACAGGTCACCAAACCAAACTACTCCAGTGCCATTCATGGGTTGAAGTGGTGATGACATGTGGGTACAGTCTGCCATACCAGTTGCAGTAACATTAACACATTCAACAGGTACAACGCTAGCCAATAGGTCTAACTCCTGCAAAGGTAAATGATGTGGCTGATATAAATTCGCATAAACCGTCTTCTGCCACGCTGCATTACGCATAGAAGGCCAAACATATTGCCCATTTGGACTCATACATGTACCATTCTGATTGGAAGCCAGATCCACTGATTTAACATTCCAAAAACCATGAAAATTTTTTTTCATTCTCTTGCAGGGGTATACCAATTAAACACATTCTAAAGGGGTTGTCTGCCTGTTGCAGACTTAAACAAAAGTCTGTTACTCCCATGATATTTGCCCATGTCACCCATATGTTTGTCTAAGGCAAGATGTCAAAAATACTTTGGCCCATGGGTAAAAAATTCATCAAGACCGTAAACCAAGTCCACCACTCAAACATGCTTACTCTTGTAATTGCCAAACTTTTTATTCTTTTTTTATTTTTTTTTTTACATTCCACCCCACAAATCTGTGCTTTCACAGATTCTGATGATGTACACTGTCTCCAATCAGCATGGTATTACACTAGTCATATGTTTTCTCTTGCTTCATGCCCGGTTACTAATCAAACAAAATCAACAGGATCAAGCAAAAGGTCAGTCCCTGGTTCTATTGCTGTACTTGACTTCCTTCCACTAAAGTAACCAGCAATCATTTTTTACGGTGAACAAAAAAAAAAAAAAAAAAAGATCAGCTTATAGCAGTCAATCTATACTCAATATATTTATACTCTACAGATGCTATTAATAGACTCACACCAATTTATACCCCCAGCAACAAATACACACGCTACGCACACTTTGTTATGTAAAAGGTGATAGGTTATAACTACTCGTTCACATGCTTCCACCTCCCCTATGATTGGTCCCGGTGCGGTGCCCACACGCTGCCCCCCCCCTTGTGCAGGCATCCTGTTTTTTCTCATCTTTCTGTCCAACTCTCTTATCTCTCTGTGAATACACAGTTTCTTTGTCTCCCTTGGCCTTGCATATGTCCTTCGCAACACCTGCAGCTGTTACAGCTTTGGCCTGCTCGGCCTGCTATTACAACAAAGTTACTTGGTCTGGATTGTTCATAATATGTCTGTTGTCTTCCAGCCACTCCACACATACACACAAACACACATATAAATATATATCTAAAATGAGCCCAAATGAACGTCTAGTCTGTATGGCAAATACCTGATTTCCTCAAATGCATGTCTTTCTGTATAAACTGAGGGAGGGTACAAGTGATCCAATATAACAGGGTTTTTCAAAGATTTACTTTTCCCTAATATTATCATAGAATCATACTTTGAAATTGTTTAGGTTAAAAAAGACATTAAAAATCATCAGGTGCAACCATTTTCCTAGCACTACCAAGTCCACCACTAAACGATGCCTCTAAGCACCTCATCTACACATGTTTTGAACACTTCCAGGGATGGTGATTCCACCACCTCCCTGGGCAGACTGTTCTAATGCTTGACCACCCTTTCAGTGAAGAATTTTTTCCTAATATCCATTCTAAACCTCCCCTGGTGTAACTTGAGGCCATATGCTCTTGTCCTATCACTTGTTATCTGGGAGAAGAGACCTACGCCCACCTGCCTACAGCCTCCTTTCAGGTAGTTGTAGAGAGCAATAAGATCCCCCCTGAGTCTCCTCTTCTCCAGACTATACAACCCCAGTTCCCACAGCCGCTCCTCATAAGACTTGTTCTCTAGATGCTTCACCAGCTTTGTTGCCCTTCTTGTCTTTCTTGTAGTGAGGGGCCCAAAAGTGAACACAGTATTCGAGGCGCAGCCTCACCAGTACTTAGTACAGGTGAACGATTGCTTCCCTTGTCCTGCTGGGCACATTATTTCTGATACAAGCCAGGATGAGTATAGAGTAGTATGGAACTCCATATAAGAAATAAGCAGTTAATTTCTTAAATCAATTAGTAAGTTTTCTTCTGTGTGTGTGTGTGTTATTGTGAGAGACCATATCTCAAACTGATTGTCTCAAAACTTGTTTGCTGAGCTCCTGCAAGACTTAACAGTTGTGAACAGATAAGGAGCCAACAGATGCCCGACATCAGTTTTTGGCTGAGGTCAAGGATCGGCCACGCTGCTGTGAGGGATGTGCCTAGAAATGGATGATCACCCCTACCTGCTGAGACGTAATCATATGTGCCCCACAGAGGAAAATGGTGCGTGCCGTTTTCTGGGAAATGACCCCACTGAACACCCTATAAAAGACTGAGAGATCAAACAATAAGTGGCGATCCAAAGACATCCCTCCACCGACGTGAACAAAGACTACAGACCAATGAGACACAGCTGGAACCATGGTGGTGACTATCTCTTGCAACCCTATTCCAACTGCTTGCTAAACTTCCTTCTTTCCTATCTTTCCCTCCCTTTCCTATCGCTGTTTTCTTACCACAACACATGAATATTTTGTTTATATAAGTGAACAATAAATTTCCTTGATTAGTGGCATTTGACCTCGTTTGTGTCTTAATCTCACTCTGGGTATAACAAAGAATCTTCCCAGCTCGGGTCATCCCAGACCAGAACAGTTATAAACACTCTTCCTTTACTAAGGTAATCTTAAGGTTCTAGAAAAGTCAGCCAGGCTAGAATAACATTAATATCAAGATACTTAAAGCTGCATAAGAAATGTGCAACTTAACTCAGGAAAGCATTTTGTACAACATTCTGTGAATAACTGATGAACCAGCAAAAACCCAAACAATCAGGAGAGAGGATTTGGACAAATACAACAAAAGACCTAAAACACCTGAATTTCAGTTTACACTGAACATCCAAACATTCAGTTTAATGAGCTATTTTTATACAGAAACAGCCTTAAAGGATTGTAGAAAAGCAAAATTTTGTAGTTAAGGAAATAAAAAAAGGAAGGAACAGCTATGAAAACTGTAAATAATTCTTATGGTGCCATTAAGTTCTTCCAGATATAACAATTTACATTGGAAGGGATGGTTCTGAGAGATGCTGAGCATTTCCTGTTGGTTCCCTTGGGAGTTCTGAGTATTCAGCTCCTTTTAAGATCAGGATGCTCATAATGGCTCAATTCTACAGTAGGAAGTAATAAAATCCATCATTTTATGGATACAATAATACAGATAAAATGCATCTTACTATATCCATTCTGAAAAAAAAGAACGCACACGAACAATAGGCCTAAAAATTGGTTCTGTAGGTGCTTCATGATTGATAACTAAAGCTGTAACTCAAAATAGCCTTTTATTTTAAATGTATAAAATTTAAAAATAGCACAGTAGGAAAGACAGTCAAACAATATACACAAGATCGCAGATATGATTTTTGAAAGTGGATAAAAACTAACATTGGGAGTGCAAACTACTATAAAGAAAGGTTCATTAGTAAATAAGAAGGTTGTAAAAGGCAATACAAAGCCCACAGAAATAGTGAACTTAGCAACATACACAAGAAAAAATATGTTTGCAAGGAACATGCCCAGTTAAGATTTGACCTCTTGCAAACTTAATTGCATCACTTTTCAAATATCAAATATTATTTGAAAAGGTTGGGATTATCAAAGGATCATACTCAATAACAGTGAGTTTCATGTGCCTTTAAAGCTCTGTAAAAAACTCAAGGTTGCTAAATCATTGGCCATTTTACAGCAAACAGCCAACATTTTTTTTTTTTCAAATTAAGGATGCATTCCTTGATGATTCAATCATGTATTTCACACACAGCAAGGGTGAGATGTAAGAAAGGACTTGAGTGCCTACGTCCAAAATCCAGTTGTGAAAAATCCTCCACTAAGCCATTACTTGATCCTTGAAGTTCTGGTTCTGCATCCAGCACTATTTCATTTTTTGACAGGAATGAGTAGCTCAGCACCTTTGCTGTAAACTAAAATTTGTCAGGATTAAAACTGTAGGCACTCTTCCACTGGAATTGCCTGCAGGCAGATATGACCACAGGTTGTTTTTAGAACATAATGTTAAAAAGAATCCTTCTTTTATGTAGTAGCATATATACACAGTGGTGGAAGCACCTGTATAGCATGTAGGGGACCATATCTGAGCAGGGTTTGCCTATATGTTCCATTTGGTAAGACTGAAACCCAACCACCAGTTGTGGCTGGAAGGTTGTTCCCCATCCTTCTGTATTTATAACAATGCATAAAAATCTTCAGGATTTATCAGACCAAGACTGTAGACTCCAGTAAGTGATTTTTTAGACTGGAGGGGTTTGGTATGGGAAGAAGAAGACTTTGCCTCTGATCGCTGTCCTCAGGGTCCCTTCTGTACTTCAAGTGACATAGTCACTGAGGAAAAACAACCACCTGCAAAAACCATAAATGGCAGCGGGAGCAGAAGTTAGTCCCAGAAGATCTTGATGTTTATGTGGATGCCATAACCACTTGGCACTGGAAGCCTGCTCACTCATACACCCACTTCTCTCCCACAGTTTTTGCACAGCTTACACTTGACTGTCCTGGTTTCAGCTGGGATAGAGTTAATTTTCTTCTTAGCAGCTGGTGCAGTGCTGTGTTTTGGATTTAGTTTGAGAACAGTGTTGATAGCACACTGATAGTTTTAGTTGTTGCTGGGTGATGTTTATACTAAGTCAAGGACTTTTCAGTTTCTCGGGCCTTGCCAGTGCTAAGGCTACAGGGGCACAAGAAATTGGGAGGGGACACAGCCAGGACAGGTGACCTAACCTAGCCAAAGAGGTGTTCCATACCTTATGACGTCATGCTGAGTATATAAATTGGGGGAAGAAGAAGGAAGGGGGAGACATCTAGCATTATGGCATTTGTCCTCCCGAGTAACCGTTAGGTGTGATGGAGCCCTGCTTTCCTGGGGATGGCCGAACATCTGCCTACCGATGGAAAGCAGTGAATGAATTCCTTGTTTTGCTTTGCTTGAATGAGTGGCTTTTTCTATACTTATTAAATTGTTCTTATCTCAACCCTTGAGTTTTATGTTCCTCTCCGATTCTCCTCCCCATCCCTCTGGGTGAGGGGGAGTGAGTGAGCAGCTGCATGGTGCTTTGTTACCAGCTGGGGTTAAACCATGACAGTCACAAAAAGAGAGAAGGCCTGCAATGTATTTTTTCTCCCCCAAATTCTCTCTCTAAGTATTTTATGGTCTTATTCCCAGTAGTATTTCAGTCTTTTAATTTCATGCAGGAGAAAAATATGAAGAACAAAATCTATAGAGAGTTTTTCTGAGCTTGAAAAGCACTAAATGGAATTCCCATATTTGCACCTATAGCCACCGGACAGCCTATGAACAGTTTTCAGTTTGCTTTAATGTGGAGTGGCTGGAAGATAATGGGCATATTATGAGCAATCCAGACCAAGTAACTTTGTTGTAATAGCAGGCCGAGAAGGCCGAAGCTGTAACAAGCTGCAGCTGTTGTGAAGGACATATGCAAGGCCAAGGGAGACAAAGAAACTGTGTACTGGCAGAGAGATAAGAGAGTTGGACTATTAAGGAACTGCACGTGGGAAAGAGATAAAGGAGTGGACTGAAAAATAAGAAAATAGAATGTTGAAACAGAATGTAGGCGAGGAACATGGATACCACGCCATGACCAATCACAGAGTGCAGGAGAGTGAATAGACAAGCAGCTTTAGCCTATTAGCAATCTAGAAGCAATGTGTGTGCTTTGTGCTAGTGTATAAATTGCTGTGTATCCCTTAATAAAGCGGCACTAACTTGATCACACTGGTCGTATAAGTTGTGTCTGAACCTTCCATGTCAACACTTTAAAGATTTATTGGTTCTTGGATCTGATGACTGCTGTGTTTTCCTAACCTTTCCTTTCCCCTTCAAATTGTACGTGGTCAAAATACCTATAAAAAGCATGCATGATTTTGCCTGACTAGGTAAAACTGATTATTTGGTAGGATGGGGCTGAAATCACATTTGTGAAGACATTGAAGTCATAAAATTCAGAAGAAGAGGTGTCTTTGTCCAGGCAAAAAATTACATAAAGCTTGCAAATCCATGTTTTCCTTTTATCCCTACAAAACAGGATATAATTGAGAACATTTACACCAGCCCTGCATTTCCTGCTGGGCTTTGCAGAAATAATCTCAAATAATCTCAAATAACTGCAGAAGCCAAATTTTTGTAAGTCTGAAATCCAAATGACTCTCTTAAAAATATTGGCTAAGCAGAAGGACAATGTTTGGAAAGATACTTGGATAGCACTGATATTTATTGTTCTGACTGGGACAACAATAGGCAAATTTGATTGTGTGTCTTTCTGCAGCATCCAGTCAGGAAGTATAGTCTTACAGGCCAGCACTGTGGCATCTTTTGGACAAACTGTCCTTTTGGGGCACTAATCATTTCTTCCGCATTCTAGATAAATTACATGTTTACCAGAGCTTCTAGGAAGAAACTATAAACAAAAAGTATCTATCTGGAGAATTTCAGTCTGAAATGATGGAAGGTAAAAAGAAAATCCAATTATAAGACATTAATTATGGTTTGTAAATCTCAGTATCCTTTGCTTTAATTTCCTGTATCCCACCGTTGTAAAAGCAAATGAGTGGAAAAGTGGAAAAGACAGTTTCTTATTTTTCCATTGGCTTCCTTCTGTATTATTTAAAGCTGCCTGTTTTTTATGTTTTGCCTCGAAAAACTGAAGCAAAACAATGCAATAGTACTTAACAGCTCTAACAAAATACACTAAATACATATATTAATGTTTTAGGTGTCCCTCAGTAGTTATAAACTGTCTTCAAAGGCTAGTAGCATGCCAAACCAACAAAAATGGTTATGAAAAAATTAACATGTACAGTAATGACAATATATCTGTGAACATTCTTGTTCATTTTGTCTGTGCTAATAATTTACATAATTTCTTTGCTCATATTGTTGGTGACATAATTTTGTTGAATTTTTAATGATCATTAAAAATATTATCTATTATAACATATTTTTAGACTGTCTTCATTATTTGACAGTTTTGACAGACATTGATTTGGTCAGCAACTGTAGCTAACCAGAAGGGGACAATGTGACAGTTTTATGTAACAAAAGGCACAGTGTTATGTCAACTGAACTAAATGTTGTACAAAGTGACAGGACAAAAACACCTTTCAAACTTTTTCTGCTTCATTTTTTCTACCATCAATACATAAGGCAATGCAGTAGGTGACACAAATCAACAGGATCGAGCAAAAGGTCAATCCCTGGTTCTATTGCTCTACTTGACTTCCTTCCACTAAAGTAACCAGCAATCATTTTTACGGTGAGCAAAAAAAAAAAAATAAAAATCAGCTTATAGCAGTCAGTCTACTTTAGGAGGAAATATATCCCTTACCATGATTCTTTAAATATTTTTCCTAGGTGGCTTTTTGGAAAAGAAATAGTCTCCCATCTCCTACATTATGCCTACAAACTACATTCTGTCAAGTCTTAAAAGCAAAAAGAGCTTTGCCTGTGGGATGCCTATAATTATTATACAGAGCAGCCTTGCGCCTGCTAACACAACCTACATGAGGACAATGGCTCCAGGCTATGAGTTGATAAAGTGCAACTTTTTGATTTTGCTCCTCTATAGCTCTAGCATTGTGCAGAGTCCACGAGTGACATCTTTGGCCTTCCTTTGAGGTGAGCAGATTGAATCTGTCATGCTGAGTTAAACAATGACTAGGGGATACAACCTTAGCAGGGCCTGTCATTTTTTTCCTACTAATTCAATCTACATTTAATCAATGAAAGTAATTTCTTGCTTAAGTCTCTTATCCAATGGATCTAGAGGATCCTAAAGTAGTGCACCTCTACCCTGACCTTCTCCCCTTTTTGAACTTGTACAAGTATATCAAGAATGGAATTAGTGAAAATTGCACATTGCAAAGTTGTCACACTGCTCATTATGTATTTAGTCTCCTCTGTTTATATCTAGCTGAGTGTCATTCTAGAATTCAGCTTTCCCACAGATTCAATGAAAAATAAATTAGCTAGAGCTATACCTCCCAATGGCAACAGCAGCACAATGTTAAGAATTATAATGCACCCTCTTACAGGAGCATACATATGTGTTCAGTAGTTGTCCACATGTATGTCTTGTATGTTAAGGTACTAATGTAAGGATATTCCTTCCTATGTACAGGCTATCACTGTTATTGAAAGTAGCCAGTAATGACTTATGCAAGTTCAAGGACTTTATTGATCAGTTTAGCTGATCTTAATCAAAATCTGTCTTCCTTTCCACTCGTAATTAAATAAGTCTAAGAGAGCCTGACATCAGGTCTTTGACTTTTTATTGGTTCTCAGCAAGTGCTGTGCTCAGCACTTCAGTAGCCAGAAGTTGCCAGACAGGAAGTCAAAAAACTCGAGGAAAATTTGGAAAAAAACCATCTAAATCTATAAAAAAAATTTAAAGGTATAAAGGAGAAGCAAGAGCTTGAATACAGCTTTTCATGTTTTCTTTTTAATAAATAGTACCTTTTGAACGGTCTAGAAGAGGGAAATCAGTACTTGTCTGATCATAAATATGAGTGGAAAAAAAGCTGTGTTTTCAAATTATATTAAATATCTTAATCTGTTTTTGCATTCAGATTTTGCCCAGTTAATCTGGAGTAAAACAATCCAACAAAGGAATAATCTATAATTTTTCAGGCAATATGCACAGTGTCTATATAAAAATATATAAAATTTGTGTTTTATGTGTTTACATACAAAGATATCTCCAATAACTGAATGTGCTTTTCTAAAGGCATGAACAGAAATTGAAAACACGCTTTCTACCTGGTTATTCCCTTTGAGAATTTCTTTGGTTCACTGCAAAGAGATGATACCAGAACAGTCTTCATAGAACCTTGGTAGTATTACAGACCTGCCTTATTTTGGGTTTCAAGGAATTTTGATTTATTCCTGTTTATTTATGTTAAAAGCAAAGGTATAGGAAGAGCCTCTTTCAGAACTGCAAAGCCGAACGACTGACAGCAAGGCAAAACCAGTTTCCCCAAATAATGCTAAACCCCAATCAGTACAGCAGGACTGTTTCCACATCATGCCAAAGTAAGAGACAAATAGATAAAAGTGTCATTTTCTGACCATATTAAGACCTAGCTGATCTACTCAGAGCATTGGCACCACCACCCACATGAGCCAAAGTGTAAGGAAGGACTTCTGCAGTGTTAAGGATATTAATTCTTTGTCAGAGGAAGCTCAGTCTCACAAATTTGCAAGCTCTCTCAACAGGACTGTGTGTTGGAGGAGTGCATACAGTAATAGCTCACAGTCCTAATGCAAGCTATCTCTGCTTGACTTGCAAGCATACAGTCAGGCCATAATAGTATTAGTAATAATATATGACAGAAAAAATAATATGATTCTATTCCAAGACAAATGAAAGTGTTGTATCACGGAGGCTTGAAAACAAAGAGTTACTTTTATTTTGGAAAGCAGTACACGTATAGCATCATATCACCACGTTCAGTTTACCAGTTAACAGCGTTGCAGGTATTTTACATTCATAAGCCACAGGATGCCCAAAAAATGCAAGATAAAAGGAAATTGAAGAAAACCAATAATGATTAATTAGTTCTATTTCTTAAAATCTAAGAGTAGTAATGTACATACATGTGGTTCAATCACCATATGAATAGCTTAGCATAGCATGAAAACCACCTAGAACTAGCAAAGCTTTTTTTAAAAGTCCTTCCACTCACGAGCAGACTCAGATCATCCAATTTGGATAGTTTTCTGTCATTTAGCCAATGCATTTTTGGAAATAGGATTGCTCTGCAAATTTTTCTTACCCTGTTAAATAATAAGATCTTATTTTTCTCTAAATTATTTGTCATTTTAAATGGCTTTTTCAAAATGTCCATACACATTTATACAAGCAACGTAAACATTTACATCTTGGCATCAACTTTGATCGTTCAGATTTAACCACTTTTTTTTTTTCATATTGCCAACTTTTGATGGAAAAAAGTGACTAGGTTATTAACTTTGCCTTAGCTTAATTCCATACTATATTCTCCATGGTCCCCTTCAGTTTTAAAAGCTCTGAACCCCAACAGATGAAGGATGCCACTACCCACCTTCACTAGGCTGTTAAGACATACAAACATTTCTATCCTTGCACATCTACAGGGCTAATTTGATAAGTGTCCTAAGAACAGCCACCATTAATTTTCACTATGCATGCACCTGTTATCGCTTACCTCACTAACCCCTCTATTGACCTCTTTATGTTTTCTGACTCCCCCCCAATATCTCTGGCTTGTTACTCACATTGGAGTTCTGTAAGACAACTCCATTGCTTTGTGAAACTAAAGTGCTTCCATCAAGGGTAGAAAACTTTTCATCTGCATAGATATCATCACAGTGAGCAATAATCAGGCAGCAGACCCTCAGCACATTCACAGATGTCATCTTCTAGTTGGAAGAAACATAATTTTGCTCTTAGAAGTTTTTACAGGAGAGAAAAGTGTTAAAACTCCCAGACTGACTTAGCTGGTATATTAGTTATAATTACATACATATGTAAATATAAACATTTTATTCTATGATTAGTGTCCAACATGGGTGGAATGACCTATTTTCTAGAGATGCCCATTCCTCACCATCTGCTAAAGGCAGAATCAACAAAACTGTTAGATTAATGAAGCTAGATAAGGTAAATCTCAGTGATGAATTTTCTTCATTAAGAAACTATATTTGTTTTCCTAGCAATATAATACAAAACAGAAAGCTTATTTTCATAGCAGGATAACATTTTTAAGAAGAAGAATTTTTAAAAGGGAAGAAACATCCTTTACTAAGTCTGAAAAATGTTTCACATTATTAAGCTACTGTAGTTACAACATTAAATCAAAGCACCAAAACACCAAAAAGGTTAGTTTTGAAGTGGTAATGTTAAACATAAAAAAATAATAATCTGATCCTATCATATATCTCCAGATGGACCCTGCAAACTGTAAAAAAAGTCCATGTAAAAAAATTAAAATATGTTAATTTACAAATTTAGAAAAAAAAAAAAAAGATAGAAAACTATATAGAACTGTCAGCTCAGGAAGAAAACAAATGAAATCAGGCATAGTATTTGTTGAAAAAAGCCTAATGTGCAAAAAGCTAAATACTCTATAAGAAACACTATTTGAATATAGTGGCTAAAGTGCTATATAGCTCAAAAGAAAGAGACTAGATTCCCTATGAAAAAGAATTATCTATTACTTTTTTTGCCCTTATTCTGATAAACATAAAGCCAAAAAAAAAATATCTTTAAGACTTCACATTTTAATATAAAGGCATAAGCTCTCTTTACAGTTCTACTTACTGCTTGTAGCAGTTTTATTAAATTACTACAATAATCACCTGAGACCCTTTAAGTGTTAGCTTGACCTGCTTCTCAAGTATCTAAACAAATGCAGCTGAAATGAAAACAGATGGAAGGTGTAAATGAGAAGATTCAATTAATATTTTTTCTCCTTCTCATATGAGTTTTTAAAAGAAACTCCCCCAGGATTGAAAGTGATCCCTTAATTTAAAAAATATCTTTTTCATCTATTCAGAATAAAATTTTTTAATGTCATTGTAAGCCCTTTGGTTTCAGCCTAGGAAACAGGGCTCACAGGTTCATGATATGACTAAAAATCAATGAAAAGCTGAATCAAGTGTGCAGTTACTAACTAAATCAAATGGGAGAGCCTTAAGCATATTTAAGTTAGCTAAACAGCAGAAGATCATTTGTACAAGAATTTGCTGTAAAATTAGAAATTAATGTAATGTTTACATTATCAAATATAATAAAAATCAAACTTTTGTGTATTAAGATGGTCATAGATATAATAGACTCATTTGATGTTTGGTATAGCTCTGCTTTCAGTGAAACTACGCTAGAGGATTAGTACCACTGATATTTCAGATAGGATCACTGCAGCAGAGAGATATATAAATAACCTAGTAATAATTAAATATTATTCTAATGAGATTATGGCACCTTAATTTAAATGCAGATACTGCCTAAGCTTCTGCTTTATTATTGCTGCTGGGTTAGGCTCGTTTGCATTGTAACATTCTTTTGAATAACTGCAGGCTTTTAAGAGGGTTTTATAACCAAGTTACCTAACAAGTAGATTTGTAAATGATACCTTGCAGGTAGCTTCAAAATAACATAATTATATTATATTACAATACATTCTATTAACACTATCCAAGTCTGTGAAGAAAATCATCAAAAGAAAAAGAAAAGAAAAGGAATTGCACCAAAGCCCACATTTATCACACCTACATTTAGGATCTGAAGTGGCAAAGTTGGAACCTCAAATTAAAGTAGAAATCCAAGTTCATTTTTTAGTCACTTAGACATTTTCAGAGGGTTTCATTCTCCTAAGATCTTAGTATTTTCCCTACTTTGTATTACAGAAGTCTATGCACCTTCATAGCCTATCAAATAGACTTCTGAATTTTTCAAGGCAGTATATTATCTGCCCTACATACCTTCAATAGTAATAAAAGTAGATGGCTATTTCTTCTGTCTTCATAATTGGTTACGAGTTACTTGTTTTTTTCAATATAAAGCATAGCTTGTGATAAGCACATGCTCAAACCCTGTTGAATCAAAGAATAATGAATCAAATAATATAGATAACCTATGTAACACTGCAGTACTCAACACAGGGTTGAGGGTACCATGTGGTCCTGGGGGCTTGAACTACAGCTGAGAATGGTCAAGCCCTGGATTTCTGAATTTTTTCCATGAGTAGGAAGAGCCACTCGGAAAAAATACATAGTGGGTGAGGAGGTGGCAGTTACTTCTGGAGTTTTTAGAGTTGGGAGGAGGCTGGTTTTATGGGAGCTTTTAGACAGTTGCAGTGTCATGGTTTAACCCCAGCCAGCAACCAAGCACCACGCAGCCGCTTGCTCACTCCCCCTCACCCAGAGGGACTGAGAGGAGAATCGGAAAGGAATGTAAAACTCAAGGGTTGAGATAAGAACAATTTAATAGGTAAAGCAAAAGCCACACATGCAAGAAAAGCAAAACAAGAAATTCATTCACTACTTTCCATCAGCAGGCAGGTGTTCAGCCATCCCCAGGAAAGCAGGGCTAGATCACACGTAACAGTTACTCAGGAAGACAAACGCCATAATGCCAAATGTCCCCACCTTCCTTCTTCCCCCAGTTTATATACTCAGCATGACGTCATATGGTATGGAATACCTCTTTGGCTGGTACAGGTCAGCTGTCCTGGCTGTGTCCCCTCCCAATTTCCTGTGCCCCTCCAGACCTCTCCCTGGCAGGGCCCAAGAAACTGGAAAGTCCTTGACTTATATAAACATTACCCTGCAACAACTAAAAACATCAGTGTGTTATCAACACTTCTCACATCAAATCCAAAGCACAGCACTGCACCAGCTACTAAGAAGAAAATTAACTCTATCCCAGCTGAAACCAGGACGCACAGCAACTGTGCAAGTGCTTTGGACCTTCTTTCTGCTCTGAGGACACCACATTGCTCTTTGATTCTGCTAGTGGTCCAGACTGCAGAAAAGTATCTCCTTTTGCATGCGGGGGGGTGGGGGTGGGGTGGGGAGGGTGGGGGGGTGGGTTGCAGCTGAATCCCCTGATGTTTGCTGCCTAAGCCAAGCCAGTGAGATTTATTTTCTTGGAGTTCGTTCCCCCCCCAAACATCAAAGACAAGATATCCATGATGAAATTTCAGTGTCAGGTGTTTATGTCTTGCATTTCTTACATTGGAGGCATTTACCATAAGAAAATTTTATCTAGGGGACTATTAATCAGGTATGTAAATTCTGCTCCTGTTGCCTCTGAGTCAATTTGTATAAAGCAATTAAACATTCAGCAACTCAAAGAAACCATGAGAACATCTGTTCCTTGTGCCTAGGTACATATCTGGGGCACCCAGATAAAGGTGCTAAATAGTTGAGGATTTTCTATGAAGTGAAACATCTAACCTGGGAGAGATTAAGAGACCTGTCTCAGAATATACATCAGATAAGGCAGATCTTCAGGAACAGGCCCACCTCAAAATATCCTATAGTTAAATTTTGAGGATGAAAGGGCAATAACTCACTTTAAAACCCAAATACAAATCAGTCAATGGAAGAGAAATGAAGCCAGACTTTTACTTCTGAAGTAATGCATTGGATGAAAATAGAAATTGTCTCCATCTTACTGCTTTCTGTGATGATTGATCCAATAAACTTGTTCTAGATCAGTTTCTGGAC
The DNA here is from genome assembly GCF_023638135.1 of Falco biarmicus. Classification (NCBI taxonomy): domain Eukaryota; kingdom Metazoa; phylum Chordata; class Aves; order Falconiformes; family Falconidae; genus Falco; species Falco biarmicus. The sequence goes on along the minus strand of NC_079310.1, from coordinate 9,748,566 downwards.
TGAGTTTGAGAACTCAGTAAATAGATGGATGGGTACCTATTTCAAGAATCTTCTCAGAATTTAAGTGACAAGCTGCCTAATAGCATCAGAACTCAAATGTTTGCACACATTCCCAGGACAAGTATTTGAGCTGAGTAAGAAACTTTACTGGCAAAATCTTAGATGTTTTGGGAATTTATATGTTGTCAGACTTAGATGGCAGTTGAAGGTCCCAAATAGAACAAAAAGATTCAAATTTTACAGGTCCTTCTCTGATGCTGTACCTGCTCAGTTTATAATTACAATAAAGATTGGATTGGTTTTTTTTCCCAGACACTATTATTGCAAATTCAAGCTGGTGTCTGAAAGTAAAGCTGAGCACTTTCCATTTAGTGCCTCTTCATAGAATCACAGAATGGTTTCAGTTGGATGGGACCTTAAAGATCATCTAGTACCAATCCCCTGCCATGGGCAGGAATACCTTCCACTAGAACAGGTTGCTCAAAGCCTCATCCAACCTGGCCTTGAACACTTCCAGGGAGGGGGCATCCACAACTTCTCTGGGCAACCTGTTCCAGTGCCTCACCATCCTCACAGTAAAGAATTGCTTCCTAATATCTAATCTAAATCTACCCTCTTTTAGATTAAAACCATTACCCCTTCTCCTATTGCTACATGCCCTTGTAAAAAGTCCCTCTCCAGCTTTCTTGCAGGCTCCCTTTAGGTACTGAAAGGCTGATATAAGGTCTCCCTGGAACCTTCTTTTCTCCAGGCTGAACCACCCCAACTCTCTCAGCCTTTCTTCATAAGAGGTGCTCCAGCTCTCTGATCATCTTTGTGTCCTTCCTCTGGACTCATTCGAAGAAGTCTATGTCCTTATGTTGGGGGCTCCAGAGCTGAACCTAGTACTCCAGGTGGGGTCTCACAAGAGCGGAGTAGAGGGAGAGAATCACCTCCCTCAACCGGCTGGCCATGCTTCTTTTGATGCAGCCCAGGATTCAGTTGGCTTTCTGGGCTGAAAGTGCACATTGTTGGGCCATGTTGACCTTTCTGTACACCAGCACCTCCAAGTCCTTCTCCTCAGGGCTGCTATCAATCTATTCTCCATCCAGACCATGTTGATACTGGGGGTTGCCCTGACACAGGTGCAGGACCTTACACTTGGCCTTGTTGAGCTTCATGAGGTTCGTTTGGGCCTACCTCTGAAGCCTGTCAAGGTCCCTCTGGATGGCATCCCTTCCCCCCAGCATGCCAACCGCACCACACAGCTTGGTGTCATCAGCAAACTTGCTGAGGGTTCACTCAATCCTACTGTCCACGTTGCTACAAAGATGTTGAACTGCACTGATCCCAGTACAGACCCATGAGGAATGCCACTCGTCATTGATATCCATTTGGACATTGAGCCATTGACCGCAACTCTGAGTGCATCCATCCAGCCAATTACTTATCCACCAAGTGGTCCACCCATCAAACTCATGTCTCTCCAGTTTAAAGACAAGGATGTCATGTGGGACAGTGTCAAATGCTTTGCACAAGTCCAGGTAGATGACATCAGTTGCTCTTCCCTGATCCATCAACACTGTAACCTCGTTGTAGAAGGCCACCAAATTTGTCAGGCATGACTTGCTCTTAGTGAAGCCATGTTGGCTGTCACCAATCACCTCCTTATTTTCCATGTGCCTTAAAATAGTTTCCAGTAGGATCTGCTCCATGATCTTGCCAGACACCAAGGTGAGACTGACCGGCCTGTAGCTCCCTAGGTCTTCCTTATTTCCCTTTTTAAAAATGGGGGTTATGTTTCAACTTTTCCAGTCCATGGGAATTTCACCAGACTGCCACAACTTCTCAAATATGATGGATAGTGGCTTAGCCACTTCATCCACCAGTTCCCTCAGGACCTGTAGATGCATCTCATCAGGTCCCATGGACTTGTGCACCTTCAGGATCCTTAGATTCTCCTTCTCATACAGTGGGTGGTTCTTCACTCTTCTAGTTCCTTCCTGTCCTGGTTTCAGCTGGGATGGAGTTAATTATCTTCTTAGGAGCTGGTACAGTGCTGTGTTTTGGCTTTGATGTGAGAACAATGTTGATAACACACTGATGGTTTTAGTTGTTACTGGGTAATGTTTATACTAAGTCAAGGACTTTTCAATTTCTCAGGCCTTGCTAGCTAGAAGGCTGGAGGGGCACAAGGAATTGGGAGAGGACACAGCTGAGACAGATGACCCAAACTAGCCAAAGAGGTATCCCATACCATGGGACATCATGCTTGCTATATATATACCTGGGGGGTTAGCCAAGGCAGGCAGATCATTGCTCAGGGTGGTGAGCAGTTGCATTGTGTATCATGTGTTTCTTTCTTCCTTTCCCTCTGGATTTTATTCTTTCCCTCCCCCTTTTCATTATAACTGTTATTGTCATCATTGTTATTATTGTTCTTTCATTTTTATTCTATTCCAATCATTAAATTGTTCTTATCTCAACCCTCAAGTTTTACAATCTTTTCCAACTCTTCTCCCCATCCCTCTGGGTGAGGGTGTTACCGATTTGTTAATAAGTTAAGATTGATTGATTTTATTTGATTAATTAATTGATTTTATAAAATCATTTAATAGAATTAAAATGTAGAAGGATAAGGGAAAAATTTTTTATAGGAAACTTGCAGCTACGCAGTAAGAGTTGTTATGGAATCTTTTGTACGTCTTGTACCAAGGCTAGAAGAAGGGCCTGGAACTATTGTAATAACTCTAGGGTTGAAAGGTTCCATTGTATTTAACCAGTCTTCTGTACGCAGAGGTGTATTGAAATGTCAGAATATGAGATTAATGGGAACTGGGGAGAGTCGACTGGAACAGCTTGTAGGTACCTGCCAAGAAACCGTGAACTTTAGTAAAAGGTAATTCCGGCAGGGGGAGATCGCGACCACCGACTCATATACCACCTACCCAAATCGTACCCCAGACCCATTTCTAGACCTTTCTAAGCTCTACTGCGCAGAATCGGATATAGGAGGAGAATATGTTAATGATTTATGGGAAATATCATGGTTATGCATGAATACTTAATGAATATGCATGAATAAGTTCTATATATGGAATCTGATTTTGGGACCTGGTGTGCGTTGATCATGACAGGACTCGCTCACGCACCCGGCCGTCAATAAAGAAGTGTCTGCTTATCTACATCACATTGGTGTCGATAAGTTCTTCATTCCGAGATTTCGGTAACAGTTTTGGCGACCCAGATGGGACCTCGCTGAAGGAGACCGGAGGAGTCGGGGACCTGATTGGTTCCAGCCGGCACTGAGGATTTCTCGGGGATACCCATCAATCCCTGATCCATAAGGCTCTTTGCGACGTTCCCTGGATTTTTGGGTAAGACACTTCTTTTTTTTAATTGTAGTAAGTAAGTGCACTAGAGGAAGTGGGTAGGAGTCCCACTATAATAAGTGTATGGTAAGGAGTGGGATGGAGTCCCACCAGTGGGTTGGAGTCCCACTGAGTAAGTCTACCTGTCAGACGCGGTGAAAGAGCTGTGCAGGGTAGGACTAGGAGTCTGCCCGTAAGACATAAGCGAAAGCTATTGCAGGGTTGGACTAAAAGGATCCTTGTGGAAGTGGAAGCCTAGGCGTCTGCCCGTAAGACATAAGCGAAAGCTATTGCAGGGTTGGACAAAAGTGTAGACAAGAGAAACTATGTGCTATAGTGTTCTCTAAGGTAGTGCCTCTAACACGAAGTTAGAAGTTTTTTGGTGTTCTTTGTTGTCTTGTGAGTTTGTGTATTAAGAAGAAAAATAAGAGGTATAATATTGTGTTATATGTTTGTTTAAAGTAACTGTGGGAAAGTGTGAGTGTGGCTGTAAGGGTGAGACGTGTAATTGAGAACGAAAGCGAGTGTGGAGTGTGGATCCGCGGATCGGAGTGACAGAGTTGAATGATTGTGTATTGTACTGTGAGTAATTACACCATGGCAACTAAGTTAACTCGGTTGTTTAAAAGTAAAAGCATGGGTAATCTTGCTGTAAATGACAAAATCCCGAAAAATTCTTTGTTGGGATGTTTATTGGCACATTGGGGAAATTTACAGGATGATCTGCAAAAGAGCCAGATGATTGAGTATTGTAATAATTGGTGGCCTTTGTATATATTGGATGATCAGGAAAAGTGGCCCACGAATGGGACACTGAATTATAACACTATTTTGCAGTTAATGCTGTATTGTAAAAGAGAAGGGAAATGGAATGAAATGCCATATGTGGATTTGTTCTTTTACTTGAGACAAAGAAAGGATTGGCAGGATGAATGTAAGCTAACTATTAGAGATAATTTGGTAATAGCTATAACTTCTGATAATAAGAAAGTGGAAAAAAATGTTGTTTAAATTGTGAGGTTGGGAGTGGATACAGGAGCAACATTTTTTTATTAAATACCTGTAAAGGAAAAACTGGAACAAAAACAGGCCATTCCTGCAACCCCTGGATTTGAAATTTGGAAATAAGATAATTACATATGAATTTTTGTATGTACCAGAATGTCCGATACCCTTCTTAGGAAGAGATTTGTTATCCAAATTAAATGCACGGATTGTTTTTGACGAAGGAGAACTTTTCTTGAAAATACCTGAGTCAAAAACGGGAGAAATCCTGATGATACAAGAAAAGGTAAAGGAACAAGAAATTCCACCGGAGGTGGATTTGGCAGTGATCCCTACTGTATGGGAAACAAATATTCCTGGTAAATTGAAACTAGCAGAACCTGTTAAAATAGATTTGAAGGAAGGCGCAGGATCAGTGAGAATTAAACAATATCCAATCAAACCGGAAGTGAGACAGGAATTGAAGAAATTGATTGATAAATTTTTGGAGTATAAAATTTTGGAAGAATGTGAATCTGAGTATAATACTCCTATTTTACCAGTCAGAAAACCTTCGGGTGAATATAGACTGGTACAAGACTTGAGAGCAGTAAATCAAATAGTTAAGGATATTTATCCTGTAGTAGCAAACCCTTATATATTGTTATCAGCATTGAGGGAGAATTATCAGTGGTTTACAGTGCTTGATTTAAAGGATGCTTTCTTTTGTATACCTTTGGAAAAGGAAACCAGAAAACTGTTTGCTTTTGAATGGGAAAATCCTCAAACCAGGCAAAAGATGCAGCTGACATGGACTAGATTACCCCAAGGATTTAAAAACAGTCCAACTATTTTTGGAAATCAATTAGCAAAGGAATTTGAAATCTGGAAACAGGCCAAACGAAGATCTGGACATTTATTTTTACAATATGTGGATCATATACTGATTGCTATAGAAGAAAGATTTATTTGTATACAGGTGACTATTGACCTCTTGAATTTCCTGGGACTAAATGGGTATAAGGTATCCAGGAAGAAAGCCCAAATAGCCTGCCAGACTGTGATATAGCTCGGCTTTGAGATTTAAAAGGACAACGACAATTAGGAAAAAATCTCAAAGAAGCTATTTGTGGTATACCTGAGCCGAGAAATGTTCATGAACTCAGAGCATTTTTGAGAATGACTGGGTGGTGTCGCCTTTGGATCATGAACTATGGGCTAATAGCTAAACCGCTGTACGAGGCCCAAAAGAACTCTCCCTTTGTATGGGGCCCAAAACAACAAAAGGCTTTTGTAGAGTTAAAACGTGCCTTAATGTCTGCACCTGCCTTGGGACTGCCGGATCTAACCAAAGATTTCATGCTGTTTGTACATGAAAGACAACACCTTGCACTGGGCGTGTTAACTCAGAAGATAGGAAGCTGGAAACGACCAGTCGGATATTTCTCTAAACAACTGGACACAGTGAGTAAAGGGTGGCCAAACTGCCTTCGAGCAGTGGCCGCAATAGTGATGCTCATACAAGAAGCTTGGAAATTGACTTTGGGAAGAACAATAACAGTCTATGTTCCACACATGGTGATAACTGTCCTAGAACAGAAAGGGGGACATTGGCTGTCCCCCAGCCGAATGATGAAATACCAGATAGTATTGACTGAACAAGATGATGTGATTCTAAAGACAACTAACCTGGTAAATCCTGCAGTGTTTTTAAGTTCCATACAGGAAGAAGGACGACTGGAACATGATTGCTTGGCTACCATCGAGTATGTTTATTCCAGTCGTGAAGATCTGAAGGATGTGCCATTGGAGCGACCAGATTGGGAACTGTATACTGATGGAAGCAGCTTTATGGAACAAGGAGTCCGATACGCCGGATATGCGGTAACAACAGAGACTACAGTTATAGAAGCAGGAGCATTGGCGAGTACCACATCAGCCCAAAAGGCAGAACTCATCGCTTTAATTCGAGCCTTAGAAATAAGCAAAGGCAAGAGAGTAAATATCTGGACTGATTCAAAATATGCCTTTGGGGGAGTGCATGTCCATGGAGCTTTGTGGAAAGAGAGGGGGTTATTGTCCTCTCAAGGATTAAGCATTAAGCATCGAACAGAAATTTTACAATTATTGCAAGCAGTTCAAAAGCCAGATCAAGTAGCAATCATGCACTGTAAGGCACACCAGATTGGGAATACAAAAATAATACCTGGGAATAATTTAGCTGATAGGACTGCAAAAAGGGTAGCAAAGAAACAAGCATTGCAAATGGCAATAATTCCTTCTAAAACAGTAACCCTTCCTAGGGAAAAACCGAGATATTCAGAGGAAGATGACAAATTGGGTCAGTTATTAAATGCTAAGAAAAACTTAGCTGGATGGTGGATAACTCCTAACGGACAAGTAGTAATTCCACCTCTTTTGATGAGAGAGATAATTCAAATGAGACACCAAGAATGTCACTGGGGGGCAGAAGCCTTAGTAACATCTTTACGAAAGCAAGTAATATCAGTTAAGATGTTAGGAATAGCTAAAATGGTAACTGCAAAGTGTGAAGTATGTTTGAAAAAATAATTCACTGATTAAGAAAAAGGTTCAAATGGGTAGGCTGAAGTCTGGTACAGAACCTGGAGATTATTGGCAAGTAGATTTTTCAGAGTTGCCTAGATACAATGGGTACCGGTACATCCTGGTAGGGGTTGATACTTTTACAGGATGGCCAGAAGCCCTTCCCTGTCGCACCACACAAGCAAAAAGAGGTTGTGAAGTGGTTATTACAAGAAATAATTCCAAGATTTGGAGTTCCTATTGGAAATCCTCTGTAGAGGTCCACACTTTGTTGCTGAAGTAGTCCAAAGTGTTAGCAAAGTATTGGGTATTAATTGGGATTTGCATGCGTCTTGGAGACCACAATTTAGTGGAAAACTGGAGATGATGAATCAAACTTTGAAACGACAAATAAGTAAAATTTGTCAAGAAACCAGTCTAAAGTGGCCTCAGGCACTTTCATTGGCATTATTATGAATCAGGGTACAGCCAAAGAGTGGAACCTCAGTCAGTCCTTATGAATTATTATATGGAAAACCATATGAGTCTCTAGAACCAAATCTAAACATACATGTAAAAGGAAAATGGCTGTGATTTGGAGTGTAGTAATTTGAAATAGACCTTTACCCCTGGAAAATTCAGTGCATGATTTCCAACCAGGAGACTATGTCTATGTGAAGACTTGGACCTCCGAACCTTTGCAGGAGCACTGGAGAGGACCCTTCCAGATACTGCTAACCACTTTTACAGCTATCAAAATTGCAGAATCGGATGCTTGGATACATTATACTCGAGTGAAGAAAGCACCGTGAAGAAAGCATCTACTCCGTGGAAGACTGTGAAACGTAACTCAGAGACTTAAAAATTGACTTTGAAACATGTTTAATTTTGCATATCAGGTTATGATTGGTTTTTGGATTTTCTTTTGGTTGGTAGTGTTGGTGGGATCATGGGCTGACTTGGTGGACAGGAACAAAAGACAAATAGAAACAGAACAAGTGATTGACATTCCCAAACAAATGGCTGAGGAAAATTTGATGGTAGGATTGATTAAAGAATTTGCCAATTTACAAAACATCACGCAGATCACTGCTTGTTTGCCAATACCGAAGGCAGTAGGTGAATCTATTCCATGGGGAATTTTAACTATGAATTTGACTAACCTGGAACATAAAAATGAAACCAATTATTGTGAACAGAGGCCAGTGACTCAATGGTATGAGCAAGTGAAAGTCACTAGAAAACAGTGGAAAACTCCAGGTAGTCTGGCGGATTGTGAAAAATTGTTAAATTATGTTTTTACCAAAATAGGGAGATTTAAGACTGTGGGATGGTGTTCTTATGATGAACAATTTAAAATCAACGTGAGCAAAAGTGTTATGGAATGGAAGTGTAACAAAACTGGCCAGAGCACCCAGTTAGTAGACCAGTGGGACTCTATATGGTCTATGTCCATATTTTCCCATTTTCAGTATATAGCAAGAATTTCTTGGTGTTTTACCTGGGATGGAAAGGTTTTTTCAGTATTACCCTGGGTAGATGATAGGTCAACTACATCGGGAGAGAAGGAAAATAAAATAGTGCCATGGTGGAAATGTGAAAAAGTGTATGATCGTAGTAATGCAGACTTAGTAATTCAAAGAATTCCTCCGTTGGCTGCTGCTTTGAAATATGGTTGTTTTTGTCGAGGTCTTAAGAATACTCTCAATTTAACCAGCGCCTTTACAGTCAGAAGAGGAACTTTGTTTAGTTGTAGAAAATCTACTATTCGAAGTCCAGGACATTTAGTTTGGGCATTAAGTGATGGAACCTGGACAACACATTTACCATTAGATGGTAAGGTGAAACAAATTACTTTAGGCATGCCAACATTGTGTCCAATTTGAAAGAAATCACCATTTAAAGGATCCTTAGAGAATTTAGAATTGAAACAAATAAAGAGATCAGGGATAAATGATGATATTTGGAATGAACCATCTACAGGAGTGAAAATTGGCTGGGCACTGGAATCACTTTTAAATCCTATAGCTTCATATAGAAACAGAGCATGGCTCTATCATTTAACTGGTCAAGTGGAAAAATTGGCAAACGTTACCAAGAAGGGGTTTAAGGAATTGAATATACAACTACAGGCAACTTCCAGAATGACTTTACAAAATAGAATGGCGCTAGATATGCTCCTACTTAAAGAACATGGAGTGTGTGGATATCTCAAGGATAAACTGGACCACTGTTGCATCCACATTCCAAATGTCACTCAGGATGTGGAACATGATCTAGACCTATTGGGAAAAATTGAAAAAGAAACTGAAACAGTTCAAAAGGATATGTCAAAAGATTGGCTTGGGAAAATTTTTAACAAACTGGGATGGAATTTGAGCTCTTGGATACAATCTATAATTAAGACTTTGTATCTGTTACTAGTTGTCTTTTTGATGAGCATGCTAGTATATGCATGTCTGAAGAAACAGTTTACCAATAGAATTGCAGTGAGTCGTATGATTATGAGAGAAGTACCAACTATTTCACCAAGACATGATCCATTACCCAAATATGTTGAAACAAAAGATATATGAATAATGTGAAAGTATTGAAATAATGATTTTCAACACTTTCAAAGGGGGGAAATGTTACCGATTAGATAATAAGTTAAGATTGATTGATTTTATTTGATTAATTAATTGATTTTATAAAATCATTTAATAGAATTAAAATGTAGAAGGATAAGGGAAAAAATCTTTATAGGAATCTTGCAGCTACGCAGTAAGAGTTGTTTTGGAATCTTTTGTACGTCTTGTACCAAGGCTAGAAGAAGGGCCTGGAACTATTGTAATAACTCTAGGGTTGAAAGGTTCCATTGTACTTAACCAGTCTTCTGTACGCAGAGGTGTATTGAAATGTCAGAATATGAGATTAATGGGAACTGGGGAGAGTCGACTGGAACAGCTTGTAGGTACCTGTCAAGAAACCGTGAACTTTAGTAAAAGGTAATTCCGACAGGGGGAGATCGCGACCACCGACTCATATACCACCTACCCAAATCGTACCCCAGACCCATTTCTAGTCCTTTCTAAGCTCTACTGCGCAGAATCGGATATAGGAGGAGAATATGTTAATGATTTACGGGAAATATCATGGTTATGCATGAATACTTAATGAATATGTATGAATAAGTTCTATATATGGAATCTGATTTTGGGACCTGGTGTATGTTGATCGTGAGAGGACTCGCTCACGCACCCGGCCGTCAATAAAGAAGTGTCTGCTTATCTACATCACATTGGTGTCGATAAGTTCTTCATTCCGAGATTTCGGTAACAAGGGGGAAATGAGTGAGTGGCTGTGTGGTACTTAATTACCAGCTAGGGTTAAACCACGATGCTGCCTTTGCCTTCTGCGACTTGGGTGGTGTTGCTGGAGCCCTTGCCAGCAAATCTGAGGCAAAAAAGTCAATGAGTACCTCAGCCTTCTCTTAACCATGTACCTTCAGTATTTATATATTGTATGTGCAGTACTCTTCACCATGGTGTAATTTATTATTGTATGTTGGGGGTCATCTTATATTTGAGATGTTAGAAGCCCTTAAATACAAGAAAAAAAATAATACAAACATGTTGTTGGGAGAGGGGTCCGCCGGAGTCAAGAAATTACTCAATATGAGTTATGCGTCTTGCTCATCTTTATCGGCTTCTTACACTTCTTATATAGCCTCAATACACAAGCACGTTCCCAAAGCAAACATATAATTGGTTATTAGCCCCTAAGCGCGCGCTGTTCTCACACCACTAATTATCATGATTAGAACAAGCATTCTATCCATGCAGCTATTTGCGTTAGCTATGTTTTAGCCTTGTGGTTTGTTACTCCCTTTATTCCCATTCCGCTCCCTATCTCCCTTGGCCTTGCACCTGTCTTCCCTAACAGCTGCAGCTTGTTACAGCCATGGCCTGTTAGTACAACAAAGTTACTTGGTCTCAGGATTCAAGAATAGATCAAGGCCACTTTCTTGTTAACTTCAGCACAATTCTAATTCCAGGCCTATTCTTATTCCAGGCCTGGATTGTGCAGATCTTTAGGGATTCTATGGCCACGCTTCTGCAGCCATTCCTCTACAATTCCCCCTTTTTTCTTTTGCACAAGCCAGGCCTGACTGGTTATGTTAAAAACTACTCTCTTTAAACAAGAAAAAGCACAGCTAAAAACTACAAGCATTACAATAATGATTATTACAAAGCGTATTCCTTCCATCAATAACGTCTTTAACCAACCTGTTATCCCCAGTCCTCTCAACCATTCATCAAAGGGATTATCATCCACAAGAATATGCTTCATGTTTCCCTGAAGTTGTGACAACTTCCTGTGCATCAATATGGAATGATCAGAAGGGTTCATACAACACATCCCTTCAAAATCCTCACAACCGTGTCCATGTGCTAACAACAAAAAATCTATTGCAGCTCTAGTTTTTAATGTAGCATGCCTAACACTATCTACATCAAGCAATAAGGAACTTAGAATCTGCGATGTAAGATTAAATTGTTTCTCTCCCCAGCACGCTAACCTTCATATATTCTTAGCATTTAATGCAGCCATTGCTCCTGGCATAAATATCGAGGCTAAGACATTTGTTGTTACAGACTGCAGATCGACTCGGTCATTAAATGTTTCATCAAAGGTGCGCAGTGCCCTCCGTGATCTATGAGATTGTGGAGTCATTTTCAATAAGTCTTTCATATGTGGAGCAAACAAAGTCAAACGCCCTAAATAACATGGTCCACCAACAGGATACAACGGAATCCCTGGCCACGCTCTGTCCCCACATATCAAAAAGACTCCCGGTGGACACTGATAACCCCCTGATACATCTATATGGAAACCCCCGGTTTTCAATTCACCCCAAATAGGTGAACCGGTTAGATTTTGAAACCCTGTATAAAACCCCCATTCACCTTGATGTGTTAGCCAGAACTACCACAGGTCACCAAACCAAATTACTCCAGTGCCATTCACGGGTTGAAGTGGTGATGACATGTGGGTACAGTCTGCCATACCAGTTGCAGTAACATTAACACATTCAACAGGTACAACGCTAGCCAATAGGTCTAACTCCTGCAAAGGTAAATGATGTGGCTGATATAAATTCGCATAAACCGTCTTCTGCCACGCTGCATTACGCATAGAAGGCCAAACATATTGCCCATTTGGACTCATACATGTACCATTCTGATTGGAAGTCAGATCCACTGTTTTAACATTCCAAAAACCATCAAATTTTGTTACATTCTCTTGCAGGGGAATACCAATTAAACAAGTTCTAAAGGGGTTGTCTGCCTGTTGCAGACATAAACAAAAGTCTGTTACTCCCATGATATTTGCCCATGTCACCCATATGTTTGTCAAAGGCAAGATGTCTAAGGCAAAAATACTTTGGCCCATGGGTAAAAACTTTCATCAAGACCGTAAACCAAGTCCACCACTCAAACATGCTTACTCTTGTAATTGCCAAATTTTTTATTCTTTTTTTATTTTTTTTTCACATTCCACCCCACAAATCTGTGCTTTCACAGATTCTGATGATGTACACTGTCTCCAATCAGCATGGTATTACACTAGTCGTATGTTTTCTCTTGCTTCATGCCCGGTTACTAATCAAACTCATACACTCTTTACACCATTTACATTTATGCTTTGGCTTACAGAACCGTTTTACCCCACATAGCATACATTGGCATAATACCCGCGGGTTACATCCCTTACAACATAGACAGACAATTTATTCTGTGTGCTCGCTCTGAGTCTTCTCTTCCGTCTTCTGATCTTAACATACAGGTCGCACAAACTTGCTAGGGACCCATATAGGTCCTTTATCTGTGGAGATAAAAAATAACCTCTACCGATAAAGAACACCGGATTAGGTCCTTCCCATACGCCTGAAGCCATATTTTTATACAGAACATTTAAACCAGGAACTGTAGTTTTTTGGTTCCCTCGCGCTGTTTGGTGATGTATAACAACAGGTGGTCCCTCTCTATCCTCCGTAAGGGAGAGAGAGTTTAAGGTAAACAACACCTTAGTCAACCGTTTAGTTACATCTATGTTCTGCCATACTTTCTGTCTCTGAAGCAAATCCTTCAGGGTATGGTTTGCCCTTTCAACAACTGCTTGCCCCATTGGGGAGTGAGGAATCCCTTTAACGTGTTTAATTTCCCAAGTTGTCATAAACCTAGCGACTCGTTGACTACTATACGCTGGACCGTTGTCTGTCTTTATTTCTACAGGTACTCCCATGACAGCAAAACAAGACATTAAGCATCTCTCCACATGTAATGCCTTTTCACCGGTTTGTGCAGTGGCCCATATAAAATGAGAATAGGTGTCAATTGTGACATGCACATACTTAAGCTTCCCAAAGTCAGGTACATGTGTTACATCCATTTGCCAAACCTGAAGTGCCTTCAGACCTTTTGGGTTAGTGCCCACCCCTAAACCAGGTCCATGATGACTACATTGAGGACAGGAGCGGACAATACCCTTTGCATCTGCTATGGGTATTTGATACTGTCGATGTAAAGACTTTGCATTCTGATGAAACATCTCATGGCTGTTACGAGCTTCTTCAAACTTATTTGTTGGAGGAGTTATTGCCAGACAGCTGACTGCTTCATCAGCTCTAGCATTACCTTCGCCCAAACCAACGGTCCACTGATGACTTCTAATATGCATAACACAAAATTCATGTTTTCTCTGTCAAAGAGTACTACGCAGTTGTATAAACATTTCACCAAGATGTTGGTTCTTTGTCTCTCTCAACAAGGCATCTTCAATGCGCTGTACTACACCAACTACGTACGATGAGTCTGATACTATGTTTACAGGTGTGTCGTTCCAGCGTCCCAATGCCCAACACACTGCTTTCAGTTCTAAGGTTTGAAGGTTGTCCCGTGGTTCACCGGTGATCACTTCTTTCTGCCACTGATTATCGGATTGCCAAACACACGCAGCCTTCTTCATCTTTCGTCCTGCATCTGTAAACACCGTTGGCCCATCAACTGGTCTTTTTGAGCATAACGGTCTCGCAGTCCACTGATAATGTTCTAACATCTTCCAGAGAGGTCCTTTTGGCCGGTTGTTGTGTATATCACCTGTATAGCCCATCAAGGCTTCCTGTATGGCTGTTGAATGTCTCAGGAACCATTCATAATCATCACCACGGACTGGAATACTGATATCTACCGGTTCAGTCCCATCAATTTCAACAATCCTGTCTCTTCCTTTTCTCACCAAGGCCGCTACTGCTTCAGGGTGACTTAAAATACCATGTCTGGGTTGCAATGGCAAAAACAACCACTCTAAAATGATCGCCGTATTTTCCCCCTTTTTCTTTTGCCATTGCAAAATAAGGGCAAAAGGTGAAGTGGCAGCATTACAAACCAAAAAAGATAACGGATGATTCGCTATTCGGCGACCACACCAGCCAGTCTGAATCTTGCGGGACACAACTTCCAGGGCAGCCCGCTGTTCTGGTGAATAAGTTCGAGGACTGTTGGCTTTGGTGCCATGCAACCAGGATCGGAACGGTTGCAAATCATCATTAGTGAGGCTTTTTGCATGTCATCAGGGTGTAAGGGAATCGTAAATAAACAGTCTTTCAAGTCTATCACAACAATTTGCCAATTCTGAGGGATCATCATAGGAGTTGGAAGACCAGGTTGTAACACTCCCATTGCTAAAATCTGATCATTAACCTTCTGTAAATCATGTCCCAGTTATGTGCACCAAGATTGAATCTAGTGCAATCTGAAATCATTCCATTCAGAAAATTGTCCTAGAGATTTTCAGCTAATTCTCTGAAGAGACAAAAATGCAATAAGATTAATTTAATTAAGGAAGAGTATGATGCTCACATGCAGAGATTGTTTCATTTAGTATACAGCCAAGAAGACACTTGCATTTTGGGGTGTTGCATTAAAGGGGATGGAGTAATTCAGCAGGATACCCCTGCCTCCCTGCCTTCCAACTCTCCTCACTGAGGTGAGAGTTTGGGTGCAGCTCGGTTTCAATCCTAGGTGATGTCCAATTTACCACTATCCGACCAGTTGCCTTTAATATGTATATTAAACTACCACGGGTTTGGATACACTGATAGCAGTCTGCACTGCCAGTCCAGTTGTACTCATGAACTAACACGGCCACACTCTAGGGTACGGTCGCGTTTAATGAGAAACTGCGATGACCAGCTACTTAACAGTGCAGTTTTATTAGCAACAGATATACAGGTTCTTGGATTGCCGGTGATAGTGACTGTTTGCAAAAAGGCACGTGCAAATAAAAGGTTATAAAGTCTAAAACACATGAAAAAGTTACGACAATACAGCCTGGCTACCAATATTAAAAAGTAACTCTCTAGAGATATTTCTAAGTCTCCCAAAGAAGCACTTAATTTAAGTCTCACCCAAGGCGTCCCAAGGGGGGGAGAAGCAAGGCTCAGCCCGTCGGCCGATCCCAGGAGTCCGTCTCAGTGGTGTCTTCCCTTAACTTATTCTCGGTGGTGTCTTCCCCACTTGTCCCCTCATTCATTCACTTTTTATACTTCTCTTTACTCTCAGATGGAGCTTGAGTGACCCTAGTCATACATGCCTTTATTATGATCGGTGCAAAGTTATCTTGCTTTCATTTAAAGATACAATTCATTTTAAATTACTGCACATGCTCCTGAGCGGGGGATTCACTCTTTGGGGGGGCCATTTGAGTAGGAGGTCACGATCTCCCACTACCACAATTATTTTACCCTAGCATCCTTGAATTTTATCTCTTCAGCAGTTTGTTTTCTTTTAGCAGTTAGCACGTCCTTGAAGTGCTGAGCGGGCCTAGTTCCCGACCTTCTCTCGCAGATAATGAGGCTCTTGCTTGGTCTTCACCACAGTTGTTGGCCCAGCAACAGACATCTCATATATTTTGCAGCCACTATGCAGCTTATCAGCTGTATGGTACCATTGCATTCCCAGTCCTGCAGGGAGCACAGCAGAGCCTGACTGTGTTGTCCCCACTCCACTCCACCCTCCACTGCTCCTCTAGGATAGCAGGTTGTGTTGCTTAGGGAACTGTGGTGATGTAGATTTTGTGCATGACAACTGTCCTGAAGGTGATAGCTGTATTTTACCCTAAAAAGCTTTCTGTAATACTACGCTTCTATTAGGATCATTTTTGCTCTAATTCTCCCCCTCAAGGTGATTTTCCCATATGGGGGTTAACTGATATTTTTTTTGTTCATGTAGCAAGTCTTTTTCTCCATGACTGACATAGGCAGACATTACTAAAATGAACAAGAACTGGGGACAAAGCAGGCAGAGATGCTAACAAAGATCTACTCAGTCTCCTTTCAAATTGAATATTAAATCATATCCAGAATCTTACTTTCTACATACTTTCAGTAATGTTATAAAACAAAGGCAAAGGAAGAGAAAAAAAATGCTGAAAAAAAAAAGATCTGATAACTAGAAAGGTGTAGACTGATTTTGGACACCAGTAGTGACTGCTGTGGTACTGATTATAATCAACTTTTCTGGAAATCTAATGGTGCCAGAAGAATTAATCTAATAACACTTGGCCTTATTTACTGCAAAACCTAAGAAAAAGATTGGTTTTAAATTAATATGTTTAATGCCTTTTTCAGCAAAGATTTTTCAAATATCAGAAAATAAGGACCTGCATAACAGGCAAGTATCTGTAGATACTTATTGGAGAGGCACTTGCAGGCGTCTCACGTACCCAGACATGAGTCAGTCAAGTGCAGACTGAATGGATCAACTTATTTGGTGAAAAGGCCTTCATGTCAAAATAAAATGTGTGTATCTTTTTCTTCAAGTAGATACATGCAGGGGAACAGGCCACATGCAAGAATTACAAAAACAGATATAAGAAATAAGAGAAAATTTTTACACATTCTGACACATTCACTTAGGGTCTTTTTCCCATCCCTGGGAAAAAGATTTTTAAAAACCAGCAACAAAAACCCCACTTTAAAAGCAGTGCTCATAGACCAGAAGAAGATTGGCTTCAGCATGAAAAAACAAGAGCCATACTAAATCATTTATAAAGAGGCAATTTTTATATCATTTTCCTTACAAACACAAAACTAACAAAAGATCAGACAATAATCATAATACAGCAAATATTTTTAGCCAGTGAGTAGGCACCAAATGGATTAATCTATTTTTAACCTAAAATTTATTTTGGCATTACTTATGAACTAGAAAGACTTAAAAATTCAATTTAAAAAGTCTTTGTAACTGCAATAACCCTACTGGAGTGGCTAAAGGTACTCACATTATACAGTATAACATAAGAGATTATAAAGGGGAACATGCAATACCACTTCTGAAGAATCTCTTGTATGACCAAAACCACAGATAAATTATCTGTCTTGAATTTTGTCATTCAGAATTATGCACAGCTTATTTCATAAAGAATGGTTATTTGAGAATATTCAATATTGTCAAACCTTCAGCACATATTTGCCTCTGTTTCTGATATAATGCCATAGAAGTTATTCTCTTCAAAGCATCATACGAAGCACCTAACCTAGCACCTGTCTTAGTTGCTCTGAATGAAGCTTTAAAGGTATCTTGTATTCTCTCCACTGTATTTATGATAAGATGAGCTATACACTTCAGTTTAATTTTTCAAGTAGGAAATAGTAATATTCCTCCTTTTTTTCCAATGAGATTATTCACATAGGAAGGTGCCAAACATCAAGAGAAAAAGCGGTCAACATATAATCTTTTGCTAGCTCTACACAGTAACATTACATTTGAAAAATCAGGTTATGGCCACATGGGGAAAAATTTACAAAAGTATTCTTATATCAAATTGCCTCTGGGTCAGCACTTAATGTAATTTACCTTGGGAAAGATATAGAGTTCCTTTAACCTAATTTTCTATTTGGGAAGTGCAGTAAAACAGCCCTGCTGGAACTGGTGCATTAAAGAGTAGAAGAAAATAGCAGAGAAGCAATGAAAGAGAGTACAAAATAGAATTCTTCCATTCAGACAGCATAAGAAATTTTACTGTATTTGGTGCTGGCATTGCTGGGTCTTATATTACAAGGAATTCAGTGTGATCAAATAAAAATAATGGCAGAATTAGTTGTATTTTAGGCACTTTGCAAGTCTCAATATGAATAAAACCAAAGCATTTTTGTCACATTTTCTAAATAAGTACTAAGATAAGAAAGCTCCAAGGTCTACCTACCAGAAACATGTTCTGTTTTCTTAAAACAAATGCAAAGTCTTACTCTCAGATTTTTCTGAGTAACATTTTTTCTACAGAAATTTCATTAAGGCTTTAACTTCACAATGTAAACCATAGCATGGTGCATCATATGAATGGCAGTTAGTGACCAAATTATGTCTCCTGATGGCAATCTAAGAGATAAAATTAGTTTGCATGCACACAGAAAAAAAATATCTGTTTATATATAGTTTAATTAGTTTTGCAAATCTCCCACAAATAACAAAATAATTGGGTTTAAGTTTTGTACATTTTAGTTGTCAAAGCTTGAATTAAAGGAAGATAAAACAATTATAGCAGGCTGTCACTATTCTGATAATGTATAACAGGTTTTTTTTCTGACTGAAACAACACTGCTAGCAATGAATAGCATTGAACTATTTATGTATGCATTTATTTAATGTGACTTCTGCAACTGTCATTTTTTGATAAAAAATAGAAGCCTTCACTGTAAAAGCATTTTTCTTCACTCTTTCTTGAAGAATATTTGTAGATATTTTTTGAAGAAGTGATTTCCTTCATTTCCCTTTTTCACATCCTGTCTTCTTTTCTAAATTCCTGTTGCCTCAGACTTTCCTGAGTGTTGGTCTCATGTTCAGACTCAGGTTTAGACACATGAAAACTAGGTTGCTCCACATAGTTTCAGCTAATCCATTCAGAATAAACAATTCTGACTGCACTTAAACTAAATGAAACTGTTATATCAGGGGTTTTACTATGAGTGGTGGAAGTGTAGTCAGAAAGAAAAGCTAAATCAAGACCTTAATCCTGCTATTGTCATCTCTCTGGACATCTTTTATAAAACTGACTTTGCAAACAAGATTTCCAAGTCATAGTTTATGATGGTTTTCATAGTCAAATACCATTAACACTTTTAAGATGCCAGGATGCAATCATGACACACAGGACAGAAATTACTAAAATTATTAATAAATATAGCAATAGCCTTGGGTCTACTGTCCAACTTAGAGCAGTAAGGACAGGTATTTGTGTTCACCAAGCCTATCCATTGCAAACGTTTCATGAAATACTTTTCAATCTAAAAGATTAATAGTACTATACAGAACTTTGTGGTGTACAAGGCATGGACTTTGCAAGGGTTGTGAAGCAAACACATTTATTGTTAGTTAGTTACAGCTTTTATAAGTTCATACTCTGTATGCACACTGCTAAAAGCTTTATTATTGGTCAAACTCTATTGTCCACATGCCCAGCCGCTGTTCACTATAGGCTACTCTCTGCTGTTCATGCTGTTTCCTTATCTTCTAGAGGTGAGATCACATTCCTCCTTTGTTTCTGTCTCATCCTAGTTTTTCTTCTCATACTCCCTCAAAGTTATCTACCTCTTTGCTGCAGGATCACAGCTGCACATCGTCAAAGCAAGGCCACAGCTGCACATTATCAGTGTCAAAACAATCCACTGTCTCCGTTTCCTACAGAACTTAAAATACAGCTCTGGTGTCGTATGAAAAGTGAAAAGCTACATCTGTCTCTGTGATGGGTCAGGTGCTCCCAGCATGCTGGTCCTAGCCTTGCCACACATTCAGTGGCAGAGCATGGGGTTTCCTTCTCACTGAGAAGCCCAGGACTAGCTGAAGCATACACAAGTAGCAGATCTGTTCCACAGTCTGGCATTCAGGAAACTGCTTTAACCATTTTAGTTTGATATACATAGCAAATATCTCTTCAGTGATATCATGAACATATGCCAATGAAATAAGAGAAATAAGCCTCATAACTGATCCCATTCTGATAATATTGTAGGGTCATTCTTTCATATTGTTCAAGAACAGATTTAAGTAGAATCATAGAATATCTCAAGTTGGAAAGGACCCATAAGGATCATTGAATCCGACTCCCTGCTCCTTGCAGGACTATCTAAAATTAAACCATATGACTAAGAGCATCTTCTCTGACAGGCTTGGTGCCATGGCCACTTCCCTGGGGAGCCTGTCCCATTGACTGACCACCCTCTCCCATTGACTGACCACCCTCTCAGTGAAGAACCTTTTCCTAATGTCCAATCTGAACTTCCCTTGACACAGCTTCATTCCATTTCCTCGTGTCTTATTGCTGGTCACCAGAGAGAGAACATCAGCACCTCCCCCTCCCCTGCCCCTCATGAGGAAGTAGTACGGCTGAGACTTTAACATCCCCCTAGTCATGGTCTTCCAACACAGGGCTCCAGGGGTCCCAGGACCCATCATCAGTGTTACAGACAGTGGCAAAGAAGGCATTAAATGCCTCTGCTTTGTCTACATCCCTATTTGTGAGGTGACCAACCTCATCAAGTAATGGACCAATGTTATCTCTGATCTTCCTTTTGCTGTTGACATATTTAAAATAACCCTTTTTGTTGTCTTTTACAGTGCTGGACAGCAATCAAGCTTTGGCCACACCAATTTTCTCCCTACAGTGGCAAACAGCATCTCTGTAGTCCTCCCGTGTCACCTGTCCTTGCTTACAATGTCCATACACTTTCCTTTTCTACCTGAGTACTAGAAGATCCTGCTCTGCCAAGCTGGCCTTCTGCTCAGCTTGCTTGTCTTTTGACACTTTTGAATTGCCTGCTCCTGTGCTCTTAGGAGATGGCTTTAAAAAACTGACCAGCATTCATGGACCCCAATACCTTCAAAAGCAGTTTCCCAGGGGACCTTACTAACTAGCTCCTTCAGCAGCTGGAAGTCTGCTCTTCTGTCATGGTTTGATCCTGGCCAGCAACCAAGCACCACACAGCCACTCACTCACTCCCCCCTCACCCAGAGGGATGGGGAGGAGAGTTGGAAAGGAATGGAAAACTCAAGGGTTGAGATAAGAACAATTTAATAATTTAAACAGAAAAAAAAATGAGAGAACAATAATAACAATAATGACAATAACAGTTATAATGAAAGGGTGGGGGGAAAGGATAAAATCCAAAGGGAAAGAGAGAAAGAAAAACAAGTGATGCACAATGCAGCTGCTCATCACCTGCTGACTGATGCCCAGCCAGTCCCCGAGCAATGATCCATAGGCCCCGGCCAAACCCCCAGGTATAAATACCAAGCATGACGTTCCATGGTATGGAATACCTCTTAGGCTAGTTTGGGTCAGCTGATCTGGCTGTGTCCCCTCCCAATTTCTTGTGCCCCTCCATCCTTCTTGCTGGAAGGCAAGACCTGAGAAACTGAAAAGTCCTTGACTTAGTATAAACATTGCCTAGCAACAACTAAAACCACCAGTGCTTATCAACATTGTTTTCACATCAAAGCCAAAACACAGCACTGTACTAGCTACTAAGAAGAAAATTAACTCCTTCCCAGCCGAAACCAGGACATCTTCCCATATCCAGTTGAAGTTTTTCTCCTATCACCAATTATTTGAAACTCAACTACTTCGTGGTCACCATGAGCAAAACAGCCACCAGTCACCACTTCACCCACGAATCCCTCTCTGTTTACAAACAACACATCTAGGAGGACACCTTTCCTAGTCAGCTCCCTTAGTACCTGCAACAAGAAGTTATCTTCAGTGTGCTTCAGGAATTTCCTGGACCTGTTTGTGTCCACTGTATGATATCCCCAATTGATGTCTGGAAAGTTAAAATAACCCATAAGGACAAGGGCAGCTGATCTAGAGATATTCCTTAATTCCTTGTAGAATAATTCATTGGTGTTGTCATCCTGACTGGGTCATTGATAGCAGACTTCCACAACATCTGCTTTACTTGCTTTCCCCTTAATCCTTACCCAGAGGCTCTTAACCATGTCATTGCCAACCATGCCATACAGTCCAACTCCTCCCTTACATACAGAGCCACCCCACCCCCCCCTCGCCTACCCTGCCTATCCCTCCTGAAGAGCCTGTAACCATCCATCATAGCACCCTAGTCACAGGACTCATCCCACCAAGTTTTGCTTATGCCAATGATGTCGTAGCTCTGGGACTGGGCCAAAGCTTCTAGTGCCTCTTATTTATTCCTCATGCTGCATGCATTATTATAGAGACATTTCAAGCGTGCTCCAGTGTACTCAGCATATTGTGGAGCAGGCTGAAGGACCTTGCTAGCACACCATCTCTTAAACATTGGCATGCTGCTCCCAGGCTTATGACTAGAGAGCTTGGTTTTATCCTTTTCCCCCTTCAAATCTAGTTTAAAGCTGTTTCAGTGAGCCCTGCTAACTCTTGTGCAAGGATCCTTTCCCCCCTTCAATAAAGGTGTACCCTATCTGTCACCAGCAGGCCTGGTATATGATCAAAAACCCCAAAATTTTGATGGTGACACCAGTCATGGAGCCAGGTATTGATCAGCTGTGTCTTAATGTTTCTTCAAGCATCATTCCCTGCAACTGGAAGGTTAGAGGAAAAAACTACTTGTGTTCCTGATCCTTTAACCAGCCATCCCAAGGCCCTGAAGTCTCTCTTGATTGCACTTGGGCTTCTTATTGCAACTTCATTGCTGACTACATAAAAAAGCAATAATGGATAATAATCCGAGGGCCACACCAGGGTAGGAAGTTTTATTTTCACATCTTTAATCTGGACCTCAGGGAGGCAAGAGACTTCCCTAAGTGGGTCTGGTCAGTCTGGTCAGCATATTTGGCCTTCTGTTCCCCTCAGAAGAGAGTCTCCTATGACAATGACCCATCTTTTTTTTTTTTTTTTTTTATGGAAGTGGTTTTGATGTGGGACATAGGCCAACTTAACCTTGGCAACACCTCCAACATAGATAGACCATTATCTTCATTGTTGTTCAGTTCCACTTACAGAGCCTCATACCTATTATGCAAGGGCACCTTGGGAAGGTGAGGTAGTCACAGAGGAGATGTGCCTGCTGTGCCAGGCAGGAACTTGTTGCCATTCCCTCCTATCCCTTAAGTTACCTCATTCTGCTGGGTGGAGAGAGTATAAGGAATCCTGCATATCATGTGTCCTGTCTGCCTGACAGGTCTGTCCCAGGGATGGTAGGATGCAGATCCAGTAGTGGTGTGATAATTCTTGGCTCAAAAAAAAATATATATGAAATCGGTAAGGATGTGCTTCTCTTCAAGCACATATAAAAACTCATTGGCCTCCATGGTTTACTCAAGACAAACCCTTTTGCTTAAATGCTTTGCTGTAGTCAAGATGTTAGTGACAATTTACAAGACAACCTTAACAAGATTAAAAATATTCTTACTGGTAAATTTCAATCAGCCTGGTAGAGCATATGTAATTGTATAATTTGTCTTATTCTTTTAAAAATCTCTTTACTGGTTTGCTTGGATAGTTTCCCTCTGTATCTACAGTACAAATTCAGTATTTGGAGCAGTTATTTTTATACAGAGTAGTAAATATTTTAGCGCCCTTGCATAACATCCATATGAATGAGTTATTTCTAATCGGGTTTAAAATGTAGAAAGCATTTGGGGCTGAATTTTTTTAAAGTCTCTAGATGCTTGATATATGTGCCATGCATAATGCAACTGAACTCCAGCCTGGAGTAGGGATGCTTATGAGACTGTGAAATGCTAATAATAAAGACAAAACCACAAGTATGGCTATACAGATTCAGACCACAGGTCCAGATAGTATAGTACTTTCCAAAACTGGATGGGCAGACCTGGTGACTGTGACAGTGGCTACCAGGTAGCTGTGTGAGGAGCTTTGGAGAAGACTAAAGGAGGTCTTCTGCACTTGGATGTTTTTCTATGCTGCTCTGGCCTGTCTAGTTGGTAGTGGTGCTCTAGAGTCTATTTGCCTGCTGGAGCATGATGTGGCTGGGCATTTCCCTCTTTTTTTATTTATTTCTAGTCCTGTCTCCAGGGCATTTTGGGAGGTACAGCAGCAGTTCTTCTTAGTGCTGAATCCCTCTTGTTCCTCACCATGAAAATATCTGTCCTCGTTTCAGCTGGGATAGAGTTAATTTTCTTCTTAGTAGTTAGTACAGTGCTGTGTTTTGGCTATGATGTGAGAACAATGCTGATAGGACACTGATGGTTTTGGTTGTTGCTGGGTAATGTTTATACTGAGTCAAGGACTTTTCAGTTTCTTGGGCCCTGCCAGCCAGAGGGCTGGAGTGGCAAAATAAATTGGGAGGGGACACAGCCAGGACAGGTGACCCAAGCTAGCCAAAGGGATATTCCATACCATATGACATCATGCTGAGTATATAAACTGAGGGAAGAAGAAGGAAGTTGGGGACATCTGGCATTATGGCATTTGTCTTCCCGAGTAACCGTTACGCATGATGGAGCCCTGCTTTCCTGGGGATGGCTGAATGTGGAGTGGCTGGAAGAGAACGGACATATTGTGAGCAATCCAGACAGAATGGCTTGGTTGTAATAGCAGGCCACAGCCCTAAGAAGCTGCAGGTGTTGTGAAGGACATGTGCAAGACCAGGGGAGATAGGGAAGCTATGTGTTCACAGAGAGATGGGGGAGTTGGACAGAAAGATGAGAAAAAACAGGATGCCTGCAGAAGGGGGGAACAGTGTGTGGGCACCACACCGGGACCGATCATAAGGGAGGTGGAAGCGTGCAACAAGTGGTTTTAACCTATCACTTTTTACATAACAAAGCCTACATAGCGTGTGTATCTTTTGCTGAGAGTATAAATTGCTGTGAGTCTTTCAATAAAGTGGCACTAACTTGATCACATTGGTCGTATAAGTTGTGTCCATGCCTTCTACGCCAACAGCTGAACACCTGCCTGCCCATGGGAAGTGGTGAATTAATTCTTTGCTTTGCTTTGCTTGCATGCGCAGCTTTTGCTTTTCCTGTTTAATTGTTCTTATTTCAACTCTTGAGTTTTACATTCCTTTCCGATCCTCCTCCTCCTGCCTCTGGGTGGGGGGGGAGTAAGCAAGCTGCTGCGTGGTGCTTGGTTGCCAGCCGGGGTTAAACCATGACAACTATTGGCACACTTGAGTGTTCCAAAGCATATAGTTACCTGTAGGTTTATGGCCCTGAAGTAGATTGGGATGGTGGTGCTGCCTATCTGTGATTTGAAGGACATACAGTGATGATTATAGAGGTAGTACTCTACATCCATTCCAGCCCTTTTTGTGTTTAGATGGTTGCCATGGAAAATAATTGGATTGAATTTAAGGCACCTTCTTCCAAGTGGGAAATTCATAATTTTACCCTTCACCTAATACTGAACATACTTTTAAAGAATCCTAAAGTTCCTGCAGGAATAAAATACAGACCTTGTGGGAAAAAAATAGATTTCTACCCATGGAAAAATGCTTCATTTGGAGGTTTCTTTCTCTTTTTTTTTTTAATCCTAATGAATCTAAACAACATGATAGAGCAAAATGTGAGCCTGAAGAAAGCTCAAAATTGTTTAGTTGCAGAAAGATAGTAAATCTGAAATGATCAAATTCAACTTTCTCTAACAGTTGGTATCAATCAGAAATGGAGAGATTATTTTTCCTACTCCAATGTTCCAAATTTATTTAGCTCAAACCTTTTTTAAGCTTTGAAAATATTTATCGTGGGTTTTTATGGTTCATGGTAATCATCTATCACATCCCCATTTTAGTTTGTGTCTTTTTCTGTAGACGTGGATAAAATTTCAAAAAAAAAGTCTGTGTGATTTCATATCAGTTCCCAATATATATAGTCCTAGCTCAATTAGGGTTTTATTATCTTAAAGACTGCGATCCTCAACTGTAAAATCTCAACAAGCATTGCACAACACATGGCAATCCAGGAAAATTCAAAGTGCCTCTGCTCACTGTAATATTTTACAGTGGGGATCTCTGGAGGAACACAGAATACAAGTGGGTCTTGTCCCATTAAACAACTTCTGAGCCTGGCAGGAGCCATCATTGCTTTCTTGCCTTTAAAGCAAATAGGACTCTGACAGGGCCAGAAAGTGCACCTGTCCCTATAACACATACAGAGGGAAGGCCATGTCTGAATCCACCTCATTTTCCTTAGGCAGTTAATTTGTGTCTACTTTTAAGGTTTTAAAGATGCAGCACTCCTAAAATAAGCAATTATTTGGACATTGAAGAAGGAGATGTCTTTGATCCCTCTGGAGAGGATCATATCTGCCTACATTTTCCATACCTAACATAGACAGGATAGCTCCAGGGGCCTTCAGACTGACCACTACATCTTCATTGGTTAGATAGGAAACTTAAGCTCTTCTTTACTTTGTTATATGTTTAAACCTTAAGCACAATCATTTTCCTTAGTGTCACTGAGTGAGCTGAACTGTAATTGTGCTTGTGATGTGGGGGACCAGGACGGTATGCTTGACCTTTCTGTCTTTAAATTTCTTATCACCTTTCATAATAATAAATCTGTGTCTTGTCTTCACAAAAATTAGAAAATTACTTTCATACTTTTGATTTATACTGCTACATTTCAAACTTCCTAACAAACTAAATTGTGGGCTTGTTACTGCTTTAACAGCACTATTAAAACCAAGATTAGAAAATAAAACTTTGATACTAACACTGAGTAAGCCTGGTTAATTTAGGAATTAAGTCAATTGAAGGATTTAGAATTTAAGGCTAGTTCTAATCAGCAAGGTTATTTCTTATATTTTCTTTTCACAATCTTCATTCGGCACATTCAGTGTTGAAACTCAGTCTCAGTTGTTTTTTTAGATTCCCCAATACTGAATGCCTACATCAGGATAGAAAAAAGGAGATACAATTTTTAAATCAAAAAGTGTTCCAAATATGTTTGCTGTTACTTTTCCTTTTTCAGATTTTTGCAGTGTTTTTTTCTGAAAGGCTTTATTCTTTATTGAAAGAATCAGCATTAAATCATTGAGTTATTGTAGTAGCATTTTACTACTTACAAGTAGTTAAGAGTAGTCATAATTTTTTACAGTCTGGAACTTGGGAATAAATTCTATTTTTAAATTATGACCTGCCTAGAATCTAAAATAAGGGGAACTTCCATCTGACTTGTGAACTAATCAGCTTTGGGACATCTTTTTTAAGTCTCTTGTGTGTGCTGGTGTCAACCCAGATTTTCCTTTCTTCTACCTAATACATGGCAACAAATTTGTTGTATTTGTATGTATTTGATAAGGACACTTCATTTCTTTTAAATTTGCTATATGGAGAAATCAAAAGAGAAAATGTGGAGTACCCTTTCACCTCTCAGTAAAACAATTTCAAAACATCTTTTTTAAAAAAGTTTGGAATTAGAAAATACATTGCTGCCTTTTTGAAGATGTATTACATTTTCAGTGGGGAAGAGGCCATTAGTAGCCTCTTTTTGTTGAGCAGGAAAACTATGACTATTCTGTAAACAGATGTGCCATCTTTAACCACATGTGGTGTTAATGAATTTCCACAAGCCGAATGGGTTTCTCTAGGTTTGCTTTAATCACAACTCAGAGTTGGTCCATCACCTCAGTGAGTGGAAACTTGAAAATTTTAATTTTAGATCTTATATAGGTTTCTTAAAACAATTACATAATCCCTAAAGTCCAATCATAAGAGTCCACCTAAAGTTTCATCATCTTTTCAATTCTTCTGTTCTTCTTGGTCAGATGGAAAGTATTTTGAATTCTCATTCATCAGCTGATTCTCATCATTCAATCCAATTGTCGACCACATAGATCATGCTGTTCTCTTCTTGACTCAAAATCATAAAGGTCATTTATATTTATAACAATCATTTGACAGGCTTATTTGATTATTACTTACTGTTTAACATATACATTTATTTTCATCTACTGAATAACTCAGTTGCAGACTAAATCAATGATGGAAAGTCATACAATGGACTTGGTTATATTGTTATTGCTGCACCTGTGTTTTCACTGCTGCTAATAATTAATCAAAAATTTACTATTTTAACCTTCACAACACTGCTCTTAATATAGGATTAATCTTTAACATAAAGGAAACAGTTGAAAAGAAATTTAAGTTAACAACAGTTTTATTACTCAGAGGGAGTGGTGGCTAAAGGATATTACCTTAGGTGAAGAAGGTAACTGATTTTCTTCCTGAAGAAATGCAGAAGTGACAGAAAGTACATTATCTTGGTGTCCTGGTTTCAGCTGGGATGGAGTTATTTTTCTTCTTAGCAGTTAGTACAGTGCTGTGTTTTGGCTATGATGTGAGAACAATGCTGATAGGACACTGATGTTTTCAGTTGTTGCTGGGTGATGTTTATACTAAGTCAAGGACTTTTCAGTTCCTTGGGCCCTGCCAGCCAGAGGTCTGGAGGGGCAAAATAAATTGGGAGGAGACACAGCCAGGACAGGTGACCCAAGCTAGCCAAAGAGGTATTCCATACCATATGACGTCATGCTGAGTATCTGAGTATATAAACTGGGGGAAGAAGAAGGAAAGGGGGGGGACATCTGGCATTTGTCATTTGTCTTCCCAAATAACTATTACGATTGATGGAGCCCTGCTTTCCTGGGGATGGCCAAACACCTGCCTGCCCATGGGAAGTGATGAATGAATTGCTTTGCTTTGCTTGTGTGCGTGTCTTTTGCTTTGCCTATTAAATTGTTCTTATCTCAACCCTTAAGTTTTACATTCCTTTCTGATTCTTCTCCCCATCCCTCGGGGGGGGGGAGGGGGAATGAGGGGGAAGTGAGGAAGCAGCTGCGTGGTGCTTAGTTGCTGGCCAGGGTTAAACTACAACAGTCGTTTTTGTTGCCCAACATGGGGCATGAGGGGTTCAAGATAACAACAGATTTGATTGGAATGTGCTAGTTTGAATTTATAGCTGTTATTGCTGTTTATCTATTAAGGGGTGGGTTTCTGTGCTTACCATGGGGCTTGCTTGCCTTACTGTATATTAGAGTCTAGTGCTCATTACTGGCTGCTTCTTGCTTTCGCTGCTTGCTGTACTGCTTATCATCTTACTGTGCTGTGCCTGGGAACATTTTGATAAGAGCAATGACCATATGCCTGGGCTGGCAGATGGCCAGGGCACGGCTGCTGTTTCTGTGCTGCTGTACTTGACAGGCTGGAACTCCAGTGTGAACTCGAGTCAAAGGGACTGTGACCTGTGGATGAGTCCACGTGGGAGCAGGACACTTCAAAGTGTCTGTGGCCGTGGTTATGTCTGTGCCGCAGCAGGTATACATACCTCTGAAGGAATTATGGCCCAAGGGCAACTCCATGCTGGAGAAGATATACCTTGAAGCATCAGTGGCTGTGCATGAAGTCATGCTGGAGCACCTCAAAGTGTGTGGCCATGGATAAGCCCATGACAGAGGAGGTACATCTGTGGAAGGACTGCAGCCAGGGGTAAGGCCATGCTGGAGCTGATTTACTTCTGAAGGGACTGTGGCTGTGGGTAAGTCCACAACAGAGCAGGTCTATCTCTGAAGGCACTGGAGCCCATAGATAAAGCCATGTTGGAACAGGTGCACCTTGAAGTGACTGTGGATGAGTCTATGCTGCAGCATACCCCTGGAGAGACTGTGGCTCATAGATGAGGCTCCACTTGGAGCAGGCACACCCCTAGGGGACTGCAGTCTGTGGATAAGTCCAAGCCAGAGCAGGGGCAAGGGGAGGAGTTCCTTGCAATGTTGAACCTGCTGGGTTTGGCTGGGAT
The DNA here is from genome assembly GCF_023638135.1 of Falco biarmicus. Lineage (NCBI taxonomy): Eukaryota > Metazoa > Chordata > Aves > Falconiformes > Falconidae > Falco > Falco biarmicus. The sequence continues at coordinate 9,718,889 of NC_079310.1, read as the reverse complement.
AGCATCAATTTTTTCCATAGTAGCTGGTACGGGGCTATGTTTTGGATTTGTGCTTAAAACAGTGTTGATAATACAGGGATGGTTTTGTTATTGCTGAGCAGTGCTTACACAGCGTCAAAGCCTTTTCTGCTCCTCACACCACCCCACCAGCGAGTAGGCTGGGAGTGCACAAGAAGTTGGGAGGGGACACAGCCAGGACAGATGACCCAAGCTAGCCAAAGGGATATTCCATACCATATGACATCATGCTCAGCATATAAAGCTGTGGGAAGAAGAAGGAAGGAGGGGACACTTGGCATTATGGCATTTGTCTTCCCAAGTAACTGTCACACATGATGGAGCCCTGCTTTCCTGGGGATGTCTGAACACCTGCTTGCTGATGGGAAGCAGTGAATTAATTCCTTGTTTTGCTTCACTTGTGCACACAGCTTTTGCTTTACCTGTTAAACTGTCTTTATCTCAACCCATGTATTCTCTCCCCCATCCTACCAGGGGGGTGGGGGGGGAAGGTACTTATCTGCCTATACTGGGGTTAAACCACAACATTTACTTTACATGGTAAAATTATATTTTATCACATTTACTTGATAAAATATCCCATTGTTAATTGACCCTTTGTTTTTATATACAAATTATTTTAAAGTGTTTGGGATGACAGTGGCTTTTCTTATGACAATCAAAATCTACAAAGCTTCAGCACTTGGCTGAACATATCTGAGCTACCTGTTAGAGCAAACTTGGAAATAAATGGATTGTCAGTGTTCTCTCAAAGCACTGAAAAAAAACCTTTGCATTTCACACTGTTTGCAGCAATATGCCCCTGTTTGCATCCTCAATACAAAGCAAAACCAACTCCATCTTCATTGAAAGCGGGCACAAGTTTTATTGTACAATGTGAGTCCCAGTGGACAGTGGCAAATTTGCATCTAATATATTTAATGCAAGGCCAATAGAAGATTTTTTTTTCTTTACATTTTAAACTGCTTTTTAGGGAACAAGAGCTTGCAATGAACACATCTATTAAACCATTAGCTGCTTTTAATAAAAGTCACTCCAGGCTTATGTGTCCCCATGGATCATGGACCAGGTTTGTCTATGCAGACTAGTAGGGCTGATTTGGCAAACACCACAGAACAAAGAGCTGGATGGCACCTACATGTATTGTATGTGGGGAATGGATGTGCTTGAGACTCCATAGCAAGGACCAGACAAAACCTGAGCACCTTCAATGAAGCTACCAACTTTGCCAAAACACATGCTGAAAGCCCTCATGCAACCTGTAATGTAAATTAATCTGTACATTGATCCAAGGAACATGTTTTGCTTCAGAAATGCCCTATTTCTGTGGCTTCATATATATATGTTTTTCCACAGTTTCATGTAGATTGAGAACTCTGCTATTTAGCTTCTGCAAATGTAAGAGAGAGATTTTCATTAGTTCCCAAGGGGTGCTCACAGAGACAGTCTTTGAGGAAAATTGTATCCTGAGCCTCCTCCTGGGGTAGTGTAACTTGTCCATCATTCCATGCTTCAGCCTCTGCTCACAGGCAAAATTTGTAGCAAATTTATGCTTTGCTGCCTGCCAGTGAAAGCTAGAGAAAGCATTGCGACAAGGGATTACATGGGTATTGAGCTAGTTGTTTATTCTTTCTGCCTATCATGAAATAGTCTGAGAGAATTAAATATATTTTTTAAAATTACAAATACATATTTTGGAAGTACTAAGGATCCTTTAAATTATTCCATAACATACTGATAGGCAAATGGTATTTGCCATTGCAGCCTGGTGCTAAATACACACCACAATATATATGTACATGAAAACAATTACATAGAAAATCTATTTCAGTTCAGTTCAATTAAATATTATTAATTTGCAGATTCCAAGACATAAATAATTAAGCCAATTACATAAAATTAAAGGCAGCATTCCTTTTTCATTGGGAAAGTTTTCCTCAGCAAATCATTAAGCATTTAGTTTGAAGTTCCAATACCTGGCCTAATTACCCAGCAATCCTGAATCATCAATGGGGATATTAATGACCAAACACAACTTCAAAATAGCTATAAATGATTTGCTGCATTCCTTTTTATATTTTTTTAAAATTACATGGATTTCTTGGTTTCTTTGCTATAAATGCAAAGAAACAGGTTCATTAATTCAGTACACGGTTTCTGCAAATAGCTATAGTCATGCTTTACTTTGATAATTCACAGAGCTCAGCTCAAGTTAATCACTTTGAAGCCACCCAGATATACTTGATATCCTAAATATACTTGAAATTCCTTTCAGTATCCAGAGGTGCCATTTTCTCTTGAAGGCAGTAGTGCCTTTAATCCAGAAATAATGGAAGCTTTACTGCCATTTAATTTGGTAAAAACAAATCTAATCTGTTTTGGGTTTAGTAGATCTTGGTTCTATGACCAGAGGTGGTGTTAATCTGCACCCCAGTAATTTACAGCATGCTCTTACAGCCTAACCACGTAGTTTGTTCTGTTAGACCCTAAACATAGATTTCACAGAGCTTTCTGCCACAGTAATTTTCTTTCTATCAGGCTGTCTGTGCACATATTAAAGTAAAAATTACCGTTTGGACGGCCCGTTTGCTGGGTGGATTCTGTGCCTGGCTGCCCTGGCCAATGACAAGGCAGGCAGTGGCTCACAGACCCCTGCCTGCAGCACTGAGACCAGGAGACTCACTCCTAATATGATAAACTAATCTTGATCCAGTTGGTGGCTCTTTCTCAATAATGAAGGTTAGCGTAGGCCCCTTGGTAGCTTGAGGAGCTGAGCAGGCACCCTTTCAGCAGGATCTTTCAGGCTCCATATGTCTGCTCCTTGCCTCATCCTGCTGTGAGAGCACACAGAATGGGGCTATTCCAATCTGCTCCGCAACCGTTTGGCACTGCCATCAGTGTCACAGTGGCAGATTTGGAGGCATTATACATTACCAGGCATGGAGCCCAGCACTGTTATTACAGCCTCAATATGAACCTCTTTTCTGCAGCCAAAAAAAGAAATAAAAAAACCTCCCTTAGATATGATTCTTTTATATCAAATATTAGAGGCGAGATGCAGTAGTGAGGCAAACAGAAGGGAAAAAAGGGTAATCCATGGTTTTCCTCAGGTTCTCAGGTAATGACACATTGTACATCATTATCTTGTCTTAAGCTGCTTTTCTTAAATGTAGGACTTTGGATGAAGCTTGGAGACCCAGAATTGAGGACAGAGATGATATTTTAAAAACATTTTGCTGCAAGCATCCAAGTATTGTGAAGCCTTAGCTGGGCTGAGGGTGGAAAAATGGTATCTGTAAAAATATGGAGATAATCACAGAACTTGCATTAGCTTTAGTGGGGCCCAGGTTGAATTCCTTCTCATCTGGCAGAGAAAATATATTGGCTGAATATATTAGTTGATCACTTTTGGATGCACTGTGTGATGGTTAAATCAGTTAGTTCAATCCCTTTCACAGATGCATCCAGCCCACTAAGGTCTGTTTTTTATAAGACCTCTGGGGTGGAATTATAGCTGTGAGTCTTTCTCTTGTTAGGAATACTTGCAGATTTAATTTGGAATTGTAAGGGGTTTCATTACATGTCATTTCATTAATATAACCTTAATTCCAGTTAGTGACATGCAGAAATCAGCATAAATGAACACTAAAGAGGAAGAGAGCTATATTATATGGCCTAAATATCCTTCTTTTTGTTAGGCACTGCTGTGCTACAACTGTTGGTTAATACACGTCTAATCAGTTAGGAAGTACTTTAAACATATTTAATTAATTCCTACAAATATGACTAACTCGGGAACTTTAAAATGATAAATACAGTCTGTTAGAGAAAGTAAATTTGCTGTAGAAATGTAATATGCACAATAGAGTCTATCTCATTTCCTGTCTAGAGTACTAGAACTCTTAATGGTGCTCCATTTCTTGTTTTATAATCTTGTCTGGAAAGATTTCTTTTTCTTTTATGTTATTTCCTTTAGCACTCCAGTCATATAAGTAGCACTTAAATTTTACACCATTTAAAACATTGTGGGTTTTTATATTTTAGTATCTGAACCCTATGCATTTACCTGCTTTAATGGATCTCTCCATGTGAAAAAAGAATACGCCCCTTACAATTTCCCACTGACCTTACTACAATAAATGTAAAAATCATACTTTATGTTAATTAGTATGCATAAATCCTTTAACTGAACATAGAATCTAGTGTGTCATTTGTATAAACCTCAAGTACAGTAGGGGTATGAAGTTGACAACACACACTCTGGAGTGCATTACTGAGTTTATAAAAATCATACTTCTTTCAATGACTTCGGTAATGGACTCCAACCTGTGCAGATGTGATCATGTAATTACACATCTGATAATCCTCATTAATTGATCAGGGTTGTCTCCACTCAGCAAGTCATGCATTTCAGGCAATTAATTCTATCAGGAAAAGCTCTCTTTGGGAGCTGCAAATGTGCATTATCAAAATTATTCTAAAATATATGACTGAGAGAAGAAACTCAAGAAAAATAAAATCAACTCTAACATGAAGAGTGTATTACATTTGTCTGCTTCGTTCCTTCTTTCTGTGTAATTCATTGTCTTGATAATAAGAGATGGTCTCAACGAAAGCACCACAGCATTCAGGAGCAGCTGACAAATTACTCACCATCAGTCTCTCCAGACCTTGTAAAATAAAGACAGAAAAGCTTTGATTCAAAGTAGTTACAAAGACATTACTTTTTTCTTTCATCTTCTGCCTGTATTTGATATTTCTCTTCCAAACACAAGCTGTATTAACATTTTCTCGTTACATTCATGTACCAAAGGTTTTTATGTTCTAAATGGTGATGGAAAAATATAATAAAAAGTGTGATTAAAGCAAGCGCTGTTTAATGGTGTTTATATAAATGCATTAGTACTCTTTTCACACAGCATGACCTGAACAAGTAGTTCATCCTACCAGTAGCAGGGAAACAATAACTGAGCATGCCAGAGCAGAGTTCATTCAGACACTGCAAGATTAACACCAGATTATGAATATGCTTGCCACTGTTAATTAATCATGAAAATTTCTGGAGGAGTTCCCCTACTGTGAGAGATATTGGCAAAAGTATTTACTGGTAATAGGCTGTGTTTAAGCTGGGGTTTTTTGTTTGGTTTTTTTCCCCCACAACTTTAGAGATAAAACTTACAATAGACTATGCAGGAACTGGTAGATTATTACATATTCCTTTGGTCTGTTTCCTTATTAGTATTTCTGAATATCCCCAGTGTTTTTCTCTCTATTATTAGAAATATGCATTGTGTTCACATTCAGACCATTAAACTGTCCCTTACAGAGGAGGATAATTTCACAAACTGGATACTGTTTTTCTATATTCCATAGTGATGTAACATTATCCCACACTTTGCAGCAGTAATTTGAGAAATAAGGAGATTTTTGTGTATTTCAAACAATATATAAGCTTTTATAACCTTAGGTAGTGTTTACATGACCTAAAAAATCTTTGACACGTCTATAATTTTAGCCAATTTTCCTTGTATATGCCTTTTATTATGTGCTTTTAACATATAAAAAAATGACCAGGATGTTTAAATCTACTGTGTTTTTAAATACAGTAAAAATATATAAACATACATATATCAACTATTTAAAAGTAAAAATTGAATAAATTAACTTATGTTAGGTCACAGTCTCCTTTACATTTTCCTAAAATAGATTATGCAATATAGTGTAAACCTATTATGTATTTTTTTAAAGGAGGAAACATATATGTATATGTATATCCAGCATTACTTTTTTAACAGGTGTTATTGGACAGAAGCAAAGACCATTTTTTTAGTGAAATTAATGAAAGACTTGCTATTGACTTTAATGAAGGTGAGGTTGAGTCCCGTTTATGTTAAAATTTTACTATTGTATAATATGGGGATTAAGGAGGCATTTATTGCCAATTTTATCATGAACAGTAATGATTCTTGGCCCATATATGCCAGTATTTGATTAGGTCCCTATATGGTATATTCTTCAAACAATTTAGTAAATAATTACAAGTGCTTTACTTTTATACTTCTTTTGAGATTGATCTTTTTCCAAAAATGTTTAACTATATATTTGATAACTTGTTCATTATTTTCCCATTGATTTTAATAGGAATGAAACTTCACTCATTAAATATTTAGTACTCAAGCACTATGTCTTGTATTTCTTTATTAAAGATTGATGAATTTTGTCTTTTCAAAACTATTCAGAATCTGGACTTCATTTCTTTAATTATTTCTTTTCTTATAAAACACACCCCCACTCTTCATCTTTCCCTCTGAGTAAAACAGAGTACTGTCAGCCTAAACAATCACAGCCTTATATTTTTCTGTGGGTTAGGTGTATATTTTATGGCCCATACTTAAGCCTAGTGCAGACAACAGAAACAATGGAGACAATGGACACAGCACCACTGAATTCAAACATTCAGATTAAGAAAGTTTTTAAGTAACTAACATCTGAAAATATACTATATTGAATTTTTACTCCTTATGACTTTGATAGTGTAAAATAAATGGAGGTGCTCTCATTAACATTACTTTTATATTTTGCTTGGCTTTTGTCTAGCTGGCATAATTTAGTATGAAAGATCACAGAGTCAAAAGTAGGCTACATTGCTCTAAACAACTATCCTTTATAGTAAAGATGCCTTGGAAATACATATTCATGATAGCACACCATGTAACCTTCCCTCTGTCTTCCCCTCCTTTCACGAAGCTTTTTTTTTTCCTTTAGCTGATCCCTCAGGCAACAAAAAACAACAGCTAAAAATTAGTACCTGTCACTGTTCTGACAGAACAGTAAAACATTGCAGAGGTTAAAATGTCTCTGGTTAATGTTAAGAATAACAATTCTGGTCATTTATATGCCTCTAGCATAAAAGCTTTATATCATTTATTTTTTTATATTAAATTAGTTCTAGTACTAAAGCATGTTATGTTTCATTTATGTAAAAAACACAAGCCACCATTCAACAAATGGCTTTTGAGTGAGATTGCAATTGTAATTTTAGGTATCTGAAGGTTGGATGCAAAAAAAAGAAAAAGGTCTTCAAATAAGAGCTCCTTTCCTAGGTATCACAGATGTCTAGTATTAGCATTTTTTTGCTCTGAGAAAGGAAACATTCATGGCTCTACACACTGTGTACATAAGGACAGTCATATGTTGAATTATTCAAGGTGTCCTTTTAATCTTGCCAATTTCATTATCCATTTAATGTAGCATTTTTTGTTTTAATGAATGTTTACAAAATGCATTCTATATTATTCAAATATTTTTTTAAAAAAACTAGACCTCGTGTTGCAAAGGACATCTGAGGTCAGGAACCCTATTTCACAATGAATAATAATTTATCCATGTTACTTTTGGTTCTATATAGGATGAAAAGGCATGTCTGACTGCGGTTAATATAAAACTACGTGTTTGTTGAGGTAATATATGTTATTAAACATTTTTATTCCTATAATGACTCCTAATAGATTCCTTTCTCAAACAACTTATAACCTTTATAAAGTGGCATTCCCAATCATGATATTTTTGGTTTTAACCTTAAAAATCTCTCTATTTGTATGACAAGGAAGCTCTGATTTTGGTTGAGCAAATAATGTTGCTGTAATTTCATTCAGTAAGTGATAATCTTAATTTTCCCAATCAAACTATTTAACTTTGGCATAGCTCACAATTTGTGTGTTTTGTGGAAATTATGTACTGAAACGAAAAACAATAATAAAATGGATGTTTCCACACATTTGGTGTAGGAACCAAAGAATTATTTTGTTTATGTAATCAGAATAACCTTGATTTATAAGGGAAAAAGATGAAGAGTCAATTGTATTCCTGCAAGACTGTGGCCAAATTCACTGTGAACAGATCCATGTCCACAGCAGCAGCACATTTGTGTAACAAAATTGTGCACATCCAAAACCAAACTGTTAATGTACATGTACCAGCTGGACCATAGAGGGTTTCTTCTTCACCAAAAGGAGTAATTTCTATGCATGAAGCTCTCCTTTGCGGAGAAAAAACAAAAGATAATTTAGTCATATATTATGTATGGACTACATTGGACCCCAGAGATCTTCAGAGGTATCTGCATCTCTCCATTGACCATTTAACAACTTCCTGTAGGGCCAATAGTTCTGCACATCCAAAATGCTGGTTTGTCCACATACAAGTAAGCTATCCAAATCAATCATGCTGGATCAGGATCTTGGCACCCTTCAAGCAGCACTCTGCACTAGGCATTTTGCTAACACTTTGTGCAAGGACATATTCCACCCTTGAATATGGAATCAGGTTTTAACAAGCAGCTTGGCACTTCCTCACAGACATTTCATACTTACTCCTAGTAACACTTGCTCACAGTTTTGCCTATTATGATCTAATCTCTTTAAAACCCAGTGGAATAAGCATTCCCATCATCCCCAAATAACAAATAAGAAGTGGCTGAAATTTATTAATTTATCATCTAAATACTTACTTTACATGATAGGCATCAGGACTCTGAAGGAACTATTATGAATCATCTTGACAAAAATCCATTTAAGATGTGTGCCTTAATATACATGTGCACAATAGACTGTGATTACAGCATATGAGGTAAACAGGATATGTTTTTAAAATTAGTATGCATGCCAAAACACATTTACCTTAAAGACTGTAACAGCTTTGAGGCAGTTTTTTTAGTCCATTAGGTAAATATCACACATTTCCTAAATGCTGCATAAATGTATGTTATTATGCAGTATGTATGTTATTACATAATAGACTGCAGTGGCTTTGAAAAAGACAAACTATTTAGTTCTGTCAATACTTCTATAAATTCATGACATCATATTTTTACTTATGTTGTGAATAAAATAATAAAATAAAAAATAAATTAACAAAGACAGCTCTAAAACAATAATTAAATCCCCCACCCCTAATACTGCCAAAGCAATCATGGGGGGGGGGGTATTTTCCACTGTCACCATTTCAGAACATTTTCAGGTGGGACAGAAGATTCTGCTCAGTGTAGGAGGAAAGGCAGAAATAGCTATAATTCTGCATATTACTAATGTCCTATTTCTTTTTGCTGGAGTAAAAGAATAGAATTTGCTTAGCCTAAAGATGAAAATTTCTTTTGCAAGTATTCCTTACTATGATATATATTCTTTCTTCTTACATTTTTATGCTGTTTCTGTTGTATCAGAGCTATTGTACTGGGTATGAGCCATGAAGAACTGAAATAGCATTTGAAGATTAAAATATGAAATGCACTAGGACAAACAGGAAAGGTTTCCAAAAAAAATTAAGAAAAGCAATGAAAGTATTTTAAAGAAATGGCTTATGAGGAGCGATAAGAGAAGGACAAACCAAAACTAAAAAGTGGATTCTGAGGTTATTCATTAGGGTGTAATGGACCAGAAGAAGGAAGGTCAAAGATCACTTTCCTCTTCTCACCTATTATATACCTTGCAAATAGATCACATATCATCAGAATCTATATTCACAGCAAATCCTAAGGAATGATAATATAAAATAATGGATTTATACTAGTACAAGGAAAGAAACGGAAGAGACAAGAACAAGGCTGAAAACCTAAAGCAAAGTGATCCAATCCTGACAGTTATAGATAAAAAATAGTTTGGGACCCTTCACACTGTAGATAAGTCATTCCTCCTCTTTCTGTCCGTGAAAGGCATCACTTGTCTCCTATAAACCCTGCCCCATACAGTCATCCTATGTGCACACTGCCAAGCAGTCAGCCTAACCCTCTCTCTTCCACCCAAAAGCAGGAGACACAGCACCTAGCCATGTACCACCATCCTCCAGTACCACAGGGGCAGCAAGCAGGAAAAGCAGTATTGATGTGTGTGGAAAGGAGGTGAACATACAGTTCAAGCTATGTTCAATACAGAATCACAGAATGGTCAGGATTGGAAGGGACCTCTGGAGATCATCTAGTCCAACCCCCTGCTAAAGCAGGTTCACCTGGAGCAGGTTGCACAGAATCACATCCAGGAGGAGTTTGAACATCTCCAGAGAAGGGGACTTCACAACCCCTCTAGGCAGCCCATTCCAGTGCTCAGCCACCCTCAAAGAAAAGACTTTCCTCATATTAAGATGGAACTTCCTGTCTTGCCATTTGTGCCCGTTGCCCTTTCACTAGGCACCACTGAAAAGAGCCTGGCTCCCTCCTCTTGACGCTTGGCCTTAAGATATTTGTAGGCATTTGTTACAGTGCAAACAAACTAGTAGGCTGCAACAAGGCTTTTACCATCAGTCAGATCCAACTGTCTATGCTGTTTCTCCTTCCTCCACAGGCCAGACCATGATGATGATGATTGATGATGACCAGCTACCCCACTATCCTCAGTGTTATTTAACTACTTAGCAGGAACGAGCTACAGTTGCACATCATCCATGTCAATCAACCCACTGCAGCTGAGGCAAGGCCACAGCTGCATGTTATCAATGCTAATCAACCCACTGCCTTCATTCCACTACAGGCATTGATAAGATCCCCTTTCAGTCTTTTCTAGGCTAAACAGGCTCAGGTCTCCCAGCCTTTCCTCATAAGGGAGATGCTCCAGTCCCCTCATCATCTTTGTAGCCCTTTGCTGGACCCTCTCTTGAAGCAGGGAGCCTAGAACTAGGCACGGTACTCCAGGTGCAGCCTCACCAGGGCAGAGTAGAGGAGGAAGATAACCTTCCTCAACCTGCTGGTCACACTCCTGCTAATGCACCCTAGGATCCCATTGGCCTTCTTGGACACCAGGGCACACTGCTGGCTCATGGGCAACTTGCTGTCTACCAGGACTCCCAGGTACTTTGCAGAGCTACCTTCTAGCAGGTACACCCCCAGCCTGTACTGGTGCGTGGGGTTGTTCCTCCCTAGGTGCAGGACCCTATACTTGCCTTTGTTGAACTTCATTAGGTTCCTCTCCGCCCAACTCTCTAGCCTGTCCAGGTCTCTCTGAATGGCAGAACAGCCTTGTGGTGTATCAGCCGCTCCTCCCAGTTCTGTATCATCAGCAAACTTGCTGGGGGTACATTCTGTTCCTTCATCCAGGTCACTGATGAATAAGTTGAACAGTACTGAACCCAGTACTGACCCCTGGGGAACAGCGCTAACTACAGGTCTCCAGCTAGACTCTGTGCCATTGATCACAACCCTCTGAGCTCTGCCATTCAGCCTGTTCTCAATCCACCTCACTGTCCGCTCATCTAACCCACACTTCCTGAGCTTACCTATGAGGATGTTATGGGAGACAGTGTCAAAAACCTTGCTGAGGTCAAGGTAGACAACATCCACCGCTCTCCCCTTGTCTACCTGGCCAGTCATTCCATCAGAGAAGGCTATTAGGTTGGTCAGACATGATTTCCCCTTGGTGAATCCATGTTGACTGTTCCTGATGTCCACCTTTTCCTCCACATGGTTTGAGAGAAACTCTAGGATGAGCTGTTCCATCACCTTTCCAGGGATGGAGGTGAGGCTGATTGGCCTGTAGTTTCCTGGGTCCTCCTCCATGCCCTTTTTGAAGACTGGAGTGACACTGGCTTTCCTCCAGGCCTCAGGCACCTCTCCTGTCCTCCATGACCTTTCAAAGATGATGGAGAGTGGCTTAGCAATAACATCTGCTAGCTCCTTCAGCACTTGGGGGTGCATCCCATCGGGGCCCATGGATTTGTGGCTTTCAAGTTTGCCTAAATGATTTCTAACCTTATCCTCCCCAACCAGGGGAAAGTCTTCTTTTCTCCAGACTTCCTCTCTTACCTCCAGGGTCTAGGAAACGTGAGGGTTGGCCTTAGCAGTAAAGACTGAAGCAAAGAAGGCATTCAGTAACTCTTCCTTCTCTGTGCCCTTCGTCACCAGGGCACCCACCTCATTCAGCAGCGGGCCCGCGTTTTCCCTTGTCATCCTTTTCCTACTTGAAGAAGCCCTTGGCATCCCTTGCCAGATTCAATTCCAAACAGACCTTAGCCTTCTTTGTTGCATCCCTGCATGCTCTGACAACGTTCATATATTCCTCCTGAGTGGCCTGTCCCTTTTTCCACATTCCATAAACTTCCTTCTTCATGCAAGCTATCCCACCATATCTCTATAATTGCAATGAGATCATGGCCCTTCAACTGCACACAGATCTCTAATTCTTCCTGTTTATTCCCCATGCTGCATGTGTTGTACAGGCAATTCAGAGAGGTAATAGAGCATGCAGGTTTCCCAGGAGGGGTGCAAGTGGATTCACCATAGCCATGTGCACTCTTGTGGTGGCTGGCCTTCTGGTTCTCATCTTGGGAGACAGCTAAGGAACACTATTATTATTACTGCTGCTCTGGATGGCCTTGCTTATTCCCCAGTTGGTTGCAATGGAGTGAGCATTACCACTTTGGACCCCTCCCCCTGAGTTCTTCAGTTTAAAGCCTGCCTCACCACGTTGGCCATACTGCCACCAAAGATTCCCTTGTCTCTTCTAGACAGGTGGATCCCATTCCTCCCTAACAGTCTGTAGTCATCGAAGAATGTCCCATTGTCATAGAAGCCAAAACCCTGAATAAGTGATTCCAACTACTCTAATAAAAAGAGTTTAGTTTCAAAGTCACAAAGTCGCTCACACTGTACTGAAGAATATACCCACGGACTTCAGCAGCTATAGGAGATCTGTACCTCTTGGACTTCCACTATTAAGGGGGAGCACTGTAGTCATCTATTATTGAAGTGATACCAGACAGAGTCTTGTTCATGTGTATGATTTTTTTCTTTTATTTAAAGACTATCTCTGTGCTTTGGGAACTATAGAAACAAAATTTGATTACAAGAGTTCTGGATAAATCAGTGTTTGCTTCACTCACAAGAATTTCTATTTATAGAGACAATAGAGAGAAAAGGATGAAAAAAACTATTCAGCCCTATTATTTTTTTAAAGTCATAACAACCTCTCTTTTAAGGATCTAGACTAGTGAATTTGTAGCACAAGAGCACTATCATTATAGTGTTGACAGTAGGTGACAATTTCAGCAGAAGTTCTAAAAGTTCACAGAATCTGAACTGTCTTTTTGTCCCTAAAGGTAGTCCCTCTGGATGGAGTCTGAATTTCATTTTCTGGATAACCTGGTTTGTACTTTCAAAAGTACTTACAAAGTGGCACTTGCTCCAGGAATTACATCCTTATATTTACATTTTGAGATAGAGTCAGGCATGAGCCAATATATTCAGTATATTACTAAAGGGGGATACATTTAGAGGCACTTGCATTTTAATTAATATGACATTCAGAAGCAAATTGGAAAATTAAAACATTTACTTAATTAAACAAAAATTGAATTACCTAATTTGTTTGTTCTGAGACTGAAAATTCTCACTTGTGCAACATATCCAAATTGCCCCAAATTACAAGAATGAGACAGTTTAGTTGACACAGATGGGAGGAAGAGGTTCAGTACCATTCTCACAATTTTGATATCTTGTCCTGATTTCAGTGTATTTATGAAATTTTACTTGACTGGGAAAACTCTTTTACTCCATTCTTACGAGACTCCTTCTACTGTATTGCTGAATTATTAATGTAACAGATGTTGCCTTCTACCCAGTGGTTTCAGAGTCAGGCGTATGGCTAGACCCAAAGTTTTTCTTTCATCAAAGTGAACTTCAGCAGCAAAGATTAAATTTGTTAACAAATAATTTTACCCTGGGGATAAAGAAGCTGTGTTTCACATTTGCATGCTTCTAATGTGAGAGTTGGATTTTTGAGAACAATCACCAAAAGTGTTCTTCCCAGAGAAGCTCAGGGAAACTAATGCCCTGCAATTTTCAGTGTTGAACAAAGTATTTTCCTTTTGAACTGAAAACCTTCTTTGGATCTTCCAGCATTGCAAGCCTGGAAAGAGAAGCCCATTTATTGCATTTATATGTGTGGAATTTTTTTATGCTTTCAATTTTATTCTTTTTTAAAGCAATATTTATTTGTTTGACTTTCACAAAAAGGAGATCCACTGAAAACTCAACACATCTTTGCAGACAACAATTCCCTTGCTTGCAGGAATCCTTTAGTATTTTGGCCCCAATGATGGAAAAAAAGCTGTTTGTTATGAGTGTTGAATTGCTTTTTCTTTTCACATCTAGTAGCACTTAATTGTCATATTAAGCCTAAAGCAGGAAAGACCTGTTCTGGCTAGAAATGTGTTTACTGTACTTTTTTTTCAAAATGCAGTGCAGGATTCCTTCCCTTATCAGTACCTAGAGTCTAACAGCTTGCAGACTCAAATTTCCCCTTCCAGGCAATGTTGTCTTTGTTGTTTTTCACAACAAAAGGTTTCATGAATTCTATGGTTTGGATTTCTGCCTTGTATTACCTAGTAACACCCTCTAGGCTAGGAATAAGCATTTTTCAGCTTCCAGAAATTGCCCAAAAGGCTGCTAGAAGCATTGCACATCTTTCTAACTATTTGCATTGGGAATACAGCCAGGATGGAAATTTACAGATAACTAAAGCTAATCATCTCTGAACCTATAAACCACGGTCCTAAGTGAGAACCTTTGAGCTCTCCTGGACTGCAGTGGGCTGTGATCAGTATCTCACTCTGAGTGGGACACTGCTCAGAGCTCACAAACTACCAAGCTCACAAACTTGGTAGTCTATGATACTAGGGGGACTGCTGCTGAAAGCTGACAACAGGGCCTGGGCTGATACCCCTGCTCCTCGAGGCTCAACCCTTTGCCCATTGAGGAATGTAAAGGCATTAGATGTGAGTATTTCACTGAACTCAAGGGGAACTTTTAACAAGTATACCTTAGTACATTTGTGTATATATCCCTATATGTCTATTTCCCTTGCTCTTGTGTGTGCATGCGAATTGATTTAGATACCTCATAATAAGTATTACAATCTTAAATCAGTAGTTAAGTTACTCATGATTTGAACAACTTATATTGATTAGCTTTCTAGATGTTAGAAATAATCACAAATTAAATGCTGCTAAAATCCTACGGATAATCTTGAATTGTGACCAAATCCTCTTTCTCTCTCTCTCCCCTTTAGATATGAACTGTTGTCCAAGTCTGAGACTAAGATTGGACCCAGATATACTTAAACTGTGAGAGTTTAGAAAGCAAGGGGATCTATTGTGAACCTCATGGCTCAATGGTAAAATTCCCCTTACTCTATATTTTCTTAAAACTAAATCTGTTGTCCAAGTCTGAGACTAAAGGTAGATCTAGCCACACGTAAAGTCTATTGAAGAGTTTGGAAAGCAAGGGGGTCTTCTCTAAACCTCATGACTCAATGGTAGGGTCCCCCTTCCCCCTTATGTCTTTGATCTCTGTGTAAATCATTCTAGCTTAATTCTAACTTGATTTTTAATTTGATAGTTTCTCTTAACTTGATTCTTAATTTTATTTTCTCTGTATATTCTATCCATGTAATAAGTAATAGAGTGAACCCTGCCATCGAACTTTGTGAAGTCACATTTCTAAATTCTTATTAAAATTATATTGCTCATACTTTTGGTGGTGATTCTTTAAGCGACCTAACCTAAACCACTCATTTTGTGATAGGCATGCAGGGTTTATTCATTCAAACCTTCAGTGACTCCATATGGCAGAGGAACCTTATAAATATAACGAATGTGGGAAAATCTCTCACTGGAATTTGACATTGCTGCTCTCCCCAGTCACTCACTGTGTTCTGGTCCCATTTCCCTTCATCCAGGCTGCACCTTACCTTTCTCCCTACTCTGCCTTACACCTGGAACAATCAGACAATGCTGTCTCATCCACCCTCCTTCAAAAAAAGTAAATGTCCCAGAAAATTATTTCTTGAAGAAGCTCTCCCTCACTCCTTCTGCCGTGTTCTCTAAACATCTTGTGGATTTGTGTTTGCATTGTCTCTCCACTGCCCATATGTTGTAAATCCCTAAAGAAGGAAGCTTTATGTTAGAAGCATAGAATCATTTATGTTGGAGAAGACTCTTAAGATCATCGAGTCCAACTGTTAAGCTAACACTACCAACTGAAAGCTAACACTACCAAGTCCACCGCTAAACCATGTCCCTAAGTGCCACATCTACACATCTTTTAAATACCCTTTCCTCTAACTGGTAAATTAGAGTAAAAGATAACTTGAACACCAATCCCTTTCAATCGCACCCCCAAAGCTTTGTAGTCTTGCTTCATTCTGCCCAGGTTCCAGCTTGCCATGTCATTTATGCTCACATGAAAGAGTAATAGTGGATAGTAGTCCATGTTTCTAACAAGTTATGGCATCTTCTCAGTGACATCCTGGACCTTAGCACCTGGAAGACAGCAAACTTCATGTGATTCCCTGTCAGGCTGGCAAATAGGTGCCTCAGTGCCCTTTAGCAGAGAGTCACCCACTACGAGCACTCATCATTTCTTTTTGTGATTTCTAGTGTATGCTGCTGGTACGGTTTCTCCCTGCAGAGCTTGCTCATAGGTGTCTTCAGCTGTTAAGACATCATATCTGTTCCTGGTTGTTATGCAGGAGGGTGGAGAATGAGGCAGAGTCCTGCTCTTGTGGGTCACCAGGGTCCATGGTGCCTTGTTCTGTGTAGCATCAACCATAACAGACTGGTTATGAAACCACTCATCTATCTCTTCTTCAGCCCCTCTAATGCCATGCAGTCTTCTCACTGTCTCCTGTAACTCAGCCACCTGGTGTGACAGATCCTTGACCTGCTTGCATCTTTCACAGGTACTTGTGCCTCAGGAGGAAGGTCTGGACACTTGTTGCAACTGAGGTCTGCACCACAATCTCCTTCCTTAGCAGTTCTGTCTGGGTGGAAGCATCAGATGTCTCAGGGGTTGTTGCTGTAGAAACCTCAGCTTTCGCTCTGAGCCAAGTGCCCACCATTCTACTAAGAGGGACAGATGGAGCTGACTAATAACAGAGAGGGTGTCATCATTTCACACTATGTACGGTACTAGATACACTAGGGATGTTAGTGAAATGCTAACAGAAGTCACGTGCCACGTTGGTTGGAGAGTAAAATGCAAGAGATAGAAGTCACTGGAGTTTTTTTACCTCTGTGGTAACTATCTTGATCAGCACGCATGTAAGTACATGCTGTTTAGTTTCTTGCTGGACATCAGAAAAGGCCTCAGTGGCCTCAGCATCCCTTCATGACAAGAGGAAGAACAGTAGCTCCGTGGGTTTTAATATCAACTTTTTTAGCAATGGGTTAGGAGCTATCTGGTGACACAGGAGCTATCTGCAAGATTCACATTCCCAACTTGTTAACTCCAAAGGAGCTCATAATTTGCCATTGTGCAAGTTTGCAAGTTTACCTTTCCCTTGTGTTTTTGCTTCTTCCTGTTATCTATGTACTGCACATTTTCAATGTGCAATACATAGAAAACAAATGAAGATATCATGGCTACACAGCCAAAATATAATGGATCCTTTACGGACTGAAGAACATGTTGGACAAGAGCAGCCCAGCAGGAGGATTCAGGTCCCTCAAGGACTTTGTTGATTGTAGCTAGTGTAAAACAAATGCAGATGTGTGTACCAAGACTGCTGACCATTCTCTTACAGTATGGTGAGGTCCAAAGATATGTAGGGGTCCAGTAAGGATCATCATCTAGCTTCAAGACTGGAAGAAAAACAGGTATGCCATAAGTGAGAATTGCTAAAACTAACTTTTGTCTCCAGTAATGTGTTGCCTCTGGATGAATTAAGCGTGTAGATTTATAGTGCTACATTAATGCAGAATACACTAGTGGTTGAACTTCAGGCTGGTTTCCTTAGTTAGGCAAAGTGCATCCATAATCAAACCATTGGTTAATTAAATTAATCCTGATATTTTTTAATTTGCAGTCCTGTTAAAAGAATTAAAAAATAATTAATTAATCAAAAACCATATAAGGCTGGCTGAATCACACTAACTGACACTGGAATTTCTCCTCAGTTTCAGTACTGGTAACTGAATATTTATTCTTTTTGAAGAAAAAAATAGATTTTCCGATAATCATACAAATCCAATAGTGTTACTTTTTTAAAAAATGCAATCAAAACTAATAATAGTGAAAGGCTTAGAATATTGGATTTCTTTCTAGTATCACAGTATATTTGAACAGTATGCTGTTAATAATGCAGATAATTTTAATATTAAAACATCAAATGACAAACAAACTAGCAAATTTTAAAATCAAGGATCATGAGCATTACTCTTATGGAAGACTGAGATCATTAGAAAACCATTTACTGTGTAAATCCTCTTAAAGAGGATTAATTATCCTATTTTACTTAAACAGCACTTAATCATTATTTTCATGTCATAACTCCTAAAAATTAAATTAGAAACATGAAAAATATTAAGATGAGCAGGTAGCATTAAAAGCAGCTTTAAATTAATTCTATTTTCCCGGCTACTTTAATATAGGAAAGAAAACTGTTTCAAACAAATGTCATGCCTTTTAAAGTCAATCTGTAGGAATCTTCCTTTTAAGTTGCATACCTGCATTCTTCCCAATGAAAATGCCCCCCAAAACACCAGAACTGAGTTATAGAATAGGATAAAATGAGATATTCTTTTAAAGACTGTCATGGTTTAACCCCAGCTGGCAACCAAGCACCACGCAGCCGCTCGCTCACTCCCCCCCACCCAGAGGGGTGGGGAGGAGAATCAGAAAGGAATGTAAAACTCAAGGGTTGAGATAAGAACAATTTAATAATTTAAACAGAATAAAGAGGTAAGAACAACAATAATAACAATAATGATAATAAAAATTATAATGGAAAGGTGGGGAAAAGGATAAAATCCAAAGGAAAAGGGAGAAAGGAAAAAACAGTGATGCACAGTACAACTTCTCACCACCAGCTGACTGATGCCCAGCCAGTCCCCAAGCAACGTTACCCCCTACAGCTAGCCCTTCAAGTTTGTATACTCAGCATGATGCCCCATGGTATGGAATACCTCTTTGGCTGGTTCAGGTCAGCTGACCTGGCTGTGTCCCCTCCCAGTCTCTTGTGCCTCTCCAGCCCTCTGGCTGACAAGGCCCAAGAAACTGAAAAGTCCTTGACTTAGTATAAACATTACCCAGCAACAACTAAAAACATCAGTGCAGTTATCAACATTGTTCTCACACCAAAGCCAAAACACAGCACTGTACTAGCTACTAAGAAGAAAGTTAACTCCATCCAGCCGAAACCAGGACAAAGACAAAAAAAATTAAGTTAACATATAATTTGACTGACCTGGGAAGGTACCAGAAGGACACAAGAAAAAGCCTCCTATCAAATAAATTACTTTTGAGGTTCAAAAAATAATTAGAAGAAACAATAGAAGATTGCACTCTAAAATTATTCTTAAATCATTATGCTTGTTTAGGATGTAATCTTGAAATATTTACCCATATGTTTCCCATAACATTTTCAAAGTACTTCCAGACCTTGGTGTACATAAAGGAGAGTAAGCACACGTCTTTGAATGATTAGCTGCTCTGTTATAGAAGCAGGGATGTATGAACCATATATAAACTCTGATTTTGTTTCTTTATTTTAGCTGCTGCTAAAGACAGAATTACAGGACTTTATAGAGTACTATGTGTTTTAAAAAAATGCATGCCATATTTGGCAGATCAATGAGATCAAATTTTGAAAAAAATGAGTTTATCACTGACATTCTGGTATCATTACCTGCAGTATTGCTTTCTGCAAAAAACAGACATACCTGAAGATAATCAAGAAGGTGGAAGAAAACATCTGAGGATAAGTCATTCTACTGAAGCTCAGTTACAGTATGGATTCATTCATATTAATCACCATCAGATTTCCTAGAAATATTATTTCCTTCTATTTGTATATTATAACTCGGGGGGGGGGGGGGGGAACCCTCCAAAAAAACCCTAACCTACTGCAGCTTTAATTCATTGCAGCACTACTCCTGTTTACAATGATATTGCTCCATTGCTGTCAAACTTGCATTACTGTAAAGCTAAGGGAATACAAAGACAAATCAGGTTATTTTTCTGTAATATCTTAATAAAGTACCTGATATCTAAGTCATACAGTTCTCAGTCTCTCTTCTGTACTAGGAATTAGGTTTAAGAAGTTTGAAAGGAATTGCATAATATAAACAAGGTTTCCAATCTAAGCTTTCTCCATTCTTTTTGTAGGACATGGTTTATGGGAGCTTTTGATCTTCACTATGAATGTCACCTAATATTTACTTCTTAGACTTGGGGTTTTCCCTCCTCCATATGGTTCCAATTAATTGAAGATCATGCTTTGTTTTCAGAAGATATTCAATCTTTACTTTTACAAAGGAAGGTAATTTTCTATTGTCTTCTGGATCTTTTATCAACAGTGCAATGCTAATCCCTCTGTAAGACTTTTAGTAGCATAGAGATTTTTAAACAGTAGCAAATAAAACCAACCAAAACATGCTTACTTTTGTATGTTGAGTGTCTATATTACCTTTATTAAAGACACCTAATCTGAAAGATGTTTCCCTTCAAGTTCAAAAAGATATCTTTTGTTTCATTCCACTTATATTAATATACTTATTTAATTTTCAGCTGAGCTAGACTACACATTCACAGTCACAATCAGAAAATAAGTTATTGGATAGAAGGGGATGAGGAAAAGGCAAGAGAAGAAGGGAACTTTCATGATCTCTTTCAGTTTAAAACTTTTGTTCTTGTATTTTAGAGATACAATCCAATGACAGAAATCAGGATACATTTAATGTCTTAAAACTGAATTGGATGACCTCCCTGCTAGCTGAGTCATCTGTATGTTCATAAGTTTTCCAACATAAACTATAAAAAACCACAAACTGTGACTCTTTAATTTAAAAATGCTATAGTGAGACCTGTTGATTAGGAAAGTGCATGAGAAAAAAAAATATCCACCACAAATGAGGAAACACCAAAGCACCAAATACAAATGTCTCCTCCATTTTGGAGTATGCCCAAATGAGACTTGTATTCCAGTATTTTCAAAAAACATCTTTATTTATGAAGAGCCAAATCTAAAATCCAACCTTTTCCCAGAATTTAGATGCTCAGTATTGGAATTTGAATTTTCTGTGCTGCATCTTCTCATCCATCAAAGCATTGCACCTGAATCTCTATTATCTAAGTTTAAGAAAAAGAAAAATACAGCACTTTTTGTTCTTTCCTTGTTCCCTACAGCCCACAGTTTCAGAAAGCAGAAGTTGGTTCTGCAGGTATAGAAGCTCAGTTCGGTACAACCTCACACACATTTTCTACTCCAAACTGTAAAACCAGCTACTATTTATTTTTAAAATGCTGCAGTGAAATTCATTCACTGAGAAAATCAGACACATATTCCAATTAAACACATTCTAAAAATGAGGGGCTGTAAAAATCCCAGAGGTACAGAGTATTCCTAAATTTAACTATGGACTTCCTTACATGGAAAAAAGAAAAAAATAAATGCCTGATTAGCTAGTACCCATCTATCTTCAGTACAACTTTAAGTACAAGTTTAATTCTTCTTATAGATTTACATTCATTGTTGAATTGGGACTTGAGTGACATGAGTTACTCTAGTTGTGATTCAGCTCTTGGCAACGTGATTGCATCTTACTCTTTGGCTCTAACCTAAAATAAATGTCTTGCAATAGAAAACAAAATATGCAATCAAACACAACTCACTGAATTACCCTCCTGGCTTTTTCAGGGTGCCCCAATCTTACTGTCAGTGCTCTTTTGGATTAAAACATCTTGCTAATGGACTTCTGTGTTATATGCAGAACTGATCATAGGTGTAATACTAAGCAGAGTAGTAATACATTACAATATATACTAAAGGTGAGTATGCCCACCTTTCTCAACTATGCTGAGACTTCAGAAACTTCATACAGATAGTTGCTTTTTCAAGTTGGCTGAGAAAACTTCACGTTACTCTGAGGAAAATTTAAACAAATGCTAAGAGGAAAATTTAAACAAATGCTAAGAGCATTTCATTTTTTTAACAACTGAGAAAAAGGTACAAAAGCATTCTCAGTGATGCATATTAAGTAGGAGAATTCAGAATTAGATGTAAAATATATCTTCCAAACTAAATCAGTGGTCATTTAATACTGAAAGGGTAATTAAAATATTGCACTTTCAATGATTAAAAGCAGAATGTGAAGAAGATAATATTTATTGCAAACATTTTCATACCTAGACAGATTATCTCATGAAACACTGCTGGAAAGTGAATTTCTTTGTTTCATGAAGACCAGTCTTTTTCAAAGAAAAATTAGCGCCTTCTCTGTCCTAATGTTGACCTCAACTTTGACCTGTCTGCACCACCCTTACTAGAATGGGAGGTAATAAAGTACCCAGGCTGGCTCAGCTCTAGGTTTCAGTTAAGCAGAGACTATTAATTATGCAAAATTAAGTGCAGTGGTTTTGTGATGTGGACATTTACTAGGAACTGATCTGAGATCACCAAACACTTTATTTACATTTCCAAGGAACACTCAAATGAACATCAGGACATTAAAGTAACATTTCTGAATTTTTAAACAATTGTTGAGTGAAAATTAACTCTATCCCAGCCAGAACCAGGACATACAGCAATCTAATTTAAGAAATCAGTGAAATTATATTGTATTGAAATTTAGTGTTTAAAAGTAAAAAAATTATGTTACAAGTTTTATTACCTTGTATGCAATATGGAAATATAACTTTTACAGGAGAAATTTTCATGAATTATTTTTATTATTTATATTTAAATCAGCATGACAAACTGAAGAAAAAGAAAATACAAAAAATTATGCAAAAGTTAATAATTTTAAAATTCAATTTTTGAAACTTTTAATGCTTAGATTCCAAGTATGATACAGAAAAATGCAGCAGACTATTCACACGTCACCTAACATTATTCTGTTCAACCTTGATTTTTTGCCCATTCAAAAACTCTCAGAGACCTGATAAGCTTTTTAGAAGTGAAGAAATGGAGGAATGTTTTTTTATTATTATTAATGTAGTACCTAGAAGTCCCCCAGTGATGCAGATCCTATTGCTTTCAGTACTACTTAAAAGTTTGAGACCTTGTCCATCTCAAAGAGTTTATCATTCCACATAGAAAATAAATCCTACGAAGTGAGGGGGTTGGAGGGAGGAAACAGGAAAGAAAAATGTGGTTATTTTGCAGAGCTGGCAACACAAAGAAACATGGCACAGAGCCTTCACTGTCAGGTGACACTACCTCTCCTAAGAGAGGTGGTTATAAAATGATTTGCTGTAAGATGGTACATGTTAACCTGGTGTCTAAAGCAGTCATACAGGCATGCCTGGATACAGCATGATCTCCCCCATCAGGTGTTCAGTGGAGAACTAGGAGAAGCCTTTAGCCTTTTGAAGGAAAGCCCTGGTTACACAGAATATTTCTTTTTGCTAGCAGAGAACTTTTCTCAGGTCTGCTCTGCTGGGCAGAGTGGAGGGAAGAGGAGGAACACCATTTCTTCTATCCTGTCTCAGGATCTGTCCATAGTTGGTTTTAATACATTCATTAGTCAAGTAAACAGTTCCTGGAGATTATCTTCTTAGTCGGAAAGTCTATAAACAGATTTAAGTACACACGCAGTTTCTGAAGAAAACTTTTGGATTCCCCAGAAAATAGCCTCACTATTCACTGTGGGATCATAACCCCCAGGTTGGGAATCAGTGATACCAAAGATATGCTGTGTCAGTTCCATGTGGCTCAGCACTGCTGAAGGATTCTGTCTTATTCTCACACCTCCAGAAGAGAGATGAATAAGTCCCCTAATATTGATTGGCATGCCTCATTTCACTGTTAGGTTTCCTAAATTCTATTTACAGAGAATTTTTGAATAGTTGAAGTACAGAAGTGGCTCTATGTAGGGGTTCTTTCTCAGGAGTGCCAACTGGGAGACATCTCTTTCACCATACATGATAGAAACAGTTTTATTAATGATGGAAATCAGATCATTCTCTCTCTGCCCTAAAAACAACTGATTTGATCCTATGCTGTCCTATGTAATCCTACAAAAATTGTTTTTCCTCAAGATTTGATTAATCTTTAATCAAAAAACAATTCAAGCAACTCTTCCCCAATACCTAAAATTTCCAATTTAACATTTTCAGGTATTCAAGCCAAAAGAATAAAATTACAACATGCTTTCTTTTCTTTGAAAAGGAAGTGTGAGGGAGGCTGCTGTTGAATTTAATAAAGCAGTGTGTTATTTGGCAGCCAAAAGGCTGATGCCATCAGGAGCTTTTCAAACTTGTCATCTGAGAAATCAAGATGATACCCTTTTGGCAGGCTGCCTTCCTGACAGAGTGAATGCACAACTTGATTTCAGGGCTTGGTCAGCTTTGTTGCAGTGGTACCTTCATTCTGTATTTTCTAATGCTCTACCAACACTAGAAAATAGTTTTTTAAATTCCTAGTTTTGTTAAAACGTACTCAACTCAGTTAACTACATTGACTGTCAATATTCTAGTATAATTATCCTTTTGCTCTTCCTTAACATTGGCCTTTTGATTAGTGCTGCTGTGACCAAGCTGATAGTGAGTCGATTAAAATAGCAGTAGTTGTAACAATGGTGAACATTGAATTTTACTCAGTTTCTTTTTAACATTTTCTGTGTATAATTTCATGTGCTCTTAAAAAGCAAGCCAAATCCCCAAACAGATGGATTGCACAGCCCAATGCTACCAGCTCTGTGCTTCATAAGGCTGGAAAACAGATCCACAGGGCCAGTTATGGACTCAGTTTGATTGGATAGGTCTGTCCAGACATGGCAATGTTGCAGAACTGTGGAGTATGCATTTCATTCATTGATGCTGATGGGAAGGAGGAAAGTAGATTAAAATCCCTTCAATCCCCGCTCACCAAAACTGTATCCCATCCACACTATAGGCAGACTTAAATCTCTTAAATTAAGAGAATAACTAATAACCTTTAAGTAGCCCAATCACTACAAGTAGATGAAGGCATAAATTTTCTCAATGAGTGTGACCAGTACTCCTTGCTCCCAACCCCTGGTAATATAGTTAGCATAACTAATGCCATTTTATAAGGCAAGCGGCCATTCTCTGTGACCGAGTAGGTCATGTATTAGCCCCCTTCTCCCTCATTATCAGACCCTGAAGGTCCTGTGTACCAAGTAGACAAACCAAACAGGTTTCTTCTTCCCCTCCCTACTGGCCTCAAGATTCTTGGGCACCAGGCTGTTTACTCCCTTCCTTACTGGCCTTGAAGGTCCCAGGCACCCGGCCAGCTAGGTGTTGTTGATGACCCCGTCACAGAACAGGGAAGTGTAACAGCATACAGAGCGCTGTCTATAAAATCAAGCAGTTACAAGTCCTAAATGGGGGAACTTGGACTGGAACTGCTGCTGGACAGCGAGACCAGTGACCCCCTGGTGGCCAGGGATGCCTCCACCACCATCTGCTTCCTCTGAGGACTGACTCGTATTCTTTTATATGTTTTCGAGTCTAGATTATGATTGCTATGTTGATACAGAAAATCATGTATTAAGATTTGACCTGATCTGAAGAGGGTCCAGGTGATTAGAAATTATGTTTTATTATAAATTATAAAATTAAAATTACACTACTTATAGACTGTACTATATTGATTCTGCTTGTACAAATCCTGTGCCATTCTAATAATAAATACTGTGCTATATTAATCATAATATCCTGTTTAGAAAATAAAGCTTAAATTGTAACTATGATCAGTGCCATCATCATTCTGCCAGGGATGCCTAAAAGAAACTGTCTGTCCTCTTAGTATAGGGTGACAATGCGTTCCAGAGATCTTTCTTGACAGCAGCATAATGCAGAGCTAGAAAACTTGAATTTCTTTCCATCCTGTAAGTCTAAACCACCATCTCTGTGCCTTGTCTAGCCTTTATAATTAATTTTTCTCTTTCCCTCTTGGTTGCTCATCATAGTCTGTCTCCTCCCCCTCTCACAGTCCAGACATTCTTATTCCCCTTATGCTTATGGTTTGACTCTTCATCCCAGTACTACATATCTGAAATAGAAAAATTAATGGGAATATATTATGCCCTAATACATGAATGTTAAATGCATTTGCTAAAGACAGGAAGTCTTGGTATGTCAGCCAGAAACTGAAGTTTTAAGAGTTTTAAAACCGGGTATTTTGAGACTGTACATCAAGATTAATGGTATTTATCATGGGTAATTCTTATTTGTTCCCATATGACAACCTAAGGAAAGTTGAAAGCACTGTCTGAGTTTGTCAGTGAGAAGGGAGACAAATCAGCACTTGAATGGTGTCCCTACACCTTTAAACTCTGAATCAAAAAGTGACACATCATATAATCAATATGTTGTCTTATAAATTCTTTCTACACTTGATATTAAATTATAAGGAAATAAAATTGTGTTCATAAAGTTGATAATGTATCATTTAGATTTGAATAGTTTACACTAGACCTGATTCATATTCTTATTTGCAAATCCAAAACCTTCAGCTGTCTCAGAGAAAATGAAGCTACTAACAGATAATAGATAGATCTGACTGACGTGCATATGCCTTTAAAGGAACATACATTTCAATCATATGACCTCACTACAATCAACAGTAAAGATTCTTCCTGGCCCTCCTCCTTCCCACTGATTTCAATAAGGAAAAGTATTATAAAATTCTACATTAATCTGCCCTGCATTCCCTCCTCATCTAGTTCTGGTGCAATGACTAAGCATGAATATAATAGAACTTAGAGGCAATCTAAATAAAGGATATTTTTTTCTTTATGATCTACATAGCTACATTCAGAATTTCATGGGTCCAATATCATAAAATGCTTGACTTCCAGATTGGAAGATAGAATGTTCACCAAATTCATATAGTTGATAGACATGCAAGTCATGAGGTGCAATCAGAAATCTTGGACTGGCTTCAGGATATTAAAGTTAAAAAAAAAACAGGCAATCTATTTTCAAGCATTTTCTGCTTCATCACTGTTCTGTATTTGGGAGTGAAAAGTGTTACCCGTTGCATATACGTTCAGTGTGCTCATCAGGTCTTTCTTAGAGAACAATGGGGGAAATAAAACAAACCCTCTAAAGTAAAACTATGCTCAATAACATCAAGCTGAGACACAGCACTTTCACTGCTTTTATTTTGTTCCATGCTTAGTAATGTAATAACACTAGGCATTACAAAACTCGCATGTTATGGAGCATGATTGAAAAGCTCTGGAGATCCAACAATTAATATACTTTTTCATGACATGATAGCATATTAAAAATGGTACCACTACTGAAAATTGGTTTTGGAATTCAGTCAAGTAAAAGGTTCAAAAATTCTTTTCAAAAACTGCATGAGAACAGAAAATCTGAAATGTATGGAAAGTACCACAAGAAAGATATTTCAAATTTATTTTGAGTATCAGGAATAGATTCTGTGCCAAAGAAGATGTGGCAAAGAAAATGTGGTACTGCACTGCATCTAAATGAGTGGTTACCAACTTATCTAGTAAAATAAATATATGTGGCAAATGACACATGCCTATTTAATGACACTGAGTTCATGTGAAGTTTGGCAGTGTAATTAAAGTCTTATCTCTTGCCTCCACAGTTATTGCATAGATTTAAACTGTTGTCTTAGAGGCAGTTTTACTATATTTTTCAATCTCTCCCATAAAAATGAGACTTGATTTGCTCACCATGAGAACAGATCAATAAAAGCCACATTATACAGCAGATTAGATCACTAATCAGAGATCAAAGATGTTAAATACAAATTGTATATGAACAATTAGATCAAAAGTTCAGTTCAAAAGTACTGTACTTGTCTGTAAAGCTCAAAAGAAATGTCATTCTGATATGAAAAATCATCAAAATATTGTCAGTTTTATTTTTTTAATCTAGAAATAAGAAAGAGCATCATTTTTGAAAAGCCAAAGACACAATTTCTAACAATAAGTTTATTTTATGTATTATTTTATGTAACTTTTCTCATTATTATTACAGAAATCTAATTTTCTAAAAAGTCACCCAAATTAAAAGGTAACTGTGCTCAATGAAGAAGAAAGATGAATAATTTTAAAAATATCTTTGAGGTATTGATGATATCCTGAACAAGGATCTCTAGATGTCTATATGCTTTAAATATACCTTTCTTGAAATTAGTCTATTAAAATAATTTAATACTTATTAATGTGCTGTTATTTCAAAGCTATTTACATCTTGTATATAAGAACTAGAAAACAAATTCATCCATAGCTTACACACAGACAAATGCAAGGGGTTGTATTTTACCCATAACAGAAATTCAGGTCAATGGATGTTTTGGATTTAACAGCTCTATCTATTTATCTATAACACAGAGGTATAAATTTTATTAAATTACTCACATTGTAATGGTCATTTTATTTTAAAGATTTGTCACAGTATT
Source organism: Falco biarmicus (assembly GCF_023638135.1). Classification (NCBI taxonomy): domain Eukaryota; kingdom Metazoa; phylum Chordata; class Aves; order Falconiformes; family Falconidae; genus Falco; species Falco biarmicus. The sequence continues at coordinate 9,690,483 of NC_079310.1, read as the reverse complement.
ATAGCATAGAAGTAAATTATTTTCTTGATAAACATATGTAATTTCAATTCATGCTAATGTAAGGTTCATTTAGGGCAGAACAGCTCTTTTTATTTCCAGTACAGTGTAATACCATTCCTATATGAAAAATGAAAAACAAAAACAAAACCAAAAACCATCTTTTGTCTTTGCTTGGTGTTCTTTGTTGATTTTTAAGAAACTATGTGGCTGTGCCAGGTAATTCTCTAAAACTAAAGATTCGGTGTGTGATTCAAATACTGACTCTGACTATCATAAAGTGCAGGAAAACAATAATTAAAAAAAAAAAAAGACAAAACTGATCTATCTAACTAAAAATATAATGGTCACTAGCAGGCTGAGTGCTGGGGTCAATCTGCAGTTTCTGTTGCTACACAATTACACTACAGGTGTTTGAAAAGCAGAACTGGAACATCATGATTTTTGAGCCTTTAAAATTCTTAGACATGGTGTAGGCAAAAAATACTTTAATATAAATGATGTTTTATAATTTTCACTTTAACATAAGAAATTTATATATTGCTTCTTTTATATAATTATTAATCAGCTGATTGACTTATACAGACATATTCCAGTTAGTATAAAAATTAGAAATATGGCATTTTCTTAGGAGGAACAAGTTTCATGATTTGTATTAGTTAATATCACACACTACTAATATTACACTAAATATAACATGCAATATTCAGTTTATGAGGTAAATTACGGGAAAGACATTCCTTGGATTGCTGTGTTTGTGTCCTTTGGATTATTGTTTCCCTTTCCGTATTTTTTTTAGGTTTTGCCTACTGTTGAACACTTTAAAAAGTGCATACAAATAAAGGCACTTAACGTACCCACTCCTAGAATGATTCATCTGATATAAAGGGGAAAAAAAAAAACTTATCAACACTCTGATATATATGGCAGATTATGAATGCCAGGGAACAACTGAAAACAAAGTAATTCCTGAATGCCTGTGCTGGTTTTTGCTGGGATAGTTAATTTTCTTCACAGTAGCTAGTATGGAGGTTTGTTTTGGATTTGTGCTGAAAACAGTGTTGATAATACAGGGATGGTTTTGTTATTCCTGAGCAGCACTCACACAGTGTCAAGGCCTTCTCTGCTTCTCACCCCACCCCACCAGTGAGTAGGGTAAGGATATAAAAGAAGCTGGGAGGGGACACAGCCGGGACAGCTGACCCCAGCTGACCAAAGGGATATTCCATACCATATGATGTCATGCTCAGCATATAAAGCTGTGGGAAGAAGAAGGAAGGGGAGGATGTTCAGAGTGATGGCGTTTGTCTTCCCAAGTAGCTGTTACACGTGATGGAGCCCTGCTTTCCTGGATGTGGCTGAACACCTGTCTGCTGATGGGAAGTGGTAAATTAATTCCTTGTTTTGCTTTGCTTGCACATGTGGCTTTTGCTTTACCTATTAAACTGCCTTTATCTCAGTCCATGAGTATTCTCACTTTTACCCTTCTGATTCTCTCCCCCATCCCACCAGGGGGGAGTGAGAGAGTGACTCTGTGGTGCTTAATTGCCAACTGGGGTTAAACCACAACAATGCCCTACATTTCTCTGGTTTTTAAAAACTACATTTGATTTATTTAATTCCTGTGTGTTCTCAGTTTGGCATGAAACAGTCTCCTCCATCCACCCTGTTCTCCTCAAAATGATTAATGGTCGAGGTACTTCTTGAATTCTCTTACATGCTATATGTTCATTCTACCAAATGCATCACTCCCCAAAGTTCAAAAAATCATTTGGTAGATCCTGCAATGTATGCAGACCCATTATCAGTCTTAACTTGTTTTGGCACCCCTAAGGTGGCAAACACATGTCTAAAGTGTGTTTGCACATGTCTTGCAGTTTCACCAGACAATGCAGTTGCACACATTGCCATAGAAAAGGTGTCTACATGAACATATTTGAGTCTCCCAAATTCTGCTACATAAGTAACATCAGTCTGCCACAATTGGAGCGCTGCTAGGCCCCTTGTGTTTACTGCTGTGGTAGGTCCTACACGCTGACAATCTGGACAAGCCTGCACAATGGCTTTTGCTTCTGAAATTGAAATTTTAAACTGCTTCTGCAACACTTTTGTGGTCTGGTGAAAAAACTCATGTGACAGCCTAGCCTGTTGCCACAAATTAGGAACTGGTGAAACAAACACAGGTTGTGTGAGTTGATCAGCTTCAGCATTTCCCTGTGCACAAAATCCTGGTAAATTGGTATGACTACGATAATGACAAATATAATACGTTTCTTCTCAGTTATTCAATAAGACCCACAAGGTTTTCAGTTTGTTAAACAATAACTCATTGTTGACATGTTTTAAGAATGACCTTTCTAATCTAGTGACTATACCCACCACATAGGCAGAGTCTGCAACTACATTGATGGGCACAGTTCTCCACTTTACAAACACCTCAATAATGCTTGCAATTCCACTATTTGTGGTGATCCCATGATTTATACTACGTGACTTTGCCACTGGTCATTTTCTTTCCAAGTAATTGCAGCTTTTCCTGTCCTTCCACTCCCATCAGTAAACACTGTCAATGCTGACAGAGGTCTTTCTGAACACAGTGATCTTTTCTCTAACCCTTCTTGTTGAACAAATGTCAACAACTTGTGTCCTGGATGATGCATACAAATTTGTCCATCAAATGCAGCTAAAGCTATTTGCAATGGTATGCTATTCTGCATTGCCCACTGCAAATATTGCTCTGTTAGTGGAACAACAATAGTCTCTGGCTCTTTGCCCAACATGTCAACAATTCTGGGCCTTCCCTTTATAACAACGTCAGCAAACATATCTACCCTTGTCGTCAATGTTATATGTGGTTGATTTGACAAAAAATACAATTCTAAAATGATCAGTGGTTCAGCTTCTCCTTCCAGCCATTGCATGATCAATGCCAGAGGTTGAAACTCATTGTTAATTATCAACAGCTGTATAGATTGTCCCATCACTGCATGATGTGCTTACCTTTTATTTAAACATGCCTCAACAGAATTTAAAGCTCCTTCTGCTTCTGATGTTAATCGTCTTGGGGCACTCAAGTCACTATCCGTTTTCAAGAGATCAAATAACGGCTGTAATGTCTGATAATCAATTCCTATAATTGTTCTTATCTAATTTATATTGCCCAACAAGTTTTGCACATCGTTCAGTGTCTGTACATCCGTTCCGATTTTTAATTTCTGCGTTTCAATACACCGCTACAAAATTTTCCATCCCAAATATTTCCATGGTGCTTCCCTCTGCACCTTTTCAGGTGCAATGTTTAGACCATATGCTTCTAAACCACAACACAGTTCTACCAAATATTGCTCAATGTTGTCAGGTCCTGCAATTAAAATGCCATCCATATAATGATATATCAACAAGTCTTTATGATTTTGTTGAAATGGCCTCAGCGCCCTATCAACATATAGCTGGCATATTGTGGGAGAATTTTTCATTCCTTGGGGCAATACAGTCCACTGATACCGCTGCATTGGCACTCCCTTATTTTTGGTTGGCACTGAAAATGCAAATTTTTCACTATCACTCTAATCGCTTCCCTGACTCTGGCAGCATTGCAAATGCTCACAGTGCCAGCCTTGTGGATTCCCGCAAAATGTCTGGAGCCATCCATGCTAGAGTCTCAGGGGTGGCAAAGGGACCTGTTCCAAGCAAATGTGAAGTCCCAACCCTCCAGAGGGGGTCAGCATCTGGCTGATCCAAATTGTTAACTGCGGCTATTTCACAAAGCTCAGCAAATTTGTCCTTCCACAACAGCCTTTGTGTCGGTGTTAAAATAATTGTTGCTAACTGCATAGAATCATATGGTGTTATTAATTGTCCCGTCATTACATTCCCTAATAAAGTTTGTGTAAAAGGACAATATAGTCCATTTTGCATTACAGTTTTCCATAGTTCCTTAATCATTTCCCAGTGAAACGGCTGATATTGGCCTGGGTGTCTATCTTGTAATATCACAGGAAACTCGTGCACTCCCTCTTTCAAACTTTCCAAGTGCACTTTCCTCTACCCCTCTTTAATCCATCTCCTGATATTATTTTAATCATCGCTACTGCTCTCCTTATTACTGCTTTGCCGCACCAGTTGCTTCTTCCTTACTTTTGACTGTTCTTTTTTTAACCGCAAATCCTCCAATCGTAAGTTTAACAAATTTTTACTTTGTCCATCCTCATCTGAATCCTCTGACTCTGCTCCTTCTGGTTCATCAGAAACATGCTCAGTTTCAGCCTCACTCTCACTCCACTCCGTCTGCTGAGCAACATCTTGTTTTGTTGTTACACTGGCTTCCTGCCCCTTCTCAGTCTCCGACCAAGCCTCCTTAGCAATTCCTGCAAGCTGTTTTTCTGCACGCATCTCTTTCAATGTCTTGAAAACTAATTTCCAAGTAGTCATAATTTGGCTAGCGTCAAAGTCCCCTCGAGATGCCTTTTCCCAAATTTGCTCTCCTGATGAATCCCACATTTTAACATCAAATATTTGTGTAGAGGTTGCTGGGGTGCCTTGGCTCTTTAACCAGGCTAGCAACAGTCCCAGATTACTTTTTTCATATACAACTCCTCTTTTTTGCAAAATATGCTGAAACATCCTTAATATACTTTTTTTTCTTCTGCAGACATAATTGAACCCATTCTTAAAGCTTCTTAAAGTTTCTTAAATTTTCTTAAAGTTTCTTGGCTGCTCACCTGTCTCGATGAATGCAGGCATTGTTCCCTTAGTTTCCTTAGCCCCCGGGGTCTGGGTTGTCTGCCTGGTCCAGCTGTCAGGACAATCGATTAGCCAAGATGTCTCCTCCAGAACGCAGCCCTCTTCAGCGATCTGTCGCCTTTTGCCCAGTTCTGTCCTTATCCTTCCAAGGTCTCATAACTCCTCCGTCAGGGTCACCATTTGAGGAGATGAAGACACAGACTCCTGAATCCTACCAGAAGACCTTTTATTAGTCTAAAACCTGCTCTTATATATCCTCATTCACTGTTCACGTGCACCATACTAAAATATCATTGGTTAATCAATAATGTTCACACACTTATTGGCTATATTTCATTGGTTAATTACTAAGCTAAAAACACACTGAACTTCTTGCATTTTTTTTTCTCTCTTCCTTCTTATCTCTGTGTTTCATGTTCTCATCCAGCCGCTGACATGGCATAGCACATCCGCTCCAGCCTTGCTTCATATCCCGTTTTTCTTCCAGGCGTTCAGCCAACCTTATCTTACTTTCTAGGCATTCAGCCTTCAAGGTCCTTCATAAGCATTGTGGACTCCAGCACTTGCCATAAAGCTCTCTACACATTTTCAACATTGTTCTCACATCATAGCCAAAACACAGCACTGTACTAACTACTAAGAAGATAATTAACTGCATGCCAGCCGAAACCAGGACGGTATCCAATTCTTATTCCATACCATTTACATCATGCTGCATTTTCCAATACATCATCACCTCTCCTGTCCTTTAACATAAATACACAGATATCATTCCCTTAGTCTATGGACCATCCCTCTAAAGTTCATTGAGTTCATTTAATTGCTTTATGAGAATTGTGAACAGAATAATAAAAGGGGTCTGGATAACTCAAAAACAAAAAGGAGGGAGCAGCATGTGGGCACTGGGACCAATCATAGGGGAGATGGAAGCATGTGAACAATTAGTTTTAACCTATCACCTTTTACATAACAAAGCCTGTGTAGCGTGTGTATTTTTAGCTGGGGGTATAAATTGGTGTGAGTCTATTAATAAAGTGGCACTCACTTAAAAAAAAAAAAAAAAAAAAAAAAGGGAAAATTAAGGGAATGACCCCAGAGGCACGATTAGAGAAAGCATGTTACATTCGGAACTTTCTGAAAAACTCTGCTGACCATGCGGTGCCTCCCATTGTGCAACATTTTGTGTCAATTGGTGACAAGCAGCAAAAGCACGAAGGTGTCTTAGTACGCATGAAAGACGCTTGTACCGGGCACTGGTTGGGTACGAATTGTTAACGTGGGGGAGAGGTTATGCTTGTGTTTCTGCAGATGAAGGTCCGCGATGGATACCTGCTACCTGCTTGCTGTGTGCGACCTGAGCTTAGCGTGCCGGATCGTGGGAGCACTGCTTCCGCCAGTCAACCCAACAACTAATGTGTGGTCTCCTTACTGAACCAGTCCTTGTTTGGTGTGCCCTTCCTTGAAGCTGACTTGCAGACATTGTTGCAAAAAAGTGAATGTATGTGGGGAATGAAGAATCTTACTGAAAGCCTTGATATTTTCGATAATTGATTACCTCTGTATAATGTTAACCCAAAAGAAGTCAATATTGTTTGCACTTTGAATGTCGATAGTTGTCTTCATGTAGATGCTAATGTAGTAGGAGGCTATCATGGGACCATGACACCCACATAAATCAACACGTGAACATGTTGATAAGCATAATGCGCTTAAACGTAATATAACTTTGGATGAAGCATGTAATGATGTAGTTGATTTATGAAACTGATGGGAAAGTATTGCAGCGGTTCTTCTCTTATCCGGAGCAACAGCAGGGAAAGCATTAAAGAGTTAAATCACCTTGTTTGTTAGGCAGTTAAGAATGTGAGTCAAATTTGCCACCATTATATAAAAAACAGAGCAAGTATTGGCTTTTTGTTGTTGGCTCAAGAACATGGCTGTGAGGATTTTGATGGTATGTGCTGCATGGATTTTAGGCGCCCCATTGCAGCAACATGTTACCAAAATCTGAGAAAATGTCAGCCTTTTTGGCATCCATTCACTCAATTGGCAGTATTGTTTGTTTGCTATTGCCTTGGTTGCCATCATGTTTGCAAGGGCCCTGCAGAACATGACAAACCTGGTACTAGCTGTTCAAAAACAAAAAGGGGGAATTGTTGGGGTCTGCAGAGGGTCTGCAGACAAGTTAGTTGACTTCAAAGACTTAGTCGTGTACCTTTAAGACAGCCACAAATTGTCAGGTATGTAAACAGGATGTGAAGAATTGGAACTTAGAACCGCAGCATACGGGCACCTACAGCAACAGCAAATAGCAAGCAAGAAGGACACAAAAACCTATCAGGGTCTAACACCTGTACTGTCTAAGATACATAAATAATTTGTATAAACAATATAGGCCATTTTGTTCGAACCAAGCCAGGCAGACATAGGTTTTTTTTCATTCCACCTCGACTTGCGTCACCATACCTTTTCAGGTTGGCCAGAAGCATTCCCAACCAGAACAGCCAAGGCTCGGGAGGTAACCAAAATATTGGTACAAGAGATAATACCACGTTTTGAGGTTCCTGCAACCATATCCTCTGACAGAGGACCACACTTTATCTCAAAGGTGGTACCACAAATTAGCCAATATTTGGATATAGATTGACAACTTCGTACCCCATATCGCCCTCAGTCGAGTGGCCAAGTAGGAAAAATGAACCATCTGATCAAACAACAAATTGTGAAATGGGGACAAGAAACAAACTTGTTCTGGCCTCAGTCTCTTCCTTTAGCCCTTCTGCACATACGAACTAGACCAAGGGTGAAGGACAGACTGAGCCCCTTTGAAATCTTATACGGATGACCTTATGAGATGCAGACTGGAATATCTACACAAGTTGGGGATGAAATCATGACTTCCTACATCGTGTCATTGAGCAAACAACTCAATGAAATCAGGAAACGTGTTTGGAACTCAGGGAAGAGGTTTGGACAGACCTATATATGATATACAACCTGGAGACTACATGTATATAAAGTCTCTTGCAGATCAAACTCTGGAACCACAGTGTGAAGGACCATTCCAGGTGCTTCTTACCTCTTTTACAGCTATCAGGATTAAGGAACAGAGTGCCTGGATATATCACACTAGGGTGAATAAAGCACCACGGAAAGTCTGGACTTCTGAAGTCCAGGGACTCTTGAAACTCAAACAGAGAAGGTAGAATGTGGATTAAAATTTGCTTAATCCTGACAAACCTACAGGTGATTAGCGTGGCTGCTTGGCAAGAGAATTTGTATGTACAGTTAACACAGATTATTACCCAAATTATAAATAAGACTGATTGTTGGATTTGTACCCAAATGCCAAAACATTCTGGCCATGGAATGCCCTTAATAGGTGTTCCATTGCCATTGAATGTTTCTTGGACAAATGTTACTTTCTGGTGAAATATCACTCTTAGAAAAGATTCTCAAGCCAAGTGGGACCAGGAGCTAGAAATGGAAACAATAACAGCCAATACCTCAGGAGACCGTTGTTTGGTAAGTTCGGGAAACGGCATGTTTGTTGGGAAATACTCAAAGTGTAATTAATCCATTTCATTGAATGTTGGGGTCTGCAGCGGGTCTGGAGACAAGTTAGTTGACTTCAAAGACTTAGTCGTGTATCTTTAAGACAGCCACAAATTGTCAGGTATGTAAACAGGATGTGAAGAATCGGAACTTAGAACCTCAGCATACGGGCACCTACAGCAACAGCAAATAGCAAGCAAGAAGAAGGACACAAAAACCTATCAGGGTCTAACACCTGCACTTTCTAAGATATATAAATAGTTTGTATAAACAATATAGGCCATTTTGTCCGAACCCAGCCATGCAGACATAGTGTTTCTTTTAAGTCCACCTCACCACAATTGAACAAGACAAATATAGACCCAACATTCCAGGCACATAATTATACTGGTCTTCCAGTTCCAGTAGGAACAGGGTGGTATTGGTTGTGTGGCACAGCAGCTCAGAAAACTTTGCCTCTGGGGTGGCAAGGAGCTTGTACCTTAGGTGCTCTGGTTCCTAACATCACTATTATTGATAAAAGAACACTGGACCCTTTGAGAAGAAGATGGAGGAGTATTTTGATCAGAAATCGAAGGATGAATAACCCCCTAATTGAAAGACTGACAGGCTATCATAGCTTCATGCGATGGCTAATCCCATCATTGGGAGTTAGCGAGTTAGAGAAAGCTATAGCAAACATCTCGGCTATAATAAAAACGATTGAAAACAAAATTATAGATGCAATCAGAGCCCTCCAAGAAGAAATTACGAGCCTTTCAAAAGGATTAGCACAAAATCATATGGCTTTAGATCTATTATTAGCTTCACAAGGGGGAGTATGTACAATAATCAATGTCAGCTGTTGTATGTATGTAGATCAGAGTGGCCGAATCACTGCTGACTTACAGGAAATCAGGAAACAGGCAAAGATCTTACATAAAGTTACTCAAAATGACATCTCTTGGGGTTTTTCCGAGCTTTTGCATGGCAATTTGATGCAGCTTGTGGTGTTGCCAAAGCACAGGAGATTGCTATAGTGAATGGAAGAAGAATCAATTAGGACAGAAACTAGAGTCCAACAAATATTTTGAAAAACTGTTAGACAAAGAAACAATGTATTAGATTGGGTATAGTAAAGGAATTTAATAATTTTCTAGAAAAGGGGGGACTGAGGGAAGGGGTTAAAGAAATGTTAGTAGATCTAATTGCTTAAGGATTACCTAGATTGTTGTTGATAAATAATGCTTTGTTTTATTAAACATTGTGTAAATTAACTGAAGCAAGGAGTCTTCAGTTCCTCCTGAAGGACAGTTTGTGATGAGAACTAGCTAAAACAAGCTCTATAGTTTGGACAAAGACCAAGGAACAACTGAGTCTGCACAAAGAGAGAAGGTAAAAAGTTCAGAGCGAGGGAGACTACCAAGCCTTCATCCCCACGACCCCCACAACCACCACCAAGAGGCAGTTGGGAGGGACTTATGGAAATGACTTCTTGGAACTAATTTTAATATGAAGTGGGGCTAGGTCACTAATATGTACAGATGTGTTTGGAAACCTTATGTATATGCAACATTTGATTGTATAAATTGAGGCAAGTTGTTGCCCCAGGTGTGCACAGCTTTGGTGGGACTACCCACCCCTACCCACCACCACCTACTTTACAATCTGATAAGATTGTGGAGTCTGATTCCACACGTCACTTCCAACCTCTGTCCTGGAAGTCCTTCCCTTTTCCTTCCTCCAGGTATACCCAGGGAGGTATGATTAATCACTTCATTTTGCAATAAATAGCTACTTTAGCTTTTCATGATATCTTCATGCAAATAATGCCAAAATTCCTAGTGTTTTCCTACTGTGATGAACTCCAGGTGGCATATGCTTAGGCTTAGATATGTGTTTGAAAGATGAAGATAGTGTTAATGGCAAGTTAAATGTTCTGTTTCCTAGCTGAGCTTCAATTTTTGAATTTAGAAAGACTACTGCTAGGCCTATTTTTGCAGTTTAGTCAGTATTTAGCTCCTGGTATGAGTCAGAAAACAGGATGAACAGGTAATCCTTCCTATCCATTATGAATTTGCGCTGGTAAAAAAAAAAAAAGTTAATTAGTGAGAACTCCACAGCAAGGTACTATTTCATTAGGCTGCAAGACTGACTCCAGGGCTATCTGAAAGCAAAAACAGTACCTGGCCAGTTACCTATATTCTTGAGGGAGAATGAAATCCTGGGAAGAGCTTGTAATTGTTTTTCTCAGTGTTTCCCAACACCAAGTATTTTGGGAGCACTAGAAGGACAATCTCTCTCTAGGCAGGCTGATGGCAAGAGAAGGTCTCTAGTGCTTAATGAAATTCCTATTACTTAATAAATACTTGAAAAGAAGGATAGTTTCTACTGTTAAGGTATTCTTGTATTCAGCTGCCTGGCAAGTGGCTAACATCATGTACCCCACTTGGGAAGGAAACTCAGCAGCAGCAAAGCTTCCATTCTCCAATATCTGTTCCTATAAGGGGAAACTAAACTTGAAGCCATGTTCCCAGGTTTCTCTGAATGGCTCTCAAAGATAAGGTTAAATCTTACACTACATCTGGTATAATAATTATTGACCCAACTGGAAGATAACAGAATTAATTCTGTGAATCTGAGTCATGATTATTATGTGATTAGCCAGAAAACTGTTTTCTACCACAGTATGTAGTCCTTCCCAGAACAGTACATGCAACATGATTCTCAGCTCACTCTTACCTCACACTTCCTGACACTTAGGGTTACATCTTGGGGGTGTGCAGTGCAACACCCCAGCCTCTCTCCCACCTTGTGCCTCAGCTTGTACAATGCAGCTCTTTCTATGCTTGGCTGAATAGGTTTGTACAGTATGCAGTACTTGGGGCACAGAGCAAGAAGTGGCTCTAGATGCTGTGCAGGGCATATGATGTTCAATGGTACTTCCTCATGCAGTCCCTGGTTTTCACCCTGACCTGCAGTCACACTCCCTTATATGACCAAGGCAATAACCAGGTCCCCAGCTTTTTTGCTGTTTGTTCTGCAGTATTGTCTCAAGCACTGGAGAAAAACAAATTAGAGGGTTATGAGGCAATTTGTTTCTTAAATACTGCCATGTTAATTTCAGTTTGGTTGCTTTTATTGTTCATGAATCAGAATTAGATAGCACTGTTCATGATCTGCACAAAAGAAAGAACTTTTTGTTACATGGTTCCCTTGTGAGAAACCGAGGCATGATTTATGCCAGTAAATCAGTCTCAGCAGTGTTAAGGGCAAAACACCAAATGAAATCTCTGAAGAATGTTTTTCAAAAATCTCTCTTTCTATGTGTTGTGTTGGGCTTTATAGTAATGTGAATGCCTTTCTTCTGTGGCAGAACTGGATTTGGAGAGAAGGGGGGAGTCCACTGAAAGAGATCATTAGCATTCTTTGTTTATTTTAAATTGAAGAGATTAAATTTGGTTTTGAAACTTGCATATCTCTAATTGACTTTTTAATGTCAATGCAATGTTATAACTAATCTACAAATGATAAAGGCAGTAAATTGTTTGGGGTTTTTTACAAAATGACTTGTTGATAAACATCTGTGATAAGACTTTAAAATATGAATGCCAAGGACTGAGACTTTTCCTTTGGCTGGGCAAAAGGATCTTAAGAAATCTTGAAGAAGAACATTGCTATTCATCACCAGTCACCAAACAGAAAAGTGATTCTTGTAATAAAATTTTAAAAGAAAATAAAGTTGTGTTTAAAGCACAAACTGAGATTGTATAACCAGTCACACAAACACACACATGCATGCAACATTAGATAAAAACAGTAGATATAAATATATTAATAATTGCAGAAAATAAAATAAAATGCTGGGTGGCAAAACCAATGCAAGCTGTTTCTCATTTGTTTTCTGAAGCAATGCTCTGTTTCACTGGGCAAAAAGCAGAACCTGCTCCCCCCATCCCTGATCACAGTAGGGCTCTCTCCATTTTGCCATCACCCATAGTACTGTGACCTCTCATGGATGAATCTGCAGATGTTTTCATTCACTGCTAACAGGGGGAGATGCTATTACTAGAATCCAAAATTTTCATGAGTGAAACTTTCTACACACTGAAGCCACTGGGTGTGAGCAATATCTGCTGGAAAACTAATCACAACTACATCAGAAATTATATATAAAAAGCATTTTAGAAAAAGAATATAAAGCTTAAGTAATCTAATTTTGAACTGAAATCTGTATTCATGTACAGTGAATTATAAATTATATAAATGCTCTTTTATATGCACGTACAAACAATAATCCTTTAATCTATTATCTTTCCCTATCACTAGATAAGAGAACTTGATATGTGGCTTTAAAGAAGATCAATGTAATGTACAATCAAACCAGACATAGCTAAGGTTCTGTTGTCCCATAGGTGGGTTCATTACCCAGTGTGCAACATCAATTCACACACTGAGTTCGAGGTTTTTCTATTCCTTCATTCTAGTTTGCGCAAAGTAGGGAGCTAGGTGATCACCCACAAATGCCTAGCTCACCAATTGTCAAAACTTTACACTATTTATACAGTTCAGCAAGCAAAGACATCAGCCTTCATTGGCTACAAGTTACATAATTCCTTCATTACTTAGTATTCAGTTTCCTATTTGTCAAGTAATTCTCTCACTTCTCATGTTTATTAGTTCTCATGCTCAGTCTCCACTCTTTGGGTCTGAACTGGAGGATTTCTTGAGTTGGTTGTCAATGAGTGGGAGGTCACGATCTCCCCCTGCTGGAATCACCTTTTCCCTAGTTTTTGCTGAGCTTCTTTCTTGTGGCGAGCTTCCAGTCAGCTCATCTATCTTGTGGGGATGCTTCCTTTTGGTTACTCTTTTAGACAAAGGATTTACAGGCACTTAACGAAGCGCTTAGCAGGACATACAAAATACTTATATCTTGAATTAACCATTAACAACTCGTTTCAATTGTCATAAAGTCAAACTTCTAACAATACATTTGATTTTATTAACCATTCCCTTAACCATTTGATGTCAGTACTAGATTATCTGGCCCACCTCCCTTTGTTTGAACCACCAATTTAACTCTATACAGAAACCAATGTGTGAGATTTTTCATTACAGTTTTGAAGGTTCAGCTCTGTAAAATGTTGAAGGGAGGAGGAAATCCCATAGTTTGCTGAAGAACATCTTCCACAGACTTAAAGCTTTTCAAGTTAGCTCTTCTGGCACATGGCCAGACTGCATTATACCTTTTTACAGTCACACTCTAGAAAACCCCAGTTCATCAAGGTACATAAGCATTTGTCTGGTTTATGAGGCATACAAGTTAAAATGGACTTTAATTATGTGATCAGCTCAATTTATTTAACATTCTAAGAGCATATAAATAGACCATGTAAATACAGGGCAGAAGTGTTACTTTCAAGAGTAATTCAATAGCTGTTAAATATTTTCTATGTGGTGCATAATTTGTGTGGCCTCACATATTTAGCATTTAATTGTTCAAGACTATTGGAACACTAAAAACAAACAGCTGAAAACTAATGTTATCTAATGAGCTTTCCAAGGAACATTTTTATCATTTATCAAGCCCCCTTTGCTCTGTTAGACTTCACCAAATGACAAGGTTATTTTCAAGCCATAAACCCCCATGCTCCATGCAGTTATGGCATGCAACCAAATAAGTCTAGAGAAGAAAATTGAAGTCATAACTGACAACAGCTGCTCACTTCTAGCATTTCCAAAAAACATCCAAAGATTTTTTTCATATTGTTATTAGTTTGGTGTTATTAGTTTGGTGTCCTGTTTTCAGCTGGGATAGAGTTAATTTCCTTCTTAGTAGTTAGTACAGTGCTGTGTTTTGGATTTGGTATGAGAACAATGTTGATAGGACAGTGATGTTTTTAGTTGTTCCTGGGTGATGTTTATACTAAGTCAAGGACTTTTCAGTTCCTTGGGCCCTGACGGTGAGAGGGCTGGAGGGGCACAGGAAATTGGGAGGGGACACAGCCAGGACAGGTGACCCAAGCTAGCCAAAGAGGTATTCTATACCATATGACGTCATGCTGAGTATATATAATCTGGGGGAAGAAGGAAGGGGAGGACTTTTGGCATTATGGCATTTGTCTTCCCGAGTAACCGTTACATATGATGGAGCCCTGCTTTCCTGGGGATGGCTGAACACCCGCCTGCCCATGGGAAGTGGTGAATGAATTCCTTGTTTTGCTTTGCTTGCATGTGCGCGGCTTTTGCTTTACCTGTTAAATTGTTCTTATCTCAACCCTTGAGTCTTACATTCCTTTCTGATCCTCCTCCTCATCCCTCTGGGTGAGGGGGAGTGAGCAAGCAGCTGCGTGGTGCTTGGTTGCCAGCTGGGGTTAAACCATGACAGCCCTTTTTGTTGCCCAACATGGGACACAAAGGGTTCAAGATAGCAACAGATTTGATTGGAATGTGCTAGTTTAAATTTATAGCTGTTATTGCTGTTTAGCTATTAAGGGGCGGGTTTCTGTGCTTACCATGGGGCTTGCTTGCCTTACTGTATATTAGAGTCTAGTGCTCATTACTGGCTGCTTCTTGCTTTTGCTGCTTGCTGTACTGCTTATCATCTTACTGTGCTGTGCCCGGGAACATTCTCATAACAGCAATGGTGATGCGCCGGGGCTGGCAGATGGCCAGGGTATGGCTGCTGTTTCTGTGCTGCTGTACTTGACAGGCTGGAACTCCAGTGTGAACTCAAGTCAAAGGGACTGTGACCTGTGGATGAGTCCACGTGGGAGCAGGACACCCCAAAGCCCCTGCAGCCATGACTTAGTCCATGCCTGAGGAGGTATATCTCGGAGTGTCTGTGGCCATGGTTATGTCTGTGCTGCAGCAGGTATGCCTCTGAAGGAATTGTGGCCCAAGGACAAGTCCATGTTGGAGAAGGTACACCTTAAAGTATCTGTGGCTGTGGATAAGTCTGTGCTGCAGCAGGTACACCTTGAAGCATCACTGGCTGTGTGTGAGGTCATGCTGGAGCACCTCAAAGCTGGAGCACCTCAAAGCATGTGGCCATGGATAAGCCCACGACAGAGGAGGTACACCTGTGGAAGGACTGCAGCCAGGGATAAGGCCATGCTGGAGCTGATTTACTTCTGAAGGGACTGTGGCTGTGGGTAAGGCCATGTTGGAACAGGTGCGCCTCAAAGTGACTGTGGCTGTGAATATGTATATGCTGCAGAAGGGATACCCCTGGAGAGACTGTGGATTGTAGCTGAGGCTCCACTTGGAGCAGGTTGCAGTCTGTGGATAAGTCCAAGCTGGAGCAGGGGCAAGGGGAGGAGTTCATTGCAATGTTAAACCCTACAGGCTGGCCCGAAGGGTCCAGGGGTGGAGATTGTAATGGATATATCTTTAAACTGTTGTAACCCATGATTTGAGTTTCATGTTATAGGAGTGACTATATCAGCAACCACCTGGACCATTGGAGAGCAAACCTTACAAGAAGCAGTGCAAGTGCAGCAGTGACCTGACCTGAGCTGGCTTTGATGCCCAATAAACCCATACAACACACAACCTCTCTTCTCCTGAGTGACCACCATAAGAGCTCATGTTCATGGACTAAATTAATTCAATGGACATTTTGTGGACATTTGTGGACATTTTCTAGACATTTCTACAGGGGTGATGCATAAACTAGGGGAATGATGTCTGTGTATTATATCAAAGGATGGGAAGGGTGATGGTGGTTAATGAGGTTGTATTGGAAAGTGTGGCATGACCTAAATGGTATGGAATAAGGGGTGGATACTGTCCTCGTTTCAGCTGGGATAGTTAATTTTCTTCTTAGTAGTTAGTACAGTGCTGTGTATTGAATTTGGTGTGAGAACACTGTTGATAGGACAGTGATGTTTTTAGTTGTTCCTGGGTGATGTTTATACTAAGTCAAGGACTTTTCAGTTCCTTGGGCCCTGCCAGCGAGAGGGCTGGAGGGACATGGGAAATTGGGAGGAGACACAGCCAGGACACGTGACCTGAACCAGCCAAAGTGGTATTCCATACCATATGATGTCATGCTGAGTATATAAACTGAGAGAACAAAAAGGAATGGGGGGACATTTGGCATTATGGTGTTTGTCTTCCCGAGTAACCATTACATGTGATGGAGCCCTGCTTTCCTGGGGATGGCTGAACACCTGCCTGCCCATGGGAAGTGGTGAATGAATTCCTTGTTTTGCTTTGTTTGTGTGCGCGGCTTTTGCTTTACCTATTAAATTGTTCTTATCTCAACCCTTGAGTCTTACATTCCTTTCTGATCCTCCTCCTCATCCCTCTGGGTGAGGGGGAGTGAGCAAGCTGCTGCGTGGTGCTTGGTTGCCGGCCAGGGTTAAACCATGACATTTGGTCATCAAATCACATGGGAGTGTTCTGTCCTTTAGAGGCTAATATTAAAGTACAGAATGGAATGATCATGCTTTATTGGCTTAGCCTTTCCATGAACTGCTTATAAAAACAGTGTTTTAAGAAGTCTCACTAATGCTAATTGTCCTGAGAGTGGAGTTGACCTCAAGTACTTTACAACTTGTCTGTTATATAAGACTAATTAACTTTGACTGTGTTGTTAAACAGCCAGACACATATGAAATAGTTATTTTTTCATAAAATGGTACAGCTTAATGCTTCTAAACAAAAAACTCTGTGCTGAGGACTAAATTTGAAATACTTTTAAATTGTGTCATTAATCCTTGAAGTACCATCTCTGTGGGGCCTTCCTTATAACATTATCACTTTGTAAGAGTGAGCTGTACTTTATTTGTGGAAAACATTATTTTGATTTAAGCCAGAGGAATGGAGAGTCTCATGTTTTAGTTATGCTAAAATTATAAAAGTGACTTTATCATACCACTTTTACAGAGAAATAATTTGCATTAGACAATAACTTTTGAGTAAACAATTGTCTTTAATAGCAAAAATAACATAGGCTGCCTTTGTATAATATCCATGAAAGTGGTCTTAATATAATATTTGTCTTTAATATATCAATTAGATCAATAAATTACTCATTAACTCAAGTAAAAGTTAAATAATTCAGTTATAGAGAAATAATGGCAATAAAGTCTAGATTGCTCTCTTTAAAAGTTTGTTTTATTTGCATTTACATCTTTACAATTAACATAAAGTGAAAAACAATTTAGGAACTTGTAGTGAATGGAGACAGTGGGTTGTTTTGACATTGGATAATGTGCAGCTGTGGCCTTGCTTTGACAATGTGCAGCTGTGATCCTGCAGCAAAGAGTTAAATAACTTTGAAGGAGTATGAGAAGAAACCAGGATGAGACAGAAACAAAAGAGGAATGTGATCTTACCTCTAGAAGATAAGGAAACAGCATGAACAGCAGAGAGTAGCCTGTAGTGAACAGTGGCTGGGCGTGTGGACAATAGAGTTTGACCAACAGTAAAGCTTTTAGCAGCACGCATACAGAGTATGAACTTATAAAAACTGTAACTAACTAACAATAAATGTGTTTGCTTCACAATCCTTGCAAAGTCCGTGCCTTGTATGTCACAGGAACTCATTGCCATGACATTAGTATTTCAAATTATTTATTTTTCTTTTGTTGCAGTGGAAACAAAATAATTGAAACATCTAAAGTTCTGTGTTTATATCCAGATCCCACAAAGGCCTTGGGACAAACTGACTACCACTATAAAGTATAAATACTGCATTCACGGATCTTGAAACTATCATTCGTAATATTGTATTTTATTAAGATAGTATTAAATAGTATTAAAATAGTACTAAAATAATTTTATATAAACCTATTTTATGAAATCTTGGGCTCAACTAAAACCACAAACTGCAAGAACTGTAAATGGAGCTGTACCAATGTGTTCTAGAAATCTCCCCCACTGAATGAATCACGTTTGCAAGTTTTATTGTCTGATGAACACCACCACAGTACCCACAAAACAACACAGGAGAAGTCAGCTATAATTTCAGCCTCATGGCAGCCTAATCACTGTCCTCAAACATGTTGATTTGTACATAAGTTTTACTTTAGATGTTTTCTATTTGAGGGTTCTGGAGCAAAGGAGATAGTATTCTTTCATTTCAATTGGGAGTTTTGGTAACTAATTCAAGCAGCATAAAGATTTAGGAGTTTCATATTGCTTGGTACTTCACTACTTTATTACACAGAGTGAAGACTCAAAAGCTAGAACTCCTGGAGAAATATGGCAGTTTCATACAACAAACTCCCTGCACCAGCAGTGATACTCAAAACCCTTCCCCTTCCCTGCCCAGCTGCTGCAGTCTCCCTGGGATCTCTATATCTACTTAGCTGAGGTTAAGTGCATACTTTAATGTCTTTGTGCATGTTCGTTAAGTAGGAGCATACAGCTTCTGACCCTAAAGGGGAGCAAGGATAATGCCAGCAGTGGGGTGAGAGGTAAGTACAATCAGGCAAATATGCTCAAGTCACACTGCATGCTACTCTGCGATTAATAGGGAGCTAAAAGAGGGGGTCTGAGAGGGAGGGGTTCATTGTGGCCCTCCTCATTTCTCCATGGGTTGCTCTGATGCTGCAGTGCTCACTGGTATTACTGTGATGCAGTTCATTTGGGGCACTGATTCTCTATGCTGCTCTGAACTACTGCAACCCTCAGCTTGACTGTGAGAGGTGGTCTGTTTTTTGTGCTCTCTTTGAAGTGTGCAGAGCTAAGTGAGCTTCAGTTTGTTGTGTAGACTCAAATAAAAAAACCCCTTTGGCTTAGCCTCTCCTCTCAGGAGGAAATTCACTGTGATTCATCTGATGAATGTCAAGTAAATTCTAAGACTTTGACCTATGGCTTAAATTGGATTTTAGTGTACAGGACAAGACACTTTCTAACACTTTTGCATAAATTTGCATTTCACTTTTTGTAGTAAGACATTCCATGCAACTGATTTGAAGAATCAGTCAGCAATATACAGGCGAGTGGAGGTTATCTTTATTCGGCAGCTCTGGGTGCATAGGGGATCGCTCCCCCAAAGTCATACACACCAAAAGGACTTTTCAGTCCTCCCTTTATACAAGCTTCTCATACCTATTCATTAGTTTTCCAAGAAATTGTTTACATATTCATTACAATTCTGAGAATTCATTTACATATCTCACGCCTGCGCAATGTCCTTGAGGAGTTGTCTCTGCACAGACTCTATTGCTTAGCGGCCATGTTTAAAGTCTCCATCTTCGCCACGTTGCATGTACAACAGGAATCTAAGACAAAATGTCCCTTCTAAAGACAACCAACCCAAGGACTTAGCAGTCTGTACATCCGTCATATGGCAATAAGGGTCCTTGGACATTTCCTGTCTTTTAACTAAACATAGGTGCGTCATCCTTTAGGTAAGTGGTACAGCATTCACTGTTCATTCCCCCCTTTTCTAACAGCTATTGTAAATTCTTTTACAAATACAGAAAATCATCATATCTTATGATCATTCTTCGACAGCACCAAACAAAACATTGAAGTAATATACATATTAATATTCCTAAAACTACTATAATAAGTATCATAACAAAAGCATGCTTTAACCATTCTAAATTAGGTAACCACAAAGTCAGTTTGTTCCATATAGCTTCAAAATTCCATGAGAGATTGTCTTTAGTAATTTCATGCAAAATCTGAACCTTGTTCCATATCTTATGGATGTCTGTTTCAATTTGATTACTTTGGTCTATGTATACACAACTTTGGTTTATTATCATGCATACTCCCCCTTCCTTTAAGGTAATTAAGTCCAGGGCCATTCTGTTTTGAATTACCTTACTCAAAGATGTTACTTCCTGGTTCAATCGGCTGATTGCGTCTGTCATTACATTAAACATTTGTTCAGTTTCTGCAGACATATTTACCACAGTCTTTTCTAATTTACTAAATCCTAACCACGGAATAAATCCCCTAACATAACTGTGGTATCCAGTATGTCTCACAACAATGGGGTTTTCACTTCTCTTAACACGTCTCCAGACATTATGATAGATTCCTGGAGGTGGAGACGTTTGGTT
Organism: Falco biarmicus; assembly: GCF_023638135.1. Taxonomy (NCBI): domain Eukaryota; kingdom Metazoa; phylum Chordata; class Aves; order Falconiformes; family Falconidae; genus Falco; species Falco biarmicus. Next base: position 9,670,180 of record NC_079310.1, on the reverse strand, counting down.
ATAAATTCGATCTTGGGTAGTTAAGTATCCTATGGTACACATACCTGACCATCCTGGGGGAAGTTGTTTCCTGTTAAATCCATCCCCACTTAACCACCAATATCCTTGGGGAAGTTTGCAAGGACCATGTGTTGCAGTTAAATTTGGTCCTAAGAATCTCCCTGCTTTATACCAGCCATAAGCCCAATTAGCATCTTGTCCTGATGGATTGTGACCTTGTAATTGGGTATTATTACAAAAATCTATTACTGTTATGTTTCCAATTTGATCCACATTCCAATTTCCTACATAGACAGTAGTCTTATTTATCCAATAATCATTCCATCCATCAGATTGGGAACAAGTGTTTTGCCCTGGATTCTCAGGGCATGGTCCTCCTGTTTTACTTCAAGCTTTCCAATGGCAGTTATTATCACTTTTCATAAATACTGTGGTGGTTAGATTTAATATTTGTAAATCAAAACTAGGACCCAACTTATACGTTTTGTCATCATATAGACAGTATCCTTTACCATTGCCTGGCTTTTTCCAAAAGTCTGGCCATGTAGGCCGTTTGCCATCTAGATAATTCCACTTTTGGGAGGCCACCCCATACAGGGGTGTTATCAGGCCTCCCTTAGGAAGAGAGGTACATATCCAACATTCCTTAGCTTTCATGGCATTAACAATTCTTTGCAGTGTTTGAAGACAAGTATTGTTTATCCATACTTCAGTTTCTAAAATCTCTACAGTTATTACAATTAAGATCAGAATAACCCTACACAAATATCCCTGATCCTTTTGACAGTCCATTGTGTTTCTAGAAGTTATTACAATTAAAGAAATTACTACTGTTACAGAAATTATTACTATTACAATTAGAAATTATTACTATTACAATTATGATCTAATAAACCGTAGTTTCACGGGTCCTGCTGAGGTGATGGCCCATGATTTCTCAGGAGCCTTCTTTATCCAAGAATAGTGAATCCAGGCTGGTTGTTCTCTTATCTTGACAGTGGTGAAGGTTGTCAGCAGCACCTGATAGGGTCCTTCCCACTTTTCTTCTAAAGGTTTCCCTGAAAAAGTCTTTATATACACATAGTCACCAGGTTTAAAGGAGTGAATTGGTTGATCTAACCCCCTGGCCCCTGTTCCCAATATTTGTTTATTTATAACCTTTCATTGTCCCTGGAGGGCCTTCACATATTCACACAAATATTCCTCTCCCAACTGTCTTAGATCTTCTCCAGCAAATTGTAATTGGTATAGTCTCCCATATAATATTTAGAAAGGGCTTAAATTTTCCTTTGTTCTTGGCTTAGTTCGGATTCTTAATAATGCTAAAGGGAGAGATTGTGGCCAAGTTAGATTTGTTTCTTGCCCTATTTTTTCTATTTGTTGTTTAATTAAATGGTTCATTTTTTTCCACTTGCCCACTTGCTTGAGATCTGTAAGGAGTATGTAATTTCCAATCTATTCCTAATACTGTACTCACTTGTTGTATTATTTTGGCACAAAAGTGTGAGCTTCTATGAGAAGAGATTGTTGCCAGTATGCCAAAGCGGGGAATAATCTCATTCAAAAATCCCTTCGTTACCTCTCTTGCTTTATTTGTTTGACAAGGAAAAGCTTCTGGCCAACCTGAAAATGTATCAGTCATAACTAATAAATATCGGTACCCCCCTTTTATTGGGAGTTCAGAAAAATCAACTTGCCACTGTTGTCCTGGATAATTTCCTCTACTAATGTTCCCTAGTTTTATTCTATTTGTTACATTGGGATTATTACGTAAACACACTTTGCATTGCTGAGTCACCTGCTTTATTGTAGTGTATAAGTTTCACCCTATCAATTTTTGATTTAGACTTTTATATAAAGTATCAGCTCCCCAATGAATCTTATTATGTTCTGTTAGGGCTGTGGTCCATATTAAATTGGATGGTACCACTATACGGCCATCTACCAAATAGGCCTGCTTATTTAATTTTATTTTACCATTCATGTCCTGAATTAGCTTTAGGTCTTCTTTAGAATAGTTTAGTTCCTGATCTGTACTTACAGTTTGGATTTTACCATCTGGTATTAAGGATAATTTCTCTTCCTACTTTCTCTGCTGCTCGTCTGGCCTCGTGGTCGGCCAGGCGGTTTCCAATTTCCAAATCAGTGCCCCATTATGTCATCTTATGTTCTTCCTTCCTGGATGACCCTCTTATAACAGAGGGGGCCATTCCTCACGTCAAGGTCTGGCATGGCATATGTTCCCACCGATCAACGCCTACTGGGTTGCAGCCAACAGCGGAGCTCAAGATTCTTCTTGGTGGCAAACACAGAGGCCAACCCAGTCTTGCCCTTGACTACGGTAGGAGGCACCTGACCAACCTTACTCCTTGTACTTCGTTGTCAATGCAGTTTCATCCGCGCATCCCATAATGTTACCGAAATCTCGGAATGAAGAACTTATCGACGCCAATGTGATGCAGATAAGCAGACACTTCTTTATTGACGGCCGGGTGCGTGAGTGAGTCCTCTCACGACCAACGCACACCAAGTCTCAAAATCAGACACCATATATAGAACTTATTCATACATATTCATTAAGTATTCATGCATAATCATGATATTTCCCGAAAATCATTAACATACTCTCCTCCCATATCCGATTCTGCACAGTAAAGGTTAGAAAGGTCCAGAAATGGGTCTGGGGTACGATTTGGGTCAGTGGTACATGAGTCGGTGGTCGCGATCTCCCCCTGCTGGAATTACCTTTTACTAAAGTTCACGGTTTCTTGGCAGGTAACTACAAGCTGTCCCAGTCGACTCTCCCCAGTTCCCATTAAACCTATATTCTGACATTTCAATACACTTTCTACATACGGAAGACTAGTTAACTACGAAGAAACCTTTCAAACCCTAAATTTATTACCTAAGTTTTAAACAATGATTCTAGCCCATTCTTCTGGCCTTGGTATGGGACTGTACAAAGGATTTCATAACAGCTTTTACTGTGAAACTATAAGTTTCATTAAAATATATTTCTTATACCTCTATATTTCTATTAAAAATGATTTTATAAAATCAAATAAAATCAATCAATCTTAACTTATTAGCAAATCTGTAACATTTCCCCCCTTTGAAAGTGTTGAAAATTATTATTTCAATACTTTCACATTATTTACATATCATTTTTTTCAGCATATTTTGGTGGTGGACTATGTCTTGATGGAAGAGTTGGTACTTCTCTCAAACGATTGATTGAAATTCTATTGGTAAACTGTTTCTTCAAACATGCATACACTAGCATGATCATCAGAAAGACAATCTAACAGAAACAAAGTTTTGATTATGGATTGTATCCAAGAGCTCAAATTCCATCCCAGTTTGTTAAAAAAATTTTCCCCAGCCAATCTTCTGACATATCTTCTTGAATTGATTCTGTATCTTTTCTCAATTTTACCTAATAGGTCCAGATCATGTTCCACATCTTGAGAGACATTTGGAATGTGAATGCAACTGTGGTCCAGTCTATCCTTGAGATATCCACATACCCCATGTTCTTTAAATAGGAGCATATCTAATGCCATTCTGTTTTGTAAAGTCATCTTGGAAGTCGCCTGTAACTGTATGTTCAATCCCTTTAAACCTCTTTTTGGTGACATTTGTTAATTTTTCTACTTGACCTGTTAACTGATAAAGCCATTCTCTATTTCTATATGATGCTATAGGATTCAAAAGTGATTCAAGTGCCCAGCCAATTTTTACTCTTGTTGAGGGTTCATTCCAAGTATCATCATCTATCTCAGACCTCTTGGTTCGTTTTAATTTTAAACTTTCTAGGGATCCTCTAAATGGTGATTTCTTCCAAATCGGGCACAATGTTGGCATGCCTAGAGTAATTTGTTTCACCTTACCATCTAGTGGTAGGTGAGTTGTCCAGGTTCTGTCACTTGCTGCCCAAATTAGATGTCCTGGACATTGAACAGAAGATTACCTGCAACTAAACTGAGTTCCTCTTTTGGGTGTATAGGTACTAGTTAAATCGAGAGTATTTTTAAGACCTCGACAAAAACAACAATATTTTAAAGCAGTGGCCAAAGGAGGAATTTGCTGAATAATTAAGTCTGCATTGCTGCAGTCGTACACCTTTTTCACATTTCCACCATGGGACTATTTTATTTTCCTTCTCTCTCAATGAAGTTGATTCATCATCGACCCAGGGTAATACTGAAAAAACTTTTCCATCCCAGGTAAAACACCAAGGAGTTTTTGCCATATACTGAAAATGGGAATATATGGTCATAGACCAAACCGAATCCCAAACTATTTCCTTTTCCTGTAGGGTTTGATTCTTTTTCTCACATTTTGTCTCGGTTATCCATACACTGGTGTTTGTTGTAGCCATTTTAGGGTAATAACACCATCCCTTGTTCCCTAAATCTCCATATAATCCCAGTTTTGCTACAAATCATCCTTTACATTCCCAAATAGTTGAATATACTGGTGATTCTTCCCCAACTTTAACCTTTTGTAATTCCCAAGTTTCCCTAGGTTCTTGTTTGCAATTCATTGTCCCATTTTCATATTCCAGTTTGGTCAGATTCATGGTTAAAATTCCCCATGGAATAGATTCACCTACTGCCCTTGGTATTGGTAAGCAAGCAGTAATCTGCGTGGCATTTTGCAAATTGGCAAATCCTTTAATTAATCCCAACATCAGATTTTCCTCAGTCATTTGTTTGGGTATGTCAATTACTTGTTCTGTTTCTAGTTGTCTTTTGTTCCTATCCACCAAGTCAGCCCATGATCCTGCCAAAACTACCGACCAAAATAAAACCCCAAAAAAACCCCAATCAAAACGTGATATAAAAAATCAGACATGTTTCAGTGTCAGTTTTAAAGTCTCTGGGTCACAGTTGACAATCTTCCATGGAGTAGGTGCTTTCTTCACCCGAGTATAATGTATCCAAGCATCTGATTCTGCTATCTTGATAGTTGTAAAAGTGGTTAACAGTATCTGGAAAGGTCCTCTCCAACGTTCCTGTAAATGTTCGGAGGTCCAAGTCTTCACATAGACATAGTCTCCCAGTTGGAAATCATGCACTGGATTCTCCATGGATAAAGGTCTATTCCAAACTACTGCACTCTGAATTGTAGCCAAAGTTTTCCCTAGAAAAGGAAATAGTTATACACATCCTGTTTTCCTTTTACATGTATGTTTGGATTTGGTTCTGGAGACTCATATGGTTTTCTATATAATAATTCATAAGGTCTGACTGAGGTTTCACTCTTTGGCTGTACCCTGATCCATAATAATGCCAATGGAAGTGCCTGAGGCCACTTTAGATTCGTTTCTTGACAAATTTTACTTATTTGTCTTTTTAAAGTTTGATTCATCCTTTCCACTTTCCCACTAGATTGTGGCCTCCAGGACGCATGTAAATCCCAATTAATTCCCAATACTTTTCTAATACTTTGGACTACTTCTGCAACAAAGTGTGGACCTCTGTCAGAAGAAATTCCAATAGGTACTCCAAATCTTGGAATTATTTCTTGTAATAACCACTTCACTACTTCTTTTGCTTGAGTGGTGCGACAGGGAAGGGCTTCTGGCCATCCTCTAGAAGTATCAACCCCTACCAGGATGTACCAACACCCGTTTTGTCTAGGTAATTCTGAAAAATCTACTTGCCAATAATCTCCAGGTTCTATACCAGATTTCCATCTACCCATTTGAACCTTTTTGTTAATTACTGGGTTATTTTGCAAACATACTTCACATTTTGCAGTTACCATTTTAGCATTTTAACTGATACTACTTGTTTTTGTAAATAAGTTACTAAGGCTTCCGCTCCCCAGTGACATTCCTGATGTCTTGTTTGAATTATCTCTCTCATCAGAAGAGGTGGAATTATTACTTGTCCATTAGGAGTTACCCACCACCCAGCTAGGTTTTTCTTAGCATTTAATAACTGACCCAATTTGTCATCTTCTTCTGAATATTTTGTTTTTTCCCTAGGAAGGGTTACTGTTTTAGAAGGAATTATTCCCATCTGTAATGTTTGTTTCTTTGCTACCTTTCTTGCCATTTTGTCAGCCAAATTATTCCCAGCTATTATTTTTGTATTCCCAATTTGATGTGCCTTACAGTGCATGATTGCTACTTGATCTGGCTTTTGAACTGCTTGCAATAATCGTGAAATTTCCTTTTGATGCTTAATGTTTGATCCTTGGGAGGACAATAACCCCCTCTCTTTCCACAAAGCTCCATGGACATGCACTCCCCCAAAGGCATATTTTGAATTTGTCCAGATATTTACTTTCTTGTCTTTACTGAATTCTAGGGCTTGAATCAAAGCAATAAGTTCCGCTTTCTGGGCTGATGTGGTACTCGCCAGTGCTCCTGCTTCTATAACTGTAGTATCTGTTGTTACCGCATATCCTGCGTATCGGACTCCTTGTTCCATAAAGATGCTTCCATCAGTATACAATTCCCAGTCTGATCGCTCCAATGGCACATCCTTCAGATCTTCACGACTGGAATAAACATACTTGATAGTAGCCAAGCAGTCATGTTCCAGTTGTCCTTCTTCCTGTATGGAGTTTAAAAACACTGCAGGGTTTACCAGGTTAGTTGTCTTTAGAATCACATCATCCTGTTCAGTCAATACCACCTGGTACTTCATCATTCGGCTGGGAGACAGCCGATGTCCCCCCTTCTGTTCTAAGACAGTTATCGCCATGTGTGGAACATAGACTGTTGTTGTTCTTCCCAAAGTCAATTTCCAAGCTTTTTTATGAGCATTACTGTTGCTGCCACTGCTTGAAGGCAGTTTGGCCACCCTCTACTCACTGTGTCCAGTTGTTTGGAGAAGTATCCGACTGGTCATTTCCAGCTTCCTATCTTCTGAGTTAACACGCCCAGTGCAAGGTGTTGCCTTTCATGAACAAACAACCGAAAATCTTTGGTTAAATCCAGAAGTCCCAAGGCAGGTGCAGACATTAAGGCACGTTTCAACTCTACAAAAGCCTTTTGCTGTTGTGGGCCCCATACCAAGGGAGAATTCTTTTGGGCCTCATATAGCGGTTTAGCTATTAGCCCATAGTTCATAATCCAAAGATGACACCACCCAGTCATTCCCAAAAACGCTCTGAGTTCATGAATATTTCTTGTCTCAGGTATACCACAAATAGCTTCTTTGCGATCTTTTCCTAATTGTTGTTGTCCTTTTGAAATCTCAAAGTCCAGATATCACAGTCTGGCAGGCTATTTGGGCTTTCTTCCTGGATACCTTGTACCCATTTAGTCCAGAAAATTCAAGAGGTCAATAGTCACCTGTATACAAGTAAATCTTTCTTCTGTAGCAATCGGTATGTCATCCACATATTGTAAAAGTAAATGTCCAGGCCTTGGTTTGTCCTGTTTCCAGATCTCAAGTTCCTTTGCTAATTGATTTCCAAAAATAGTTGGACTGTTTTTAAATCCTTGGGGTAATCTGGTCCATGTCAGCTGCATCTTTCGCCCGGTTTGTGGATTTTCCCATTCAAAAGCAAACAGTTTTCTGCTTTCCTTTTCCAAAGGTATACAAAAGAAAGCATCTTTCAAATCAAGCACTGTAAACCACTGATAAGTCTCCTTTAACGCTGTTAACAATGTATAAGGATTTGCTACTACAGGATAAATATCCTTGACTATTTGATTTACTGCTCTCAAGTCTTGTACCAGCCTATATTCACCCGAAGGTTTTCTGACGGGTAAAATAGGAGTATTATACTCAGATTCACATTCTTCCAAAATTTTGTACTCCAAAAAAACGTATCAATCAATTTCTTCAATTCCTGTCTCACTTCTGGTTTGATTGGATATTGTTTAATTTTCACTGTCCCTGCGCCTTCCTTCAAATCTATTTTAACAGGCTCTGCTAGTTTCGATTTACCAGGAATATCTGTTTCCCATACAGTAGGGATCACTGCCAAATCCACCTCCGGTGGAATTTCTTGTTCCTTTACTCTTTCTTGTATCATCAGGATTTCTCCCGTTTTTGACTCAGGTATTTTCAAGAAAAGTTCTCCTTCGTCAAAAACAATTTGTGCATTTAATTTGTATAACAAATCCCTTCTAAAGAAGGGTATCGGACATTCTGGTACATACAAAAATTCATGTGTAATTATCTTATTTTCAAATTTCAAATCCAGGGGTTTCAGGAATGGCCTGTTTTTGTTCCAGTTTTTCCTTTACAGGTATTTAATACCAAAAATGTCGCTCCTGTATCCACTCCCAATCTCACAGGTTGAGCAACATTTTTTTTTCCAATTTTTTATTATCAGAAGTTATAGTCATTACCAAATTATCTCTAATAGTTAGCTTACATTCAGCCTGCCAATCCTTTCTTTGTCTTAAGTAAAAGAACAAATCCACATTTGGCATTTTACTCCATTTCCCTTCTCTTTTACAGAACAGCATTAACTGCAGAATAGTGTTATAATTCAGTGTCCCATTCATGGGCCATTTTTCTTGATCATCCAATATATACAGGGGCCACCAATTATTACAATACTCAATCATCTGGCTCTTTTGCAGATCATCCTGTAAATTTCCCCAATGTGCCAATAAACATCCCAACAAAGAATTTTTCGGGATTTTGTCATTTACAGCAAGATTACCCATGCTTTTACTTTTAAACAACCGAGTTAACTTAGATGCCATGGTGTAATTACTCACAGTACAATACACAATTATTCAACTCTGTCACTCCGATCCGCGGATCCACACTCCACACTCGTTTTCGTGCTCAATTGCACGTCTCACCCTTACAGCCACACTCACACTTTTCCACAATTATTACTTTAAACAAAGATACGAAAAACAATATTATACACTTCTTAATTTTCTTCTCAATACACAGACACAAGAAACAATTCTGTATCAAAAAAAAAACCCTTCTAACTTCTTGTTAGAGGCACTACCTTAGAGAACACTATAGTGTATAGGTTCTCTTGTTTCCACTTTTGTCCAACCCTGCAATAGCTTTCGCTTATGTCTTACGGGCAGATGCCTAGGCTTCCACTTCCACAAGGATCCTTTTAGTCCAACCTGTCGACGGTGAGGGAAGTCAAGCGGGCAAACTCAATATGAGTGATAAAGCAAGCTTCGATTTATTACGGCGCAATTATGTCTTATATACAGGTCCAGTTAATTATGCCTACAAGTCATCTGCTGATTGGCTAAGCTCTAAAGGGTTACATTTTCATACGTCCTCCTACTTGCGGTTTCTGCGGATAGCTAGCTACATATTTTTTTTTCTCTCTTGTCTACGCGAATTCCTCAAAGTTATTTACAACATTAGGCACAAGGTCAGTGTGTTTTCTCAGCTTCCTTATCAGCATGCCTCAGCACAGCTGCAAGGCCTGCTTCAGCTAACTTACGCTAACTTTGTTTCACAAAGATCTTTAAGGGAGTCATGGCCGTGATCACACAGCCATTCTGCAACATTTCCCCCTTTTTCTCTTTGCGCAAGCAAATCTTGTGCAGTTACACGCTCGAGTAATTTTCGGATACAAAAGAGAGGACAGCTTAAACATACGAGTGCAATGATAACAATTATTACTATAAGCAACACACTTTACAACAGCCCTTTTAACCAGCCTCCTATGCCAAACCAATTTGCTAGGCCTTCAAGGCCAAAAAATCCAACATCCTGTTGAATTTTGTGGGAATGCTCCATCAGCTGCTTGATTTCTTTGTGTATGGAACTTGAATTATCTTCAAGGTCCATACAACACATACCTTCAAAATCTTCACAACCATGTCCATGTGCTAATAATAAAAGGTCAATGGCCATGCGATTTTGTAAAACGGCATGTTGAGCAGAGCTCAAACTTTCAGCCAGGTCTGATAAGACTCTGCTGGTGAGGTTGGCTTGTTTGACAACCCAACAAGACAGTGTCCCTAAGTTTTTGTGGGCTCGAGCAGTGGCGACACCTGGGGTAAAGAATGAGACAAAGAATACTTCCCATTTATTCCAAAGTTGAACATTATCATCACAGATGTTATCAAGGACTTGGGCAACGTCTCTTTTCCATCTCACTGGATTTGACTTGTTAGGGTGAAAATGTGGTAGGGTTAAACTTAGGCAACCAATTGTACATGGGCCACCTACAGGCTTGGAGGGAATTCCATTCCATGCTCTATTACCACAGATGAAAAACAAACCAGGGGGTAATTTCCTAGGGTATAATATTCCAGGTGCAGGATTGGACAGATCTCGACTGGTATGGTTACACCAAGTGTTCCAATTAAACTGATTTCAAATTGGATATACGGGAGTAACAACGGTTGCGTTGCAAGGCATGTTAGAGGTTTCACCAGCACATGGGTACCGGGAAGAATTCAAATATACACAATAAGAGGCATTTAGTGAATCGACTAGTTCGATTTCTTGAGGGCTAGGACCAATAGGGAGTCTGTCACCCCAGTTATCAAATTTTTCAAAAAAGCTACTCATATTATTACCTCGAGCCAATATGGTAACTTTTGGCATCTGGTTAAGAGACTGGTTAAGGGTGACCCAATCTGAGTCATTTAACGGCATGCCTACTAAGCAAGTTAAAAAGGGTATACTAGGGGTTGACAAACTTGCACTAAACGTGGTGGTGTTAATAGATCTACTCAAGGTTACCCATACATTTTCTTGCGGATCAAAAAGTGGCTTAGACACAAAAAGCTACAGTTACGGCAACAAAATTAACTAAAACAACAAGCCTCAACATTATGCTTAAAATATAACCAAAACAGTGTTAATAAGTTCAATCACAAGTTGATGTTGGTCACTGGAGCATCGGTCACTGCCGCTTTGGTCCACTTCGCTGGGACCCACTGCAGCCCTGTGGGAGTAAGTACACACATGTAACCCCTTCCGGCATACTTCACTTCAGCGGGCCCTTGCCACAGGCCAGAAGCGGGGTCTCGATACATGACAAAAAGGGGTTGACTGTCTTTTGTTTCGAGCTGGCTGTTGTGCACCCAAGCAGGCGGGTGCTCGCTTTCAGAAAAAATGCACAGGTAATTTATGACAAAGAGCGTTTTAGCAAGTCTCTCCTGGGTATCTTTAACATCTTTAAACTTATTAAGATACTGTTTTACTGTCTGGTTAGTTCTTTCGACTATTGCTTGTCCAGTGGGTAAATGTGGGATGCCAGTGACATGTTTTACACCCCATGCTTGACAAAATCTTCGCATTGCTTCACTAACATAGGTGGGCCCATTATCTGTCTTTATGGTTGATGGCATTCCCATGACCGCAAAACAACTAATCAGGTGTCTGATGACATGGGATGCCTTTTCTCCTGGTTGTGCTGTGGCCCATACAAATTTGCTAAAGGTATCAATAGTTACATGTACATATTTTAGTCTTCCAAACTCAGGGACATGGGTGACATCCATTTGCCACACTTCACGTGGCCCTAGACCGCGTGGACTTACTCCTATTCCCAATCCTGGTCCGTGGTGGCTACATGTGGGGCAAGCTCTCACTATTCCCTTTGCTTCTTGCATCGTGATATTAAACTGGCGATAAAGTCCACGGGCGTTTTGATGGAAAAAGTGGTGTGCTTCACGAGCCTTGACAAAGTCACTTAGAGGCACAGTTAAGGATACTAGTTGGTCGGCTCGTGCATTGCCTTCTCCGAGCCCTTCTGTCCATTGGTGACTTCGGATGTGAATAATACAATATGACGTAGATCGCTGTTGAATGGCTGATTGAAGTTGTCGCAATAGTTGGAATAATCGGTCTTTCTTAACTTCTTTGAGTCGTGCATCCTCAATGCGACAGACGACACCGGCGACATACAGCGCATCTGTGACTACGTTTATTTCCTTGTGCATCCACTTTGTGAATACCCAAACAACAGCTACAAGTTCTGATATTTGCAGCGAGTTGCCGCGCTCAGCAGGGAGAATGTGGTGCTGCCACTGTTGGTCTTCATACCACGTTGTTGCTGCTTTCCTTGATTTTTTCCCTGCATCTGTGTAGATGGTGAGGGCGTCTCTAAGAGGGCGCTCACTTCGTTTCGGTCTGGTGAGCCATTCATGGTTGCTGACTCAGCGTAATACTGGCGCTTTTAGGGAGCTCAGCTTTATTTCTGCTGCATGTGTCAACAAACTTAACTGCAATGCTGGAGAGTGCTGCAACTGCTATTCAAGATCTTCTCGTCGGATGGGCAAGTAGATTGTGTCCGGCTCGCAGCCTTTAATTTGAATGATTCGATTTCTGCCTTTGCGAATCAGTTCAGCTAAGTTCTCAGTTTTTTCTTGCAGTGTTGTTTTTGGTTGCATTTTAGTAAACAACCACTCTAACACTTTGACCGTCTCCCCCTTTTTCTCTTTGCACTGCGTTAGTGCACCAATAAAATGAGAGGGGCCATACAAGATCGTTAGGTCAATAGGGTAATTAGGGTGATAGCGATCGACTGCTCAAGTTGTATAAGTGTTCCTAAGTGTTGTATCATAGCTTCCTGTTGTTCGGTTAGCGTTACTTTCTTCGCAGGATCTGTACCTTTGAGGAGGGGGCGCAGCGCTTCAAGGTCATCAGTAGTGATGCCAACAACAGGGCGCAGCCATTGTAAATCACCAAGAAGTTTTTGGGCATCATTGAGGGTTTTTATCTTCTGCTGAATTGATAACTTTTGAGGAAGAATTTGAGAGTCAGTAATTTGCCATCCTAGGTATCTCCATACTGCAGAACGTTGAATTTTCTCTGGAGCAATGATAAGATTATGTTTTTGTAGTTGTCGATGTAAAAAGGATTCTTGATGGGCTGTGAATGGCTGCGGCTGAGCGAGGAGAATGTCGTCCATATAGTGATAAATGACGGTGTTAGGCCATTGTGTTCTGATTGGCTCTAAGGCTGAACTGACAAACAGTTGACACAAGGTGGGACTATTTTTCATGCCTTGCGGTAGCACGGTCCATTCGTAGCGGTTTGCAGGTGCTTCACGGTCGATGGATGGTAACGTAAATGCAAAACGCTGGGTATCACTTGGCTGTAAGTGTATTGTGAAAAAACAGTCTTTTAAGTCAATGATTAACAGTTGCCATCCTTCTGGCAACATTGCTGGATTTGGGAGGCCAGGTTGAAGGGCTCCCATCGCCTGCATTTGTTGATTAACAGCTCAGAGGTCATGTAAGAGATGATACTTCCCAGATTTTTTCTCGATGACAAATACTGGAGTGTTCCAGGGGCTAGTAGAAAGTTTAAGATGGCCACAACGTAGTTGCTCTTGAACTAATAGGTGAGCCTGTTGCAGACTTTCCTTTTTCAACGGCCACTGCTCGACCCATACGGGGTCATCAGTTAACCATCGTAATTGGATCGGGAAAGTCCATTTTGCAGTGACCGTTATTAAAAAGGTGTGTTGGTGGTGAGTATCATTCCTAATTGGTCGAGAACGTCTCGCCCAACTAATGCATTTACCCCGGCAGGCAGGGGCATAACAGTCACATAAAGAGATGCTGTGCGTCCATCCAGAATAATTAGAACTCGGTGCTGACTGCGCTGAACAGCAGCTGTTCCTCCAACTCCTTCTATTCCACCTAAACCAGGTTGAAATGGCCAGTGAGATGGCCACTGAGCGGTCGAGACGATGGTGATGTCAGCGCCGGTGTCCAGCAACGCTTGTAAGTGTCTTTGCTCTTCATCGTGTACAATAGTGACACGGGTGATAGGCCGGTGATTTAAAGGCATTGTTAAAAGTGCCAGTCCTCCTGTGGAGCCAAAACTCACGGCTCCACGTTCTTTAGACGCTGGTGATACTGGACTGGTTATTTGAGGGAGTGGAACCAACTGCGCAATTCGACTTCCCTTTGGAATGTGGATGGGCGGAAAATTTGTTTGCGCAATGATGCAAATTTATCCGGTGTAATCACAATCGATGATACCAGGCAATATAAACAGTCCCTTCAAACCACTAGAAGACCGCCCTAATAAGAGAGCACCATAACTTTGTCCATTAATTATCAGAGGTCCTCGGACATGAGTTGCGATTTTTTGTGGGCGGTTGTCAATTAATGTTGTATCTACTGCTGTTGCCAGGTCCAGGCCGAGGCTCCCTCGGGTGGCAGGTTGTAACACGGTGTCTGCCGATAAGAGTTGGTCATGTCTCCTGGAGGGGGTGTCGTGAAGGTGACAGGAGTCGCGATTGGGGTCGACGCGCTGCAGCTCCTCGCGCTCGGTTTCCCATTTCCCGACTGCCGTCAGACGTTGGTGTTGTGGGTTCCTTGCTGACAATTTCGGCACCACACGTGACGGTGTCGACATCGGTCACGGGTATGTCCTGGCTTCCCGCATCGATAACAGAGGAAGTCTCGGCGCGTGGTGGTCGCTGGCTTCAGGGGCGCGGTAGCCCCAGGGGGGCGCAGAGGCGCAAGCGCTGCAAAAGCCTGACTTTGGGCTTGCACTAAATCTCTCCTTACTGCTTGGATTGCTTTCACTAGCAAGGCTTGCTGACCTACTGGCACCCAACTCATTCGCTCTAGCATTGTTTCTACAGAAGAATCTAAGGGCAGGGTCACTAAAATGCCTTTGGTGTAACTGTTACTATTCTCCAAAATACACTGGCGCAATAACGGCCCTTTCATAAAGGTAGGCATATCGGCTAAGTTGATAGCATCAGTTACTCGGTCAACAAAGGATGCAAAAGACTCATCTCTCCCCTGTTTAACAGATAAATATGATGGTGAGGGTGGCGAAGTTTTTACTCTCTGCAGGGCTTCTCGGGCCAGTCTCATGGACTCGGCTGATACCTCAGGGGTAAGGTGCAGTTGAGCGTCGACACTTTGAAATGGCCCTGTGCCCATTAGCTGCTCAACGGTGACTCCTAATAGGGGGTCACCCTGCTGCCTTGGACTATGTGCAGATACTTCACACAGCCGCTGCCAATGGGCTTGCCACAACAATTGCTGGGATTGTTTCAAAATGAGACGCATTATGTTTTTAACATCTTCGGGGCACAATATATCACTACTCCAAATATAATTTAACATTTGTCTGGTGGGCTCACTGTGGAGGCCTGACTCATTCACTGTACTATGTAACTGACTCAATATTTTCCAATCAAAGGCCTCCCAGGTTCCTTGTCTTTGGTTAACGGCATTCATCTGATACCTTACAGGGAAAGCTTGTGGGGGGTTGACTTGCTCAGCAATATCAAATATTCCCTGAGCAGCTGCTTCTTGTGCTATTTTTTGCCAATTAATGCGCGTAGAACGCAACAGTTTGTTTACTGTTTTTTAGAATTTTGTAATGACTGCCCAGTGCTATTTTCTTCCTCAACAGCACTTTCGTCAGATGTGTCTCCGCCCTCTGGCCCCCCCCGAGGCTACTGCGCCAGAGGGGGAGGGCAGAGGACACGGGGCTACTGCGCCGGAGGGGGGGGCGGAGGACACGGGGCTACGGCGCCGGAGGGGGGGGGGCGGAGGACACGAAGGGTCTGGAGGTGGTACAGTGGGCTCTATAGGTGTTACAGAGGGCACTGTTTGTGATAAAGGGGGTATCGGAATGTGATTTTCACATGGCATAATTTTTCCTGCATTAGGATCTGCGCTTGCAAGTCGGCTTGTTGCTGCCACAGCAAGGCGCTTTTCTGCTTGATATCTTTTTATACAATTAGTTACTTAATTTTTTTTTCTTTTTTCTTTTTTCTTTTTTTTTTTTTTTTTTTTTCTGCCTTATCATCATCTATAACTAAGTCCCACAAGCAGTCTCCAAACACACGCCACTCCTCTACTTCAAACATTTTTTCGGGGTCTGTAAAAAACTCTTTTGCTTTTCCCATAGTAATTAACTCGGCCAGATCTTTTAAAGGGCCTACTCCCCGCTTTTCTAAAAAGCATCTTAATAATTCAAAGGCTACCTCTCTTTCCATGATGCGCGCACTCTGTAGTCTCACCCCCCTTCTTGTCCGGCGAGGTTGGATTTCCGCGACCTCCTTGTTATCTGGTCCGGAGCAGCGATTTCGCTAGGTAGCCTCCTTCTCGGCTGGCAGACCCCGCCTTATTGCCGAAGGTCCAAGCGGGGAGACGGCGAACGATGTCTTCGGAGCCAGTTCCCCGCTTCCCGGACGCTGCAACCGGGGCCTCAACGAGCACGCCGTCCACCGAAGGAGGATTGGGGGTCCTCTCTTCACAGGAACATAATGAAGGCGTCAGTCCCTGTTCGGGCGCCACTTGTCGACGGCGAGGGAAGTCAAGCGGGCAAACTCAATATGAGTGATAAAGCAAGCTTCGATTTATTACGGCGCAATTATGTCTTATATACAGGTCCAGTTAATTATGCCTACAAGTCATCTGCTGATTGGCTAAGCTCTAAAGGGTTACATTTTCATACATCCTCCTACTTGCGGTTTCTGCGGATAGCTAGCTACATATTTTTTTTTTCTCTCTTGTCTACACGAATTCCTCAAAGTTATTTACAACATTAGGCACAAGGTCAGTGTGTTTTCTCAGCTTCCTTATCAGCATGCCTCAGCATAGCTGCAAGGCCTGCTTCAGCTAACTTACGCTAACTTGGTTTCACAAAGATCTTTAAGGGAGTCATGGCCGTGATCACACAGCCATTCTGCAACACAACCCTGCACAGCTTTCGCCGCGTCTGACAGGCAGACTTAGTGTGACTCAAACCCACTGGTGGTACTCTAACCCACTCCTTACCATACACTTATTATAGTGGGACTTTAACCCACTTGCTTTAGTGGGACTCCAACCCACTTCCTCCAGTGCACTTACTTTAGTGGGACTCTAACCCACTTACTACAATTACAAAAATAAGTGCCTTACCAAAAATCCAGGGAATGTCGCGAAGAGCCTTACGGATCAGGGATCTATGGGTATCCCCGAGAAATCCTCGGTGCCGGCTGGAACCGATCAGGTCCCCGACTCCTCCGGTCTCCTTCAGCGAGGTCCCATCTGGGTTGCCAAAAACTGTTACTGAAATCTCAGAATGAAGAACTTATCGACACCAATGTGATGTAAATAAGCAGACACTTCTTTATTGACGGCTGGGTGCGTTGGTCGTGAGAGGACTCACTCATGCACCCGGCCGTCAATAAAGAAGTGTCTGCTTATCTACATCACATTGGTGTCGATAAGTTCTTCATTCCGAGATTTTGGTAACAATAACAAGTCACTGTCATGGCAAAACACACAGATTTACATTAGTAGAACTACTATAGAATGTATTTTATTTCAGTTTTTATGCCAATATCCCCCACAGCCTTGCTGACCAAGGGATATTGTTTTACCTGAACTAGGCAGGCCTCATGCTTATAATTTTTACTGTAACAGGGAAAGCATTTTTCGCCTTACCTGGAATTTATTTGCAGATAAACCTGGTTACAGATTTCTTTTACTTCAAGGAGGTCTTCTTTTCCACTTTTCTGTTGAATTAAAGATAAACTCAGTATTTCAATTACTTGATCATTTTTAACTTTTGGTTTCATTTCTCCTTCTTTAAACGTCTAGATGTTCTAATAAATCTCATCCCAACAAAGATTTTGGTGAATCTGGCATTCCTATTTGTTTTCTTAGTTTGTACTTTAAAGGTTTCAGGATGTTTTTTTCCTGGTGGCCAGCAGCTCCCACAACTGTAACAAATTCTTTTCACTGAAGGTTAACACAAATAAGTTGCTTCTGTATCCACTAAAAATTCCACCTCACTTTTCTCTAGTCCCTAGTTCACCAGAACCCCTTGCTGCTTCTTTAGCTTAGGGCAATCTCGCTTCCAGTGCCCACTTTCCCTACAATATGCACAGTGATCCGATCCCATAGGAGAGGGATTCACTCTTTCACTTCTGCCTGACATTCCTCCTCTGTCTCTGCCTCTTCTCCTCTACCAGTTTAGCACGACCCAGCTCTTCTTCTCTTACCTTCTGTACACGTTCCCTCTTCCTTCTATCAACTTTTCTACATCATGATTATCTAGTAACAATCAACTCAAACCTTTATCTAGTCCTATTAGATCATCCTGATAAGTCTTTCACAACCAACTTTCAAACATCTAAATTTCCCCATCAAAGATTAACTTTTATTCTCCTCACCAGCAGAAGGATTCGGGGCAGGAGATGCTCTTCCTGCTCTACAGGTTACACAAACCTGCCTCTGCAACAGCACTTCTGCTTTAACTCTTTCTTACCCTGAATGCAAATCTGCTGCTTGTTGCTTTAAGTCTGTGTTCTTACATATCATGCCTTTGCAGGCAAACAGCAAACACCCTGCCATGCATCCAGCATGACTCAGCTGCACCTTCGAGTGGGTACTGGGGTTTGTACAAACTCACCCCAATACTGTAACACTTTCACAGGGTCTTTGATTCTCTCCACCTCCACTCTGTTCCTTTTCCGTTACTAATATTAAAGGATCTTGTGGAGCTAGGTTAATACCACACTCATTTTGCCACTCTGGGTGATTTCTCAGAGTGAAAAACATATCGGCCTACATTACTTCATCCCATTTTTCCTCTCGCCTCAAGAATAACATTAACTGTAATAAAACATTATAATTCAGTGTCCCATTTAAGGGCCATTTCTCTCCGTCCCCTAACTTATACAGGGGCCACCACTGATTGCAGTACTTAACCAAAGTCCTCTTATTCACACTTCCTCCAGGTTGCCCTCCTATTTTCTTCCAGTGACTTAGAACACATCCCAATGGACTCTTTCTTACTATTCCACCACTTTGTTTTCCCCCCATATTACCTCAGTCGCTATCCCAGCCACAGACCACTCGAATTTCACTTACAGCTCTCTCTCTCTTATCCCAAGGTGTCCAAACCTTACAGTTAGGGCATTCAATTTCTTGTCCCCACCACACATACAATAATTCTTTACACCATATACACTTTAAAACATATAGAGGTTCACATTCACCCCTCAGATGTTCAAGACAATAACCACATACCAACATTTATACTAAATACAGAAATGTTCTCACATTTCCAGCATAAATGAGTATAACAATTATTATTAGTAACCTTATAATTATTAATCCTGTATATACAGATTGACTTCAAATTATTAAATGGTTGTTTTGTGGGTTTTTTTTGTTGCTGTTTGTTTTTTTTTAGTCTCCCAACCAAAACAGAATCAGAGTTCCGATATTCCCTTAATATCAGAACAGGTACCAAAACAGAATCAGATGTATACTTGGGGTGCTAGCTACCCGGTATACGCCATCCTGCATAAGCATACAATGATCTTACGCCTTACGGACAGCTTTACAGATGGACAGGTCCCAGAACAGAATCCGAAACAATACTGTTTAAAATATAATATTAATATAATGCTTACAATTAATATAATATTTGAACAAAGATAGTACCTTCGCTCCGTAAGATGGAGTCCTTGTCTGCTCCTGCGGTGATCCAGATGAGATGAGGAGCCCCTCCGGGAAAATCCCCGGGGGTACCCTAGGGAGTCCCCACTCTCAATGGGTCCTGCAGCTGAGCAGAGCAGGTCCCATCTGGGTCGCCAAATTGATTTGAAGAATCAGTCAGCAATATACAGGCGTGTTGCGACGGAGGGAAGACACAGTCACTCAATATGAGTGATCAGCAGACTTCGTTTATTGTCTCTTACAGTCACCTTTTATGCCTTCTTATAATTAGCTCATACATATTACAAAAGTTAAGCTCATTATTGGTTAGTTGCCTAAATACCAAGCCCGCCCCTTGTTTCTCTTCTGTAGTTATCTGTTCCCACCTGCAACATTCTTTTCCCACCAAAATCTTCCTGTTATTGTGTAACAAGGACAGCCAAAGACAGTGTATTTTGCTTTACTTCAGATAAGCTGAGAGCGATGTGCATTTTTGTCCAGCCAGCTGGACTATGTCTATGTGACCCTTTTCAACTAGCCAGTTATCCACAATTCCCCCGTTTTTATTTTGGGCGACATAGGCTTGGTTGACAATCTTCAATAACAGCGTTTTAACACAAGAAAACTACATATCTAAGCACTACTAAAACTATTACCATAATGATCAAAAAAAAGAATAATAATAATCCCGTTTGCTATGAGATTGTATCTTTGCTGTCAAAAGTTCGAGTTTTTCATGCATGGTCCTCTGTGTGTGGGATTGGAACAGATGTCGAATAGATTCCAGAACAGGGCCCATCGCAAAGTGCTGGCAAAGCAGCGTTCTCGCATCGAGCTCCTCCAGCGTGCTCTACAGCAGGTTTTACCCAACGGCTGGGAACCCAAATAGTGCCTGAATTGGTAGAAATACAGACATAACCACGCCCCACATAAATCACCTCCACAGGACCTACCCATTGTCCTGTTTTTGCATCCTTATACAGTACTTTCATGTGTGGTGGCCTGGGGGGTTCTGAGCCAGCGTGGTGCCTTATTATAGGCGGCTCATTACTGTCCCCAAACACACACAAATGATTAAGCACAAAAAGGGCTTTCACCACCCTTTCTCTTACATCCTGAATCTCTTTGAACTTTTCTATATAGCGTTTTAGCGTCCCGTTAGCCCGCTCTACAATTGCTTGTCCAGTTGGAGAATGAGGGATTGCAGTAACATGTTTAATATTCCACATTTGCATAAAGCGTTTGAGTAGTCCGCTACCATATGCAGGACCGTTATCAGTTTTAATAGTAATAGGCACCCCTAAAACAGCAAAGCAACTAGTTAAATGCCGGCGCACGTCCCGGACCTTTTCCCCCGGCTGTGGTGTGGCCCATAACATATGGCTATAGGTGTCTACAGTAACATGCACATATTTCAATCGACCGAATGCAGGAACATGAGTAACATCCATCTGCCAAACATCATTAGACTGTAGTCCTCGCGGGTTGACCCCGCAACCGAGCCCTAAGCCTGAGTTATGGTGACTACATATAGGGCAAGCCTTCACAATGGCCCGAGCCTCCTCCATAGACAGTTTGTAGGCTCGTGCCAATCCCTTCGCATTTTGATGGAAGATCGAATGGGCTTCTCGGGCTCGACAATGTGGTGCTAATGGGGGTTCAGTAGTGATTGCGACGAGACGATCAGCTCGAGCATTGCCCTCTCCGAGGCCTTCTTCCCACTGGTGGCTTCGGATATGGATCACCGCATACGATTCCGATCTCTGTGCGATTGCAAGCTGCAAGCTCACAAGTAGTTCTGTCAAGCGTTGATTCTTTAATTCACGCACGCTTGCATCTTCAATCCGGCTGACTATGCCGGCAACATAGAGAGAATCTGTGACTACGTTCAGTGGGACATCTCTCCATCTAATAAATGTCCAGACCACTGCATAGAGTTCTAGCGTCTGTAGAGAATCCTTTGGCTGCGCTTGTAGAATTTGGTGTTGCCACCCTTGCTCATCTTTCCATGTTATGGCAGCGGTCCTAGAGCGTCGACCCGCATCAGTAAAGGCCGTGAGAGCGTGTGGGATAGGCTGGCTGGATCGCTTCAGCTTAACAATCCAGCCCATGTTCTCCATCCACGACAGGATGGGCGATGGGAGTGGTTTCACTATTATTGCTGCTCCATCGTGGAGTAATGCAGCCTGCAGTTCCTCGGAGTTCTGCAAGTACCACTCCAAGTCGATCTGTCTCATCGGCACCCATATCGTGCCAGGAGGAGTGCCATCCACCTGTAAAATACGACAGCGACCTTTCTTGATCAGCTCCGTCAGCGTCGAGATCTTGTCTTGTATTGTGCGTCGTGGTTGCAGTGGGGGAGCTATCCATTCCAATACGATGGTGGAGTACTCCCCTTTCTCCCCCGTTTTTATTTTTTGCTGTGTTAGAGCACCCATGAGGTACTGAGTGCCACACAAGATAGTCAAATCGATGGGTAACCCTACAACACGCCGATGCGTGGAGCGCGCAGTCACCATTGAAGCTATTTGTTGTAACGTTTGTTCTTGCTGTTCAGTAAGCTGTACTGGGGTTGAAGGATCTGTCCCTCTCAACAGGGGGCGTAGTTGATTTAACAGTTCATTGGGGATGCCCACTACAGGCCGGAGCCATTGCAGATCACCGAGCAGTCGTTGGGCGTCGTGAAGGGTTTGGATATCCAAGTGGAGTGACAACTTTTGAGGCTGAATTGTTGTATCAGTGATGCGCCACCCCAGATACTTCCAGGGGCTTGATTCTTGCACCTTTTCGGGTGCTACTACCAATCCCCTAAGCTTGAGTTGTTCAGTTAAAACCTGTTTTTGTCGTAAAGAGAAGGGTGTTGGCTGGGCTAACAAGATGTCATCCATATAATGGTAGATTAAAGTCTTAGCCCAGCGTTGTCGCAAAGGTTGTAGTGTGGCAGCAACGTAGAGTTGACACAAGGTGGGCAAATTTCTCATTCCTTGCGGGAGGACCGTCCATTCAAAGCGTTGGTCCGGTCCCTCCTGGTTGATCGCGGGTAAGGTAAAGGCAAATCTGCGCTGATCATCTTCATGTAAAGCAATTGTGAAAAAGCAGTCTTTCAAATCTACAATGAGTAAATGCCACCCTTCCGGTATCATAGCTGGGTTGGGTAATCCGGGTTGTAAGGCCCCCATATCATGCATCTGTTTGTTTACCGCTCGCAGATCATGAAGCAATCGATATTTTCCAGACTTTTTCTTGATAACAAAGATGGGGGTATTCCAGGGGCTCGTTGACAGACGCAAATGACCTTGTTGATACTGCTCTTTAACCAGTTCATGCGCCTGTTCTAGACTTTCCCTTTTTAACGGCCACTGCTCTATCCACACTGGTTCCTCTGTCTTCCATCGGAGTGGGATCGGGAAAGTCCAAGCAATGGCCGCCCCTAGAAAGGGAGGTCTGAAGTGAGGACCATCCCCATTTGGGCCAAGATATCGCGGCCAATCAAAGCATGCACCCCCTCAGGCAATGGAATAATTGAGACACAACAGTTTATAACTTTGTCAGCTATAGTCCATCGCAGAAGGGGGGATTTGCGAGCGAGGGTCAATCCCCCCACTCCTGCAACTGTAGCATTGGTCGTACAGGTTGGCCAATGCGCCGGCCATTTGTGTGCACTGATTATAGAGACATCAGCGCCAGTATCCAACAGCGCAGTAATTGAGAGAGTCTGGTCTCCATACTGCACTGTGACCGATCGCCGTGGTCGTTGTTGCAAGCCAATAGTCAATAAAGCCATTTGCCCTGTAGACCCAAAGTTACCTTGTCCTCGAGGTTGTTCTTGCAGTGGTTGGAGGGTGCCTGCAAGATGCGGTAGTGGAATCAGCTGGGCTATCTTGGTCCCTTTAGGTATAAAGAGTGGGGGAAACAGCGTCTGAGCCATAATATGAATTTCTCCGTGAAAGTCCTTATCAATCAGTCCCACCAAAACATTGAGTCCCAACATGGTGGCTGATGAACGCCCTATGAGTAATGCTCCAACAGCTTGTCCGCGTATACAAACTGGGCCTTGTATGCCAGTAGCAAGTTTTGTAGGCTTTGAGTCCAAGAGGGTACAATCTACTGTTGTTGCCAGGTCCAAGCCGAGGCTTCCGCTGGTTGCAGGTCGGAGAGGAAAGGATTTTGTGCTGCTGGGCAGGCAGCCGCTTTTTGTGTCAGCGCGGGGCGGCTCTTCCCGCTGGGTTGCCCGTTTCCCGATCGACGACAAGCAGCTTCGTTGTGAGTGTCCGAGCGGCAGTTTCGGCACCATACGGAGTTGGCATTGCAGTCCCGTCTCACGTGTCCGGTGGCACCGCAACGGAAGCACCGTAGACGAGATGGGCCGCGGTCATTTGATCGCCCAGCAAAGGCTTGCAAAGGAGCAAGGGCTGCTAAGACCTGACTCTGGGTAGACTGCGCCTGCTCTTTTAAAGCACTCCCTAGTTCTTTTATTGCCTCGACTAACATAGCCTGGGGCCCGACTGGCACTTGTGCCATTCTTTCCAAAGCTTCTTCTATGGTCCATGTCCCTGGTAGCATAGCTAGGATGTTACGTGTGGCTGGATTACAGTTCTGTATGGCACACTGCTTTAAAATGGAGCCTTTGAGATAGTCTTGCACCCCAGCCGCCTGTATGGCGTTTGCTACCCGATCGATAAATAACCCAAATGGCTCCTCTCTTCCCTGCTTGATTCCCATATAGGAAGGGATTCCCCCGGGCTCCTTTATACGGTCAAGCGCTAGTCTAGCTAGCCTCATCGCTTCCTTTGCCTTATCCGGTCCCATCAGTGCCTGCGCTTCGGTTCTAAAATAGGGTCCTAAACCCATCAGCTCCTGTAAAGTAACCCCATGCAGTGGGTCCCCTGGCTGTCTAACCACTGCTACCGATTCCTGACAAGCAGCCTGCCAATGAGCGTTAAACAGAAGCTGCTGATATTGGCTCAAGATTAACTTCATTATACTGCGTATGTCACTCGGGAGTAAGATATTAGTTCCCCAAAGATAATCTAACATTTGCCTGGTGGGTTCCCCTTTTAAACCTGACTCACTCACCGTAGCCTGTAGCTGAGTTAATAATTTCCAAACTAAGTTAGTGATAGAAACCGTGATATTCCCCTGCGCATCTGGCTGTGAATACGTGACCGGGAATGCCTCATGCACGATTCCCGCGGCAAAATCGCGTTCACCCTCAAGCATAGCACTGTCTGCTATCTGCTTCCAGACCTTTTGCCTATTTTGGGCAACCTGAAGGCATTCTGCAGAAGGATTCGTACATTCCCTACTCTCTACTGGGTTTTTACGGTCTATCTCTTCGCTTACGTCATCATTCCCCGACGGGGGGGGGGGCTGAGGGATTCAACGAGGGCGGCGACGGGAAGGGCGACTGGTCCCAGCTTCCCGCAGCCCCCTGCTGAACCGTCAGCGTACGCACCGAGGGAGGCAGCGGGCAATCGGGGGGGGGAAGCCGATTCCCCCTGCCGTGCGGCTACTGCAGTCCCGCTTGCAACTCCCAGCCGCCCAGAGGCAGCAGCAGCCGCTCTCTGTTCGGCTCGATGTTGCAAAAGGGCATTAGTGACAGCCTGCCACGGTTTCATCAGTTTTTTGGCAGTTTTATTGTCGGCTATTACTTCGGCAAACAGCGTGTCCCCATAATTACGCCACTCTGCATGCTCGAAAACCGTATCTGGATTCCCAAAATGACCCCTCACTACCCCCTACGCTAATAACCCTGGTAATTCCTTTTTACAATCTATGCCCCGAATGCTCCGCTTTTCTAAAAAGCCTTTGAGCAAATCATACGTCGCTTGTCTCTCCATACCGTCGTCAGCGCTGTTGCAGCCTTTGCGAGACTTCGGCGACGCGTGGCCGGCGGGACCCTCTGTAGGTGCTCCCGGGCGCGGGGACTGTGCCCTTCCGCCTCCTGCGCTGCTTTCAGGACCGGTACCCGAATCTCCGTCGAACCGTGGCTCGCAGGTTCAGCCCTCTCTAGGGTCCCTGTTCGGGCGCCATTTGTCGCGACGGAGGGAAGACACAGTCACTCAATATGAGTGATCAGCAGACTTCGTTTATTGTCTCTTACAGTCACCTTTTATGCCTTCTTATAATTAGCTCATACATATTACAAAAGTTAAGCTCATTATTGGTTAGTTGCCTAAATACCAAGCCCGCCCCTTGTTTCTCTTCTGTAGTTATCTGTTCCCACCTGCAACATTCTTTTCCCACCAAAATCTTCCTGTTATTGTGTAACAAGGACAGCCAAAGACAGTGTATTTTGCTTTACTTCAGATAAGCTGAGAGCGATGTGCATTTTTGTCCAGCCAGCTGGACTATGTCTATGTGACCCTTTTCAGCTAGCCAGTTATCCACAATGGCGAGTGGAGGTTATCTTTATTCGGCAGCGCTGGGTGCATAGGGGATCGCTCCACCAGTCATGCACACCAAAAGGACTTTTCAGTCCCCCCTTTATACAAGCTTCTCATACCTATTCATTAGTTTTCCAAGAAATTGTTTACATATTCATTACAATTCTGAGAATTCATTTACATATCTCACGCCTGCGCAATGTCCTTGAGGAGTTGTCTCTGCACAGACTCTATTGCTTAGCGGCCATGTTTAAAGTCTCCATCTTCGCCACGTTGCATGTACAACAGGAATCTAAGACAAAATGTCCCTTCTAAAGACAACCAACCCAAGGACTTAGCAGTCTGTACATCCGTCATGTGGCAATAAGGGTCCTTGGACATTTCCTGTCTTTTAACTAAACATAGGTGCGTCATCCTTTAGGTAAGTGGTACAGCATTCACTATTCAGCACAATACTGAATTTGAAACCATATTGTTTAGTATATTTGACTGAACTATGGTCACTGACACCATATATGCTTATCTGTGTCCCAATTTTCTAATCTGTTCACTGAGCTACTATTTGCCTGTTTTAAAAAATGTTAAGTATGAATTAATTGAGATGTGGTTTTGGCTTTTTCTCATATGGCTATGAGATTGGAAAGAGAAAGCAATGAGTTCTCCTGGTATCCACCCCATCATCTCTGAAACTGAAGTACAGATTTGCAAATCCTCAACATGAAGGTCACATCCCCAGAAGAATGATGCCAAAGACTGTCTGGGGACCAGATCACCATTGTTTAGCCCTGCACACTTCAGGCAGCTTTGAAGGTCTAGGGACTTTGGGGCAGCTTGGGCAGTTTTGAATATCTGCCAAATCCTTGGTGATCTTCAATTAAAAACACTATGTACATTAAATCTTTTGCAATTGTCCATACACATAGCCCTGCAGACACTGAGAATTTAATCTTAATAAGGATTTCAAGAAGAGACATATTATGTGCACAGTGAGTACAGTGGGATCCTTCCTGGCATGCAGTGGACAGCAAGTTGGTGTGCTTCCCATTGAGCCCTGTTAAAGCACCAATATGTTCTTGTCCACTTCGCTATCGTATTTCAGTGGTTTGATTCATGATTCTGGAGGGAATTTTGTGTGAGTAGTAAAGCAATTATTCCTACAAATGAAAAATAATACAGATAATACTGTGAGCTGCATGCTTTAAAAGACAGATTTTCTGGAATTGGTGGAAGAGTTGCGAACACGACTCCCACATTTGGCAGGATCCATTAGTCCTCCTATAGAGTCTACCCTCCTGAGGATCCTCCTCCCTGTCATTACAGCATCCTTCACACTTCATAGTGTTCAGTAACTAAAAGGTTGATTTGCATGACTTAAAATTGCACATCTAATATTTTTTCTATATGTATAAGCATATCCAATAGCTTAGAAAATGTTATTTGCATCTGAGACTAGGAAGACATATCTTTACAGAAATGCATAGATTTTATTTGAAAAAATGCTTTTATTTTATAGAATGTTCTTCTAAAGTGGAAAACAAATATCCTGATATGCAATGTGATCATTTTTTATCTTTGATGTGAGGCCTTGGAACACTGGTCTGCAAAATCAGTGCAATTTTTGTGTGGCACAAGAGTCCTCATTGCACAGGAAGGTACTAACGAATCTTGTTATGTCCACAAGTACTATCACCAATGGAAAAGAGCTTGGCTGGGGAGCTGAAGCATGGCTGAAGTGTCCCCAAGATGACTGATTGCAATAATGGCTCCAGGTGATGGTTAGCAGCTTGCACAAGATAAAGAAACATTCCTATTGCTGAATCAACTGCTTGCAGCAGAGTGTATAGAAGAGACTGCTGCCTTAGGTCTTATTGTTGCTAATTAAATCTTTCTCACTTGAGCCAAAGAACAGACTGCTATCTTCCTGAGTCTGTGTCATGGTTTAACCCCAGCCATCAACTAAGCAGCATACAGCTGCTCACTCACTCCACCACCCCCCCGTGGGGGGGGGGGGGGGGGAATTAGAAGGGTAAAAGTAAGAAAACTCATGGTTTGAGATAAAAACTGTTTAATAATTAAAAATAATAATAATTGTAGCGGAATGAAGTGGGTTGATTAGCATTGATAATATGCAGCTGTGGCCTTGCTGCGAAGGCAGTGGGTTGATTGACATGGATGATGTGCAGGTGTAGCTCGTTCCTGCTAAGTAGTTAAATAACACTGAGGGGGGCAGGGGAAGGGTTTAGATAGAGGAGGAATGGTGTTGTCTGACCTGTGAAGGTGGGAGAAACAGTATGGACAGTAGAATGTAGAATCTGACTGGTGGTAAAAGCTTTGTAGCCTACTAGTTTGTGTTGCAACAATTGGTGTCCTGTGTGTGGGTGAGTTGGATTCAGGCTACAATAACTGGTGCCCAATGTAGCTGAGACAAGTAGGAGAACCTGTGACCCATAACAGACAGTGTGAGAGGTGAGTTGTTGACAACCAATGGGTATGGGTGTATTTGAATAGTTGTCCATCTTAACTCAAATGGCAACTTTTGGTGCCCAATGTAGATGGGGACTAATTGATATGGGTGCAGAAGAAGAAAATTCTATGTTAACAATGTTTATAGATATATTTGAAAAAAGAAGCATAAAGTATAACAAGAAGGCAATAAGAACTTTGCTAGGATGGTGCAAAGTAAATGATGTGCTAGTTATGCTGAAAAATGTCTCGAGCATTCAGACATGGCAAAATGCTGGAAAATTACTTTTTAAGGCTTCCTTGGGGGGGGGGGTGTAAAATTGCAACAACATTGCCAACAACATGGAGATTAGTCTTAGACTTACTGGAACAACTAAAAGTGGACAGGGAGACAAATCCTATATTTGCAATGCTTATGGGTATATTTGAAAAAAGAGGTGTAAAATATGATAAAATGGCAATAAGAATTCTACTAGTGTGGTGTAAAAAGTATGATTTGCCAGTTACAGTGAAAAAGGTTTTCAGTGTTCAGACATGGCAAAGCATTGGAAAGGTATTTCTTGAGGATGCTTCGAGGGGAGACAAAATTGCCACAGCCTCGTTAACAACATGGAGATTGATCACAGATTTGCTAGAACAATCAGAAGTGGACAGAGACACAAACCCTATATTCACAATGCTAATAGACATATTCAAAAGCAGAGGCATAAAGTATGATGAGACGGCAATAAGAGCTCTGCTGGAGTGGTGTAAAAGGAATGATTTGTCAGTTACTGTGAAAAATGTCTCCAGCATTCATATATGGCAAAGCACTGGAATGTTACTTTTTGGGGCTGCCACAAGAGGGGACAAAATTGCTACAGCATCATTGACAGCATGGAGATTGGTCTTAGATTTACTAGAACAATCAGAAGCGGACAGGGAGACAAAGGCTGCAGTTGAAATAACCACATCCCTGGTTGCAGAGATGATGCCAAATAAGGTACCTTCAGTGCCATCAGATTCTCCGCCATCGCCCGATTCACGCAATCGGGGCTGGCAGGAGGAGCAGAGCAGTGCCGGGTTGAGCGGGCAGAGTTGGTTCCCTTTGGGGCGGCAGGGAGATCCAGTCATCGTCCCGTTGCCTGACTGTGATCCTGAGCCATCTGTGATAGGTTTATTGGAGGAGACCTCAGGTCATGTTCAACAACCAGTCCGAATTACAGCATCGGGACCAGATCCTGCCAAATTCTGGAAAAAGATGCGGGAGCAAGCACTTGATGAAGGGGATATCGATGCTACAACTGCCACGGGGGGCAGGGTGTTAGCCTGCCCAGTGCTTCAAAGGGATGGTAATGCTCCCCCTGAGTGGTAACCTTTCAACTGGGGAGTGATAAAATAATTAAGATCAACCTGTATACAGTGCGGAATAGGCTCACCTTATGCTCAATCATTGTTACATAGTCTTTTCACAGCAGAGCTTGCTGCTCATGATTGCCATATGATTGCTCAAATTATATTGACCCCTATGCAAATGTTAATGCTTGAGTCAAATTGGAGGCACTTGGCAAATGAGCAATCATTGATGAATTTAGAATACCCCCAGGATGACCCACGTTTTGGGGCAGGGATTCCACAATTGATGGGGGAGGCTCCAGTTAACTCTCCTCAGTTACAAGCTCGCTTACATCCTTTAGTCCTGCAGCAGGGAAAAGAGTTAGCTCTCCAAGCTTTATTGCGGGTCCCAGATCACGGCGCTCCACAACAATCATGGACCACAATAAAACAAGGTCCAAATGAGGGGTATGTGTCATTCCTGGATAGGCTGAGGGATGCCTTGGATAAGCAAATACAGAATGGGGCAGCTAAGGAAGCATTGTTAGTTCAATTGGCTAAGGACAATGCAAATGAGGATTCTAGAAAGGTGATTGCAGGCATGGTGAATCTTAATCCTGCTTTAATAGTATTAATGGATGTATGTGGGAAGGTAGGAACCACTGCCTTCCAAATGGAGCATCTGGCAGAGACCTTTGCTGATGCAGTCAGGGTCTTCTGCTGTTGTTACATGTGTGGGCAAGAAGGTCACCCTAAAGAAGGACTGTCCAAAGTGATCGAGGCCATGAAGGGCTGATGGCTCTGGTTTGGTATGCTGTTGATGTAGCAAACTAGGGCATTTTGCAAAATACTGTAGATCTAAATTTAACACTCAAGGACAATTACTTAATAGGAACATGGGGAGGAACCGTGTGATGATACAAATGAATCCTCCACGACAATTCCAGGCTTATGCAGCCAACTCACAGCCCGAACTTCAGAGAGTGCTGGATTGGATGTTACTGCAGCAACTGCCATCACAATAGAGTGTGCTTAAGGTCCCACTGAATGCCATGGGACCCATTGGCAATAAATTGAGTGTGCTGTTGCTTGGATG
Source organism: Falco biarmicus (assembly GCF_023638135.1). Taxonomy (NCBI): domain Eukaryota; kingdom Metazoa; phylum Chordata; class Aves; order Falconiformes; family Falconidae; genus Falco; species Falco biarmicus. The sequence goes on along the minus strand of NC_079310.1, from coordinate 9,639,582 downwards.
CTCTAGTGTAACATTACAAGGTTTGTCTTACCAGGAGTCATTGATGCTGATTATATGGGTCAAATTGAAGCAATGGTGTGGACCCCCACCCCTCTGCGTCAATTCCTGAAGGTAGCTGGATTGCACAATTATTCCTTTCTGGGTGCAAGTTAATTATGCCCATGACAAAGTACAGGGCAAAGAAGGGTTTGGTTTGACAGGAACACTACAAATTTTCTGGACTTAGAACTTACAAAATGCTTGACCAACTCTAACCTGTAAAATCACCTTTGCCAAAGGGACCCCTTCCGCAATATGGGTGACCAGAATGATTGATACTGGAGCAGATGTAACTATTATATCTGCACACATCTGGCCTCGCTCTTGGCCTGTCTGTTCGGCAGGTTCCATATTGGTGGGAGTGGGTGGTGTGACAGGGTGTCCAAAGTCAGTATATGGTGCAAGCTCAAAACCCTGAGGGCCAGACAGCAACAATCTGTCCCTACATGCTTGATGTCTCTCTGAATTTGTAGGGATGGGATGTTTTGGGACAATGGGGAGTTATCATTGGTACTCAGAAGGTTTTTTAATAGGGGCCACTGTGATGAAGGGCATACAAAGACCTACTCTGCCTTTGACTTGGAAGACAGATACCCCTGTTTGGGTGGAACAGTGGCCCCTCCCTGAGGAAAAATGTGTAGCCCTCCAACAATTAGTTGAAGAACAATTAGCACAAGGACACCTAGAACCTTCCCGTAGCCCCTGGAATACCCCTGTGTTTGTGATAAAAAAGAAAACAGGCAAATGGCGCTTGTTACAAGATTTAAGGAAAGTAAATGATGTAATAGAGGGAATGGGAGCCCTGCAATCGGGCATGCCTTCCCCAACGATGATCCTGCAAAACTGGGACATTTTGGTAATTGATTTAAAAGATTGTTTTTTCAGTATTCCTTTACATGAAGCTGATAAATGTAAATTTGCTTTTTTGATACCTAGCAGAAACAATATGACTCCTTGTAAGTGATACCAATGGATGGTGTTGCAGTAGGGTATGAAAAATAGTCCTACTACATGTCAATGGTATGTCACAAAGGCATTGTCACCTGTATGGGAACAATTTCCACAAGTATATTGTTATCATTATATGGATGATATTCTTGTATCAGCTGCAAATAAGGCTGAACTTCAGCAAGTGTATCCAGTTTTGCAGCAGTCGTTTGCCACCTTTGGGCTACGTATAGCACCAGAAAAGATTCAACAACAAGCCCCGTGGAAATACTTGGGAGATAAAGTGCTAGATCAAACACTTGAGCCACAGTCTATTCAGCTCCGAGTAAATGTCAGAACCCTAAATGATTTGCAAAAATTAAGGACCATAAATTGGGTAAGGCCATATTTGGGCCTTACAACAGACCAATTGAAACCACTCTTTGATCTACTGAAGGGTGACACTGATTTAATGTCTCCCCGATCACTAAGGAAGCCACCTCAGCCCTAGAGAGGGTGGCTGATGGTCTGCAACAAAAAAGGGTACACTGTGTAGACTTAGAAACTCCAATAAGTTTATATGTTGTCATTGCTAACTATCATCCCATGGGATTGTTGGGCCAATGGAATGAGTGCTGGCAAGATCTGCTACATGTCTTAGAGTGGTTATTTTTATCCATACAACCATGGAAGACAGTGAGCACTCAGATTGAACTAGTATCAAAAATCATCACTAAAGGATGTACATGGTGCGTTCAGCTCATGGGCCAGTATCCTAATTATGTGATAATTCCCATTGAATGTGATTATGTAAGCTGGTGTTTGGCAAACAGTTTACCATTTCAGTTGGCTCTGGAAGGATTCAAAGGACAAATATCCTATCATCTTCCCAGTCATAAATTATTACAAACTTATTTGGACATACAAATACTTCAAAAGCCGCTGGCAGAGATGGCCCAGTGCAAGGCCCTACAGTCTTTACAGATGGTTCTGGGAAATCAGGAAAGGCAGTGGTCACTTGGTATGATGGGAAGCAATGGCAAGAATTGATACACTTAACACAGGGATCACCTCAATTGGTTGAACTTAGTGCTGTCATTGTTGCCTTTAAAATGTTTTCTCGATGTGCTGTAAACATTGTTACAGACTCTGCTTATGTTGTGGATGTTGCATGACACATTGACTGCGCACTGCTTAAGGACGTAAATTCAGAATGACTATCTTTTAATAAAAACATTATGGGTAATAGTGAGCCAATGTACACATAGATATTATATTCTGCACGTCCACAGTCACACTGGATTGCCAAGATTCGTCTGTGAAGGAAACACCCATGCTGATGCTCTTGTAGCTCCTGCTTGGACTCCTCCAGTGCCGGATCTGATATGACAGGCCCTCATGTCTCATCAATTTTTCATCAGGGGGCTTGGACACTGGTCTGTCAATTTAAAATATCTTTTGCAGATGCAAAATCAATCATTGCCGCTTGCCTGGAGTATCAGCGATTGGGTACCAGACTGACGTTTCCACGAGGGGTCAATCCACGTGGATATCAGTCCTTGGATCGGTGGCAAACTGACATCACACATGTGCCTTCTTTTGGTCGTTTACAGTATGTTCGTGTCTCTGTTGATACCTTCTCAAAAGTTGTGTGGGCATCGGCCCATACTGGGGAGAAGGCTCTGGATGCCATTTCACATCTTCGACAGGCTTAGGCTGCTCTGGGGGGTTCCGAAGCATCTCAAGACAGACAATGGGCCAGCATATTCATCTGCACGCATGGCCAAGTTCCTTGCCTCTTGGGGGGGGGGAACATGTTACTGGCATCCTGCATTCCCCAACTGGCCGCCAAGTCATTGTGGAACATGTTTGTCATACTTTAAAGTTACTTCTTGAAAAACAAAAAGGGGCAATGGGTTCTGAGACTCTGCATACTCGTCTACGGAAAGCTGTGTATACATTGAATTATTTGACTGTGCTGGCCAGGAAAGTGTGTCCTGTGATTATCTTGCATTTCTTGTCTTTGCAGGGAGGAGATCCTCCTATCTGAGCAGAGGTCTTAATGTGAGACCTACAAATGGGAAAATGGACAGGCCCGTGGGATTTAATTACCTGGGGATGAGGGTATGCTTGTGTCTCCACAGATGCAGGGCCATGGTGGCTTCCCACTAGATGTGTTAAGCCTGTTTTAGATCCTAGAACTGACAAGAGGACATTGGATACTGGCTGTTCCACAGAACCCTTGAGAGGGGAGTCACATCTGGGGGAGCCTGAATCAGATGTAGCTTTGTGCCTTCTTAATTCAACCTGAACAGCCTTTCCACATATCCTGCCAAGGGCCCTGCAATGGATGACAGACACAGCCTTTTTGGTTAAAAAGGGGGAATTGTAGAGGAATGAAGGCAGTGGGTTGATTAGTGTTGATAATATGCAGCTGTGGCCTTGCATCCAAGGCAGTGGGTTGATTGAATTGGACTATGTGCAGCTGCTAAGTAGATAAAGGTATGATAAATTCCAGTTAAGTAGTTAAATAGCACTGAGGATTGTGAGAGAGGGGGTCGGATGGAGGAGGAGCAGTGTGGTCTGACCCCTGGAGGAAGGAGAAGAAACAGCATGGTTAGTAGAATCTGACTGACAGTAAAAGCCTTGTTGCAGCCTACTAGTTTTTGTGCTGCAATAAATAATAATAAGTTGTAAGGAAAAGGGGGAAAATAACAAGAGAAAATAACAAAGAAAAATAAAACCAAAGAAAGAGAAGTGATGCAAATGAATGTTTCCCACCAACTAATCAATGCCCAGCCAGTCCTCAAGTAGCAGTCGCCCTGCCAACCTCACTCCAGCTTTTATTGCTGAGCATGACATCATATGGTATGGAATATCCCTTTGGTCAGCTGGGGTCAGCTGTCCTAAATGTTTCACTTCCCAACTTTTTGTGCACTTCCAACCTACTTGCTGGTGGGGTGGGGTATCCCTGTATTATCAATGCTGTTTCCAGCACAAATCCAAAACATAGCCCCATACTAGCTACTATGAAGGAAATTAACCCAGTCCAAACCAGTGTATTCTCCGCCCCTTATTCCATACCATTTACATCATGCTCGGGTCCCATACTACCCAGTGCATTCTCATTAACCACCCCTTCCCCCGTAAAATATTTCTGAAATGTTCACTGCATTCATGGAAGTATGAGTTTTAATTCTTCCTCATCTATTTTCTTCCCATACTTCTTATGAATGTTAGTAAAAACTTGTAAAACACTTCTCTGCTCCTTTGTTAAAGCAGTCCCCATAGTTCTCAGCTGCTTACTGTCATCCTGCAATAGGAAATTGAGAGTGCTGGATATGCTTCCTTTCAGTGTGTAGTCCTGTAGTTTGACTGAGCTATGCCACCAGATAAACAGCTAGTTCATTTCAGGCCTTGTGTTGGGTGCCATTTGCGGCGTATTTATGCATGGGCTCAGAGAGTGGATTGAAGACACAAAGACACTTGAAAACACCTCGAAGATGCTTTATTAAAACCAAGCAAGCCTTTTGTACCTTTACAGCAGGCTGACATATCAGCCTGCAACTATGCTCAGTAATTTTCCAATCTTGGCTCTTTTTTTCTTTTGCAGATACAACAGCTTCACAATAACCTTTATCTACAAGGCCACAAGCTCTGCAGACAACTCCATATCTTAAAGTTTCTCTTCTTGCTCCTGTGGCTTCCTTCCAACAAGCATAACTGTGTCTCTCTCCCAAGGTTGGTTTTCACTCACTGATGCTGTCAAGCTAGCTAGAGAAATGCCCACAATCAGAAGCATACAACTCTTTTTCTTTTCAATAGGTTATAATTTAATAGTATTTTGTTTGGTTGTGCTGTAGGCTATGTATTTTTTGATGAGAACAGATATGAAACTTCTTTATAGAGCTAACTGGATTTCTTGGTTATGTCACTGAATCTAGCCAAAATGACCTATCTGCCAAGTGGAAGCCTGAAAGTTTTTCTTTCAGAAATAATATTTTTTTCTTCCTGATAACTGTGTACTGCTTCAAGTTTGCTAAATAGCCTTTTTTTTTTTTCTTTTTGTGTTTTTTTCCCTGAAGTCCAGCTGTCCTCTATTTGAAAGGAATATTTCTGGATTATAAATTGTTTGAAATTGGAAGTAAGCTAGTGTGCATATGAAGTAAATACTTTAAACTGATTTTAGTCTAGAAGGCATTTTAAAAAATGGCTTAAATATGCCTCATATAACATAAGGCAAGCAAGTATTATTAGTTGATGCAGTACATGAAGTGAGACACAGGGAAAAGTGTAGAAAAAGATTTTTGAAAGCACTTATTAGCAGAGGCCACTTTCCACTGATATTAATCATTGAGCTTGGTATATGTAGAATTAAGTCATTTGGGTAGTCCCATCTGTTGTGGTTTAACCCCAGGCGGCAACTAAATACCACACAGCCACTTGCTCACTCTGCCCCCTCCAGAGGGATGGGGAGGAGAATTGGGAAAAAGGTAAAACTCATGGGTTGAGATTAGGACAATTTAATAATTAAAATTAAAATAACAATAATAACAACAACAACAATTGTAATGAGAAGGAGGGAGAGAGAGAAATAAAATCCAAAAGGGAAAAAAACCCCAAGTGATGCACAATACAATTGCTTACCACATGCTGACTGATGCCCAGACAGTCCTCAAGCAGTAATCAGCAGACCTTGGCCAACTCCCCTCAGTTTATATACTCAGCATGACATCCTAAGGTATGGAATATCCCTTTGGCTAGTTTGGGTCAGCTGACCTGGCTGTGTCCCCTCACAATTTCTTGTGTCCCTCCAGCTTTCTTGCTGGCAGGGCCTAAGCAACTGAAAAGTCCTTGACTTTGTATAAACATTACTTATCAATAACTAAAAATACCAGTGTGATATCATTATTCTCATACGAAATCTAAAACATAGCATTGCACCAGCTACTAAGAAGGAAATTAACTCTATCCCAGCTACAACCAGGACACCATCATGCATGAATGTAGCAGGATTATAACATAGGGTGAGTCCTGGAAAAAAAAAATCCAGTGTATTGATTAATACTGTACCCCTGAAAAAGACAATCAGATATCCTCCCATGCACTTCTGTGGTACTGATGGCAACTTTTAAACTCATTTTTAATAATATTTTTCCTGTGTTGTTTTTATGTTACTTGTTTAATTCACTTTTTTCAAGTTCCACATTGAGAGTCTTTCAAATTCATTGGCAAATGTGCTCATTCATATGCTTCCCTCAGAAACATCCACATAAATGTGGTGTTCAGAACATTTTGAGATGAAAGTTGGTAAATATAGGATTGGGACAACTTGACAGAGAAAACAGGGCTTGATGACCCTGCAGTCCCTTGCTTGTTTGGTTTCTACAGATCTATATGTACCAGTTTCCTTTTCCTGTTTATAAATGCCAGTTGTTCACTGAAAATTGTGATTTTGGCGATCTTTATTTCCTTTCAAGACTGTCAGAAGTATACAGGCATGGTCTAAAACAACCACCTAAATGAATGTTTGACTTTAGGAGCCTGCTCACATGCTTGGATTATATCATAGATGTTAGCTGACATACAGATTGCCAGTCAAGTAATATTGAAATATCCCAGAAAAGAGGTCATGCCATATAGAGTCATAAAGTCATTTAGGTTGAAAAAGACCCTTAAGATCATTGAGTCCAACCATTAACCTAACACTACCAAGTCCACCACTAAACCATGACCCTAAATACCACGTCTACACGTCTCTTAAATATTTCCAGGGATGGTGACTCAACCACTTCCCTGGGCAGACTGTTCCGGTGCTTGACAACCCTTTCAGTGAAGAAATTTTTCCTAATATCTATTCTAAACCTCCCCTGGCACAACTTGAGGCCATTTAATCTTGTCCTATCACTTGTTACTTGGGGAAAAGAGACCAACACCCACCTTTCCACAACCTCCTTTCAGGTAGTTGTAGAGTGATAAGGTCTCCTCTCAGCCTCTTCTCCGGTCTAAACAACCCCAGTTCCCTCAGCTGCTCCTCATAAGACTTCTGCTCTAGACTCTTCACCAGCTTCATTGCTCTTCTTTGGACACACTCCAGCACCTCTATGTCCCTCTTGAAGTGAGGGGCCCAAAAGTGAGCACAGTATTTGAGGTGCGGCCTCGCAACTGCCAAGTACAAGGGAACGATCGCTTCCCTAGTTCTCCTGGCCACACTATTTCTGATACAAGCCAGGATGCTGTTTGTCGCCTTGGACACCTGGGCACACTGCCAGCTTATATTCAGCCAGCTATCTACCAGCACCCCCAGGTCCTTTTCTGTCAGGCAGCTTTCCAGTCAGTCTTCCCCAAGCCTGTTGCATTGCATGGGGTTGTTATGACCCACATGCAGGACCCAGCACTGAGCCTTGTTGAATCTCATACATATTTCTACAGACAAATCAAATCTCTCAGTAGAGGATTTAAAGTTTTGAATTAATACTATTCCTACTTAAAAGATCTTTACTAGTTGTGTGTATTTCTATATGTTTGTATCTTCCAGGATAATCAAGTACTTTTTCATCCATTAATCTCATTATTAACAATATATATTCTCTAATTTAAAACAAATATGAATCCTTTATTCACTTTTCTTTTAGTGAGGTTGTCAAGGTTGCATAATTCAAAGCTTTCAAGATCACGTATACTGCAAGCAAATTATATAGAGAAAAATGTTTTTGATACAACATTGAAAAGATGATTAAGGTCTTCTACCCAGTCTTTTTCAATAACTCAAAGGATCTAAAATGGAAGGACTCTACAAAATTTTAGCAAGTTATTAAGTATGTTATATAAATCTAATTTTTGGACTAAACTCTTGTATTGACTAACAGGCAAGCTGCTTTGTCCAACTCTCTATTTTAATTATGAATGAAATATCAGATGGTTATGGCCATACATAATTTATACACATTTATAAAATCTATACACTTGTTTAAGTGTTTATAAAGACAGTGACAGAAAATAATTTTTTAACTCCAAATGCTATTTAACAATATTTTCATATGGATGTTATGGATGTTCAGGAATTGTTTAAGATATAGGTGCAAAATATAGAACGAAAAAATATGAAGCAACCAACAGCATTCAGACAAGACAGTCTGAGTATTTTTAAGCTGTTTCTGCTTTAAGTACCACTTGGGTTTAAGGTATAGGGGAAAGAATTAATGTTGCTTTTAACCACCTGTATTTGTACTTTCTTTGCCATAAATGGGGAGGAGTTTGCCAGCAATTTGTAATGACATGACTGTACAATTCTTTGCTACCTTTAAAGTAATCCTTTCTTTCTGTCCCATACTGGAATTTAGGGAACTGTCATTGACTACATAAAGATTGTCTTGGCATTCCCTTGCTTCATACAAATATGGACTAAACTGGTACCTCCATATGGAAAAGTGCCCTTCCTCTAGATATATTGGGATGGAAAAGTATTGAATCAGCCTTTTACTACTTAACTAATTATACACATTCTATGATACTTGTTTACAAATTTTTTTGTTTCTTTAGCTATTCTGCTTTCTGAATATCTCTCCAGGTTTCCATAGGAACTCTTGTACAGCTTGATCATTAGAAGTTCTCTTTAATTAATCTCCTAATGTATAGCTTCATAGTAACTATTAAGCAGCCTTTTGTTTCCAGATCATATTTAAGGTTCATATATTTGCATAAAAACATCTCATTAGCTCAAACCAATCATCATTAGTAATTTTCTTCCTATTTTCCCCTGACTGTCTGTAACAGATTTCATACCTTACTTTTGAACCAGTTAATATTGAAAGGGTAATTTTAAAATAATACATCAGGCCAAAATGCATAAACATAGGTCACACTATCATGCTAAGCTCCAGAAAATGTAATTAGCACATACAATATTTTCTTCTTTTACCTTTTTTTTTTTTTTTTTTTTTTTTCATCCTTGACCTCTGTGTGCCTTTATGGAAGCTCTAATAGCATTAAGAAGCTAGACAGCACAACAACACTGCTTGAGAAGATATTTTTACAATCCTTTTTGATGTCATTCTGTTGCAATTAAATGTCCTTTGAACTATTGCAGGTTAAGTGGATGTTCAGTGTATGTATTCTCATATGGTATCTCTTTCTGTTATCTGTTAGGTCTCTTCTGCTGTTTGAAATGAAATATTGGTTTTCATTTATACTAGCACCTATAATTTTGTTAAACAGTAATTATTCAGGCATAACGTGAATTTCAGAATTAGGTTTAAAAATTGGATTTACTATCGCTTTTCAATATGTTAAATATATGTTTTAAATTTTATGAAGTCTATGCAAGCTAAGCTGATAAAAATGAATGAGCTTTTATTTCCTGAACTGTTTTCATCAACAAACATCAGAATTTACCCATAAACATGAACCCAGCTCCCAACATACCGGTAGTGTAATATCATTACTGGTTGTATCATATTGTGTATTCTCTAGTCATGTTATACAGGCATAACAACAGAAAAGGGGTAGAGACTGAAAAGTTATGTATAAATTAAAAGTGTGTTGTCTAGAAAAAGCATCAGAGCTCTTAATGGAGTAAAAAGGAGGAGATTATTATAGCATTAATTTTCCCTTCCATAACCAGGTTAGTGTAGAATTACAAGGTACAAGTTGTTTATTTTCAGTTGGAAAGAAATCTAATTAATTTTCCTTAAATGACTTTATTTTTAAATACAGTAAGACTGATAAGAATCCTCAATAGTGCAAGATCCCTTTCCTCTGAAAGAACCAAACAAAAAAAACCCCACAAACGTATGAATGTTTATTATCTAGAGTTGCAACTGAACTGCCTTTGCAGGAGGGGAAATTCCTGAGGAATGTCACAGAGGGAAATGTTGTGTAGTTGTTTGACACTAACAGGTTCCAACAAGCCAAGAAGCATCAACTGGGATTAAAGTAGATAATAAAGGAGCCCAGCAACTCCATGACATTTATATTTATGAACCAAAAATAGAATCATAGAATAGTTTGGGTTGGAAGGGGCCATAAAAATCATCTAGTTCCAACCCCCCTGCCATGGGCAGGTATACCTTCCACTAGACCAGGTTGCTCAAGGTCCCATCCAGACTGGTCTTGAACACTTCCAGTGATGGGGCATCCACAACTTTTCTGGGCAACCTGTTCCAGTGTCTCACCACCCTCACAGTAAAGAATTTCTTCCTAATATCTAATCTAAATCTATCCTCTTTCAGTTTAAAACCATTACCCCTTGTTGCTACAGGCCCTACTAAAATGTCAGTCCCCTTCTTTCTTATAAGCCCCCTTTAAGTACTGGAAGGCTACTATAAGGTCTCCCCAGAGCCTTTTCTTCTCCAGGCTGAACAACCCTAACTCTCTCAGCCTTTCTTCATAGAAGAGGTGCTCCAGACCTCTGATCATTTTGTGGCCCTCCTCTGGACCTGCCCCAACAGGTCCATGTCTTTTCTATGTTGGGGGCTTCAGAGCTGAATGCAGTACTCCAGGTGGGGTCTCATGGGACTGGAGTGGAGGGGGAGAATTGCCTCCCTCAACCTGCCTGTAGTTATAGGAGGCCTGTAGTTAAGCTGCAAGCAAATTTCTTTGCTTAAAAAAGAAGATGGAGGGATTGAAACAGGAGCTGAAATTGCTGAGAGAAAGTAGTAAAGCCAAGTTGGGTTCTGGTGACTACTGTTTCACTTTGATGTGCCATAAGAGATGTGACAAGTCCAGATAATAGAGAGGATAGCTGTGAAAAAGGCTGAAAGAAAATGGGAGAATATGGAAGCTAAAAGCAGTATGACAAACTTAAGGGGAATGAAGAGGAAGATGTTTAATTTATACACCTGCAATAGGTATTTTGCTGTTGAGAAGGATGAAAAACAGATTTAGACTGATTAATTTATGCAGAATACTAGAGAGTATAGTTCTCAAAAAAATACACTAGTTCTATGATGATACATTTTTATTGCATACAAAAGATATCTGCTAACAGGATGTTACTGACCATTCAAAAAATAAGGTCCCTTGGTCCTCATTTGTGTACTTGCATTAGGATACAGTTTTCAACTGGAGAGCTCAGACTGGTTTTTTTTCCCTCGCTGAATTAGTTCCCCATTTGCACAAAAGATGGAAATTTTCATTTCTTCTCATTGTTCTATGTGATATCTTGTGCTTTTCCAGTGCATAATTCATTCTCTGCATTGAAGACACTTACTAACTCACACTTTCTCCAACAGTCATCAGTTTAAGTGCATCACAAACTTTACTGGCTTAATTTGTCAGGTGAAAGGCTATTATTTCCATTTTACAAATGCTAAGCTAGGGCCTAAGGAGTTCTTTTCTCAGGAATATTTCTATTTCCAGAGAGCTGAATAAAAATTAGGTTCAAGCATGCTGACTTGATTTTAAGCTCTGAAACAGTAATCTGTAGTGTGCACAGATATTTTTTTTCTGTCCATTTCCTCTTGCATTGCACCTTCTGTTTCACCTGCTCCAAATGATCCCTCCTCCAGTTTTTTTCTCTGTTTTAGCACTGTTTCTTCACTTCAATCTCATTTGCTTTATATAATCTGCCCCAATCAGCATTTCTCAGGCTTTAAATATATCACTTAAAACCTCTTTCTTCACTGAGTATTCTCCTAACCTAGTTTCACCATTTAAGTACCCCATTGCCTGCCCAGGATTCATGAGGACTACTGGATAGCCTTTGTTCCCTTCCTTGGGTCGCTATTTGGGCTGTGGTGTGGGAGAAAACACTGCACAGCATACCCAGCAATTGCAAGACAAATGAGCTGTGGTTGGAAGATTACAA